>NW_021680370.1:732298-754515 GCF_001412515.2 Diachasma alloeum | reverse complement strand
CCCTCCTCCCTCTCTCTCCCCCTCCCCCCCTCTCTCTCTCCCACTTCCCCTCCGCCACTCTCATCCAACACTTCACACACTCTGTGAGGACCAGCTTTTTTCCATTCATCCTCATTTATTACCATGCACTCTCACATGACATGTTCCCATGAGTCCTGCTCCCGCCCACACACCTTCTCCTGATCACTTTTCCAGTATTCCGATTCCTTCATCCCACGCCCATCCTGAACCTAAACATTCTCGATCACTTCACCTCCTTCTTCATGGTTTCCAGGTACTCAGGCACTCTATCTGACGTCCTACAACGGCCATACCACCTGTTGTTTCTGGAGTCCAAGATTTTTTCCACCTCTCCTCTCTTTCCTTCTTTCTCATCTCTTCCTCTATCGCCTCCCAACCCTTTCTTTCAATAATCTTCCATTCAATACGCACTCTCTTTCTTATCTTCTCGCACTCGCTGAAATCACATTCTTTTCCCTTTTCTCTCTTCTCAATCTCACACAGACACTCCTTTGCTATCTCATTTCCATCCCTGTTTATCAGCCTCCACTCAAAACTCCACGCTCTCTTTCTCATATCCCTTCCCGTCCAGAACACCTCTCCTATCCCCCTCCTACCTTAACTTTCCCCATCGTTTCCCTGAAATCCTCTTTTATTCTTTCAATTGTACACTCCTCTATTCCGCTCTCCCTCATTGTTTCCCATAGCACCCTCCTGTTTACGCTATCAAATGCCGCCTTGAAATCCACGAACAGCCTCCAATATTATTATACCGCCGCCAATATTATTACTCATTATGGTGGCTTCCAGATACATGCCACGTCTAGATTCAGCTTTTTGCCGACATTTCGCAAAAATTTCAGTCTGCATCATCAGGGCTAGGTTGCTCCGATACTGAAGCTCCCCGTTGTAAGGAAGTCCTTATATTCCTTCTGACCCCTGGAGGGGGTAGGGAGAGTGGTGGGCAGTATCCCAGCCAATCAAGATGTTTTTAATTGATCAGCTGGTCATTTAAAAAACCGGGAGTACGGTGTGTCAAATTGGATTGGTTTGGTATCCTCGATTCCTATTGAGATGGTTCGCATGTTTTTAGATCTCGAGACTTTCGCGATGCTTTCTGGCGAAATATCCTTGTGAGCTGGCAAGCATTTCTGTCTTGTCATATTGGATAGAGACCATGCAATGTTCAGCCAGTGCAGATTGGCATGATTGGTTGGTTGTACATTGGTAAAACCGGGAAGAGGATCATTACGCGGATCAAAGAACATCAACGGTGTGCAACAAAAGGCCAATCTCGCAATCGGCACTGGCTGAACATTGGATGGACACTGGACACTCTATCCAATATGACAAGAGAGAAATGCTTGCCAGCTCACACGGATATTTCACCAGAAAACATCGCGAAGGTCTCGACATCCAAAAACATTTAAACAATCTCAATAGGGATCGAGAATACCACACCAATCCAATTTGGCACACAGTCCTCCCGGTTTTTTAATTGACCAGCTGATCAATTAAAAACATCTTGATTGGCAGGGATACCCCCCACCACTCTTTCTAGGGCTCAGGGGAGATGTAAGGACTTCCTTACAACGGGGAGCTTCAGTCTCAGAGCCACCTAGCCCTGATGATGCAAACTAAAATGTTTGCGAAACGTCGGAAAAAAGCTGAATCTAGATGCGGCATCCATCCGGAAGCCACCATAATAAATTATGAATTAGATATTTCTGAATGAAAACAGCCTCCAAAATCCCCATCCCCTTCCTGAAACCCACCTGATTATGAGCGATGATCCTCTTTGCTTCGGTCTTCCTCTCTAACCGCCTCTTCAGTAGTTCCATATAAACTTTATACGACGTTCACATTAGACTCAATCCCCTCAAATGCTCCACCTTGATTCCTTCTCCCTTCTTCAATACCGGAGTCAATAAACCTACCTTTCATTCCTTTGGCCATTCATCCCCTTTCCACACTTTCTTGCATACTTCCCAAATCACCCTCGTTACCACTGCCCCACCCCACTTCAAAACCTCATTCTCAATCTCGTCCACTCCTGGCGCTTTCCCATCCTTCATCCTCCTCATTACGTTACCCACCTCCTCCAAACTTGGAAACCATCCCCCCCCTTCATTCTCCGTTCTTTTTCTTCCATGCCCCACAACCCTCCTGTCCACTTCCCCCAAAAGATTCATGAAGTACCCAGACCATTCAGCCATATCTATATTACTGCTCACCCCTTTCCTCTTTTCTCCTCTCCGGTTTCTCAATCTCCTTCTGAAACCTATCCTTCTCCTCTTTCTTTTTACCCTCCAACATCTTCTGGAATCCTTTTTTGAGACGCCGCCATTCCCCCTTGCTTACCACCCCTCTTCACCATTCCTCAGTCTTCTTTCTCAACCCAATCTTCCACTCCTCACACTCTTCATCCCACTATCCATACCTCACTCCCTCCTCCCCGCATAGAAAAAAATATAAGCCAAAACTTATAAGTGAGATATAGTGATTTTGCCGGAATTATATCTTGAATTTATCCGCCTTGTATACCAGGTATATGCTAGGTATACCCGGTGGCATATATGTACACACATATATCCACTATATGTATCAAATTTTGCATTTTGTTTCGGAAAGTATACCACATATAAACGCATATAAGTGACATATATTTTAGTATATATCTTTTTTCTATGTGGATCCCGCACCTCAACTGCCACTCTCTCTTTCGGATTTTCAATCTCTTCACACAGCTCCTTCAATATCCTATCCGCTCCTTTGTTTTTCATACTCCCCGGGTCCCACTCACTCATGCAATCGTAAAACACCACTATCCCGTGCTCTGCACTGTTTGCTAGCTTTCTCCATCTCATTTTCACCTTCCTTTTGTAGCTCTCCCTTCTCCTTACCTTCCCAACTTCCCCCCCCCCGTGGATGCATACGAAAGCGGCTATCCCGAAGTGGTTCGATCCTGGCTCATTTTCCACCCTCATTCTCCTCACATACCTCCTAGTCCTATCGTCCCCAAGAAATAGTCGATAATTATTTCCCCCCTTCCTACAAATGTTAACTTACCCTCTTCATCCCCCCCTCGTATTCCCGTTCATAATGAACCAACCTCTCTACGCCATTCCCTCAGTATTTTTCCTTGTTCGTCCGTCTTTTTTTTCCTGCTTCGAAGCTCTCCAGCATAACTCCATCTCCGCATCCCATTTCTCACCTCCTCTTCCCCCTGTCCACGCATTACAATCCCCCCAAATTAAAATCAACCGTTCCTCTGTATTGTCCATCCATTTAAATACTTCCTCCATGCTCTCTCTCACTCCCCTCACCAGGTACACTCTCACCACTATCACTTTCATCCCCCCCCCCAACCGCACTTTTCTCTCTATTACCCCTCTTACTCCACCCACTATTTCCTCGCCCTTCCTTCTGCATACATCCACGAACTCTTCTCTCACTCCCGAAACCAACCCCCCCTTTTCCCTTCCTTTTTTTACTTGTTTTTATCGCCTCCTTTACTCTCCACACAAACCCTTTCGGCACCTTTTTCTTTACCTTTTCCCGCCCTTCCTTACTCACCGATGTTTCACTCAATATTACTATATCCTATTCCCCTATATAATTCCAAAATCTCTGATCCTTATTTCTTTCCTCTGCTACATTCCAGAACAGAAGTCTCAGTTCCTTGCCCCTTTTCTCCTTCCTCCTCACCCCCTGCGAAACGCCAAATTCACCCCTTCTTCCCCATCCTTCGTCATAATTGCCTGCTCATTTCCTGCTGCATCCTCCTCAACTCCCTCCATACCTGAGCCCCCCACACCTTTCTCCTCTTCGTTCTCCATAACCCTCCTCCCCCCACTCTTTTGATCGTGCATGATTCCTACAGCCAGCAAATCTCCACTTTCCTCATCCCACATCCACTCTTCCCCATTCACCCACAATCTTTCTCCTCTGCTTCTCACCACATTCCCGTTCCCCTTTTCTACTCTTATCCTATCATCACTTTTCCATCTTGCTCTCCTTTCACTCCAAGTGAGATCGTCATCAACTCTTTCCTCTCTGCCCCTTAACTTACTTTTATTTATCATGTCCTCTTTCTTCCCTTCCACGCTGCCAAGTCTCGCCCACACTACTGCTCTTTCCTTCTTCTCGCTTACCTTTCCTATCCTCTTCGCTTCTTTCACCCTCACGTTTGCTCCAATCTCCCCGAACAGCCTTTCCACCTCCGTTTTACCATCTCCGCTCTCCACTTTCATACCTCTCACTACTACATTCTTTCTCCTCTTTTCTCTCTTCTCCTTCTCCAACGTCTCCTCTAGTAGTCTAACTCGCCTTTTCCACTCCATAACCTCCTCCGCATTCCCCTTTCCAACAACCTTCCTTCCACCTTCCCTCCATTTATTCTCTAAACCGGCTACTATCGCTTTTAATTCAAACATTCCCTCTTTTCTTTCTTTCTCTGCCTCTTTTGCTCTCTGTTCCATTTTTTCGATCCTACCCCATAATTCCTTACTCTCCTCTCTCCAGGCCTTCTCCTATTCACCCAGCTTCTTTCTCATCCCTTCCACTTCTTCCTTAGTCTCACTACCTTGCCTCTCCAACTTCCACAACCTCCAACTTCGCCATCATCTCCCCTTTCATTCCCGCTATTATAGCTACTAAATCCGCCAGCCCAAATCTATCCCCCCTGCCGTCCTCCTTTCCCACCCCTCTTTCCCTCTCCTTTCTCTCAACTTTCTCCCCATGCCTCTGCTCTTCCCTCACCGTTTCCCTCTCCTTCTTTCCTTCCGGCGTTCTTTTGGTCCTCTTACTCCTCTCCCATATCCTTCGGTCTAACGCTTCTATATCTTCCTCCCCACCCTCTCTCTGTCTCTCTCTTCCTTTTCTCCTCCCTAGCCGTCTCACCGTCACTCCCCGAACTAACCGTTCTCGAACTGAGCAAATTCGAAGACGAAGCCCACCCCTTCCCCTCTTTTTTAACTTCTCCGCATTCGTCTTTCTTTCCTTTTTTCTGTGTTGGTTCCTCCCCTCCCCGCACTTTCCCCCATTTTTGCGTGCTCCAAACATCCCCTTCCGCTGCTGACTCCTTTTCGTTCTCCTCCGTCTCCTCAATCATCTCACTCCCTCTACTTACCCAGCTGAATTATTCCCACTCACATATACCACACCACCCCAGCACCCCACTCACCCCTCACAATATATCTTTTCTCGCTCTGCCGCCACTCGCTCCGCGTTACCAGACTAAGGAAGCCAACCACTCTACCCTATCCACCGCCGTACTTTCCTCTTGCCACAGTCTATCACTTCCGCTCCGCCTCACGCATACACTTTCTATCACTCACACATACCTACATACCAACCAACACAAACCGCTTCTCGACCCTAACCTCTTACCACACCACCCTTAATTAAACACCCTCCACACTTCCTCACACCCACTCCCAACGACACTTCCACACACACTTCCCTTCATCAAAATTTGCCCTTACTTCCCTCACAAAACCCTTACAGCACCTCAAATCGCTGATTATATTTAGACCCACTATACACGCGACTGCACTCCTAGGAACCGGAAACGGAAGCCCAACTTTCATGAACAATCCCTAATTTATTTGAATCATTTCAGAAAGTGCTCGTTATATTTCCGGGGTTTAATTTAAATAACTCCGATAACTTGAGAATGTCGATTCCAATTATTATTTGTGACATTCAATCATTCATTCGAGAAGACTCCATAAAACACGTGTCTTCATTCTATGAATATGTCTGATTTGGGAAGCCAATTACACCTGGAACTTAATCCACGATGTCCCTTCCAATCCTCAGAAAAATCCTGACTTTTCTCTGTCCAATCGACTCGCTATATTTTCCTAATAATTTCTGCAATAATATTTAGTCGTAATTGAATATCCAGCACTCAATTCCGCGGCCACGTAATATTAAATTTGTACTTACAATACCACGTGTTTAATTTCCGGGAATTTCGTCTGCCCTTTTTAAAGATTAAATTTTCCATTCTATCTATGGAATATTTTCTCCGCTGAGGACGTCAGGCTTCTCAGGAAGACCCTCCAGTAAATGCACTACTCACAATAGTGCATATTATTGTTACTTAATTACTTACAACTAATCGATTTATAGTGTTACCACTATCATATGCGATAGGGGTGACGGTACGGTGCAAAGTGCCCCAAAGATGGCTGGTCTTCGTTGTCCCAGGTCACCACCTCTCCTTCACAAGTTTTCCCCAAATCTCGCAGCCAATGGGTAAATTCCCTTCTTTAATTTGCGCCAGATAGATAACTGACCTTGCCGACTACGTTTTTCATTGGGTAGTCGATCCGACTATTACGCCGCCGAATGTCAAGTTGAATAATTAATTGTTCCCTAGATCCTCGTCCTTGTTTTCGATTGGTCGAGTAGTTGACCCGAGCGCCGTCAATGTCAGGGTCAAAAATCGTTGATGAGTCCCACAAAGTGATTCACCCCCTGCGAAACGCCAAATTCACCCCTTCTTCCCCATCCTTCGTCATAATTGCCTGCTCATTTCCTGCTGCATCCTCCTCAACTCCCTCCATACCTGAGCCCCCCACACCTTTCTCCTCTTCGTTCTCCATAACCCTCCTCCCCCCACTCGCCACAGTGGGTTAAGAGAGTAAGTGAGTGGGGAGTTGGGTCAACTCGTCAGGAGTCCCAGTTATCAACCTCCTCTCCTACTATCAGTCAATTGTTATGTTTCCCTTTCAGTGGCTATTATTCATCTCCAGGGTGTAGATTTCTATTCCGGGAGCTCCTATTTTGATTTTCCGGGAGTTCCAGGTTCTCCGGGAGATTATTTCGTTGGATGAATCCCATTCTGGCTGTTGTTTTGGTGAATCTGGGCACTCCTAGCCTCCAATTGTCACTGGGTAATGTTTTCATCATTCTTGGTTTCTCTTGACATTGTCTTTTCACCTTCTCTATTTTTCCCAGATTGAGCCTGAGTAATTTCTTCTGCTTCTTCTCGATACTGCGATATTATCTTTTATATTCTCCCCGTATTTAGCCAGCTCTCAATGTTGTTACTCTCTGCTACGGCCCCTCCGTTAGTCCAGGTCATTTCCCACTGGTGAGATATTGTTTGAGGTCCTTGGAGTGTATTCTGGATGATTTCTAATGTCTGCTAGGGTTTATCTGGGTTCCTCAGGGTTCCGGGCAGGGTTTCGCGTGTTTGATTTCATTTTTACTACTATTAAGGAAGCACGGTGAGATCCCATTGATAATATTAACGTAATTCGTTTTTCTAGGATTATTCCTAAGTGAACGAGGTCTGACCCTCGTCACAAAGATTTAGCAAAAATCTGAAAAAATAAGACAAATCTAGAGCAAATACTTGAAGGTTTTCCGTCAGATTTATCATGCTCAGTGTTACCCTTAATTATATACTCCAGCTAAAAATTGTTATGTTTTTCTGAAAATTCGCCGTATAAAATGTACACGAACTGGAGTTTCGAAATAACAAGTTCAAAATGTAACTACTTATAATAGCTTTCTCATGAGAATTTACTTACTCTCATGTTCACCCAGTTTCGATCGCACTTGGTTGGACTCTTTGATCAATTCCTTAACAGCTCTGATGTGCGTCGACGCCTGATCACAAACAGTAGCAATTATGTTGATCCCTGAGGTCTCAACCGCTTCAATGACTATCTTGATACATTTCTTTAAATCAGGAACTTGAGTGAGTACATTACAAAACCCAAAAAATACTGAGAGAGTCCATCCTACCCGGATACTACGGATCAGGCAGACAATGGCGTGGTTAGCAAATTGAGGGCTGCGTGTAAACCCTCAATCCTCGAAACCGATTATTGTATCCGTTGATTCGTCGCGTTGTATATGTTGCATCAGGTTGATTTCATCCCACATGAGGAGACATAACTTGTCTTTTTCATCCAGCTTTTTACTGTATTAGTGTAGTTTTCGGAGGACTGCTTGAGTCGGACCAGTAAAACAGGGTATTTGTTTCAGGGTTTCCTTCAATGTTGATTCCCGGGGAAAAATCAAATTCGATGATAAATAATCGTAGCATGACCGTTACTTTTTAATGAAGATGAAGGACATCGCTTTCATTTTACGTGAAAATCTTGTGCCCTGATGTGGAAGAGCAGATTAATTTGGAATTTAATCAATAGTAATTTGTTGTTTTACTACGTGTGTCAGAAAATTTTTACTAAAGGAAACGTCAATAATTTTTTTCAACTAATCGTAGTATAGTAATAGCTGACTATGTATTAAGGATATCCAAGTACTTTGGATATTTTTTTTGTGAAATGATTTTCTGCTTGTCTAGTCGAACTTCAGAGCTTTTATTTGAGCCCCGACTGATCCTAAGATTCTGGACATTTTATAATTACTTTATTATTAAAACTTTGGAGGTCTAAATTTGAATCTCCACATTGAGCCGTTGGAAAACATTTTCAAAAACTTAAAAAAAATTAGGGAATTTACATTTAGAGGAAGATTGATGAAACGATTGAAAAATAGCAATTTTCGAAAATTACGAATTAATTGTTTATAAGTAATTTAGAAACACTTAATTTTCCGCCATAAAAATCATTAGTTGGGAATCGGCAAAAATTGATTCATATTCAGAATTTTACAAGAAATCGATATCATGCTTAAAAAAATGAGACCAAAAAACGAAAAAAATTTTTTTTTGAAAAAACCGGCCAAGTGCGCCGTTGTAAGCATTGTATTTTTCAAAAAACAATTATTGTTTCTCAGCAAAAAAAAATTTCAAAAAATATTGTATTGTTTCTCAGAGAAAAAAATTGAAAAAATGCCGAGGAACCATTTCAATGCGTTGTTGGAGGCACCGCCCCCTCCCCCAATCGACTCTTCATGTAATAGGGTTTTTTAATATAAAAAATTTTCCCTATCCAGCATCTCCTCCCTATCCCCATCCCTCATATTGTGAACCCATTTCTCACCCCTCATATTACATATATGTTGTAGCCTCCAGGCTGATACTATACCAATCAATCTTCTATGTATAAACTTATACCATATTGTTGTCTTGTCTTGTTTGTAAATATCTATCCATGTTAATAAATCTTGTTGAATCTTGAATCTTTCAATGCGTTGTTGTGGAAAAATGCCCGAGTACTTATTTACGGATAGTTGTTTCTGGGAAATTGAAAAAGTACAGAAATAAGGAAGAGCGCCAAGTTCATGAAGTCGAACTTATCCTTTTGAAAAACCATAGAACATTTCATAACATCTAGAAACAATTTCAGCTTTTTTCTACAGTCGACTTGTACTGTTGCAAATTTTATAAGTTTGAACTCATCAATGCCAACTCAATATTGTTTATTCCTGTGAGTTACGGAGTGGGTCCGACCATAAAAAGTGTGGTTATCAACACAAAGTCAATGAAAAAGAGTGTCAATACGAGTGTTCCTTTAAGAAAAAAATTGTTGAGAAAATTCTCCGGACCAACGTACTTGGCGCGGTTTTTTATCTTAACGCCGATCCTTATTTGAGAGTCTATTGTTTGAGATTTGAGATCCACTTTGGGATTCAGAAATTGCTTTGAAGCCTACTACACCTTGCTAGGTATTCAAATCTTTAGATAGTCAATTGTGTGACTATGTTGGATGAAATTGCCGGATAGTTTAAGTTAATGCCTTAACCTTATTATTTCCCCTTTTCAAATATGCTCATTGTCATGAATAGAAATTTAATTAATTAAGGTAGTGATTGCCAGGTAGTTACCAGAATTCGCGACATAAAAGCATGGTAAAGGTTCATTCATTGCGAGGGTTGTTTTGCGACAACTCTCCGCAATGAGTGTTTCAAAAAACCGCGCCAAGTACGTTGATCCTGAGAATTTTCTGAACAATTTCTTTCTTAAAGAAACACTCGTATTGAGACTCTTTTTCATTGACTTTGTGTTGATAACCACTAGGTGAACTCACGAAAAGAAAATTCTAAATTCAGTTTCACGATTATGCTAATATGTTACTACATAAAATGAACGAACGGTGTAATTTTTTTCCGATTTTTTACAATGTTTCTTATGACAGTACGGCGCTTTAACGATTTCTCCTGATACAATATACGTAAAAATGATTCTCAATTTTTGATCCAATATTTTGTGAGGAAAATATCAACATTTAATCATCATTTCACTATTCAATCTTTCGCAGAGTTCCAAAAAATAATGGTAATATTTTTTTGCATTTTTCAACTCGTTCATTGTTGTTAAAAAAAGTCTGATTTCCACCGAAAATGGAGATTTTCAGAGACCTGCGGTAGCCTTTCAAATTGTCCGATTCTTTCCAGATCTTGACACGAGATTATACAACTATTCTAGTATGATCTCATAAAGAGAGAAGTATAGTCCTTCACTGCGAAATGGAGAAAAATGCAAAAGAAAATGTTGAAAATTCTGGAAAGTGTCAGGTGGTCGGATTATCCGGTGTTCCTAATGGGAGCTATCAACTGAAATGGAGAGGGTTACCCAGCTGGACAGACCTTTGCTCGTACGCGACGAAGTCCTTCACAACACCCAATAAATCAAAACACACCCTTTTTTATAATAGATGAATTTCTTACTTTTCCATAAATTTATTGAGAAATCTGCACTTTTCAATTCTCCATATAACCACAATTCTAACAAAACTTGATTGATAAACATATCTCAATTTGGAGTAGAATGAGTATTTTCACATCGAAAGTTTGCATCGGAACACAATTGTAATGCCCGGAGACTGTTTCTTCTTGATTATATATAATAATTTTACAACAACAAATTTCGCGGCTGTACTATTTTATTGATGGCTAAATGATTCCCATGGAAATGAAGGTCATCATACGTAAAAGTAACAAGATCATGAATATAACGATAGTTAACAATAATATAATTTTTCTTTATTCTATAAAATTTGAATTTTCCGTCGACTTATTATTTAGATATTTCTCTAAAGAAAGCTCCAAATGTTTTCTGTCACATTTCGCGAAACTTCTCGGAATTTATTAACAACTGACATTAACTGTTGTTTGTTGCATTCATCTTTCGTGAGCAAGTTATTAAACTCGCTCACAAGAGCTACACTCCTTTCACCGAGATCATTTGTAACATGCAGAGACTTGACAATTTTGAAAGCTGTTGCAAAATCGTCTCTGTCTTTCCATGTGATGAGATCACTATCCAGAAAGCTGCTATTTATTTTCAAAATTTCAAAAAATCTAATAGAATCTTTAGTTACAAATGAATCTATGGTCAATTTGGGAATTAATGTCCGATCTTTTATTTCTGCTCTGTTCTTCCTATTTTTGTTGAGAGCAGGACGCGATTTGATGGCTTCACACATCATTCTCTTATAATTAGCACTCACTTTTTCATCGAAAAAAGCGAAAGCGATTAATTCTTCCGATAAAAACCAAAGGTGAGTCACGAACTTATCCAGTACAGCTTTCCAGACTTTCGACGATTCAGGATTAAGACCAGCAGAATTTGCTGTTAGTTCTTTTCACAAATTTAAATCGTTGTTTGGAGGTATAACTGCATTTGAAGCCATGAACCAAGCTCTTTAATATGAAAGGACAGTGAAAATGCATGTATCTATCAAATCGGATTTCTCCTGGGATGTCAAATGAAACTGGTCTCTGAACAAAAAAATCTTGAGGGAATAAATCACTTTAGCCATCCACCTAGCATGATGAATGGTACCCACAGCTCGAAACCAATTGCCTCTCATCAAATTTCCACCCAGAAACATCACCACCAGTTCCAGAAACTCCATGTAGTCCATACGTATGGTGCCATCCTATGAAATATTGAGAAAAACGAAAGTTAAACCAATTAATCGTACTATAAAAACTCGAAATATGATGTATATTTGAAATATAAGGGAATGAATCTTTTCAAATCAGAAAATTTCTCGTAACTAACATTCAATTGCGACTCGGCAAAAGTCAGCCCTTCTGCTATACCTTGAGGCAAGGCTTCCTTCACTTTGATATCCTGAATTCCGGGGGAAAATTCATCTCTATTCATATTTTCCCACTGACCTTGGAATCTTTTAAAAATTGGAACTTCAGGGCCAGAAGTACATCCCATAGCCTATTTCTAAGCTGTTTTCAAGCGTAGCTCATGAATATGATGATGGCACGCTAAATTTAATACATCCTTGCCAAGTAATCTTTCGAGTAAGATACATGCACCATTGACAGGGCCTGTATTACTCACAGTTGTATGAAAAACCGTGGAACATGTATCATCGAGCATGTCCCACTCATTCAAGCATTTATATATTGCTTTGGCTTGTCCTTCTCCAGTTCCTTTCTCGAGTTTAGGTACACCAAGTAATTGGTGCCACTCATGGTCAGATACTAAAATTGGAAGCCGATCATTTTTTTGAATTTATTCTCTGGCGCTGATTGCTGTTTACCATCCCAGTGCACAGAGAGTATAGAGCTGATCTCATTTTCGAATTGTCTCGAATCCTATTGCTGAGAGACTCTCGATGTTTTCGTTGATTTCGACGGATAGTTTTTCGACTCAAATGTACATCTTCTAAAGTCATATCAGCTGCAATTAAGGTGGCGGCTATCACGCGTCCGGCTATCCGATCGCTAACTTTCGCTCTGTCCAAAACGGCCGTACTTTCCGCAGTCACGATCTTCCGCCTTTTGCGTTTTGTGGACGCCAATTTAATGTCATAATTGGGGTCTTTGTCTTCATCGTCGTCCATCTGTTTCAATAACACATCGATGCCTTCATCTTCATCGAAAAGGTAATTGCTGTAATTGGAAGCACCTATTCCTCGTCCACCTGATTATTTAAGAAGAAAAATCGAAAATAAATGCATAGAAAAACAAGCAAGGGTTCGAGCCTTTTTGGCCCAAGCCATCTGACCTTTACTTTATGTGTTATAACTCTTTTTCTTTCTTTCAGTTCTACCAATTCCATTGGTTATAAGCTTCTGAATGGGACAGAAGGCATTCGGATAGAAGGCAACGAAACAAACATTTTGAAAAAAAAAATTGAAATCGTTGCGTAGTTTTCAAGCTATTCCACATAAAAGGTTTCCAGAGAAATCCGAATACCTCGGTAACTACCCATGCGATTGAGCTCATATTCAATAGGAACGATTGTTATTATGAGAGAAAGATTCTTTCCAAATTTCAAGTTGATATCTCAATTTTTGTACAAGCTAGAGTGATTACAAAGATTTTTATGAAAAAATAGAAAAACGGAAATATTTCGAAAACTTTGCATAAACGGGTATATGTTGTGATTGATTCGGACAGAAGGCATCGAAACAAATATTTTGAAAAGAAAAATTGAAATCGGTTGACTAGCTTCGAAGATATTAGCGAAAGACGATTTAGAAACGAATAGCTTTTTCTCAAAAACTATTTAATCAATCGGACTGAACTGTTGCACAGATTTAGTCCTTGTTAAATTCTATAATCTAACAAAATTTCAGATTTTTTGGAATAAGTTTAGCAAATTAATTACTCAATTTTCCAAAAATTGACCACCGGAAAGGTGGCGATGGACATTGACACCGACAGACATGGTCGCCAAACTTCATATTTTTAGGTTTCAGACCATTCTACATCATTTCCAATCAAAATTAGAGAATGTGAAAACAGCACGATTACAATGCTTCCATTCGGCAGCAAAATTGATAAATGAACCAAAATTTTGAATTATTATCATAAAAAAGAATTGATATATCACAAACATTTGATTTGGCAAAGAACCTTCTGATAAAAATAAATCGAAAGGGAAGATTCCAATCTCGTTTTTAGTATCATCCTCTACAGAGAAAAAAAGTGAATTAGCTTTAGAATGAAGTTTCAAAATTTTAGAAACCGTGGTTCCTAACCTTTAGGTTTCTAAAATCTAGAAACTTTTTTTTAAGTTTTAGAAAAAATCACTTAAAATTAATGATGATTGGGATTAATTTCAAACCAAACATACTGAATTTCAGAAAAAATTAAAGGATATAATTCTTTTTTACTGCGTGCTTTGAAAATTCATTCCTCCTCTCCTAAGGAATGACACTGCTGTCATTTATTAAAAATACAATTCTCGGTCGGTAGACTTTGGTTTCATTCCTTTATCTCAATTAGGGAGGGGAGAAATTAATTTCTGAATGAGTGCAACTTGTCCGGAGTTACTGCACGCTTTGAAAATTCATTCCTCCTCTCCTAATAAACATTAAGGAATGAAACCGCTGTTATTCATTGAGAATATAATTCTTGATCGATAAACATTGCTTTCGTTCCTTCATCCCAATCAGGGGGGGGGGGGAGAAATGAATTTTCCAATTGGGGCAGCCCCTCCGGGCTCACTCGAGGCCGGAGAGCCGTTCGAGGTTACTCCGCGCTTTTGAAAATTCATTCCTCCGCTCCTACTTGAGATTAAGGAATGAAGCCGCTGTCATCCATAGAGAATTTAATTCTGGATCGATAGGCATTAATTTTATTCTGTCATCTCAATTAGGGGGGGGGAAATGAATTTTCCAATCGGGAGAGCCCCTCCGGGCTCACTTGACGCCGGAGAACCGTTCGTGGTTACTCCGCGCTTTTGAAAATTCATTCCTCCGCTCCTAATTGCGATTAAGGAAAGAAACCGATGTCTTTTATTAAAACTACAATTCTCGATCGGTCGGCTTTGGTTTCATTCCTTCATCTCAATTAGGGAGGGGAGAAATTAATTTTTGAATGAGTAGAACTTGTCGAGAGATACTGCGCGATTTGAAAATTCATTCCTCTTCTCCTAATAGAGATTAAGGAATGAAACCGCTGTCATTTATTAAGAATATAATTCTCGATCGATAGATGTTGCTTTCATTCCTTCATCGCATTTCTAAAATCTAGAAAAATTTTTCAATTTTTGAGGGGGGGATTTTGCAAACAGGAGGGTTTTGCAAACAGCGGTTTTGGAAAGAGGGGTGTTTTATGAAAGGGGGGGTTATCGTTGGGGTTTTTCAAAAATATCTCCAAAACCAAGGGCGATAGCGAATTTTTACGAAAATTTTGGGTGGGGGAGGGAAGTTGTATTGAATTCTCGATGGACACCCGCCCTCCCTTTTTTCAATAAAAATTCGCCATCTCCCTTAGTTTCGGAGATATTTTTGAAAGACTCACCGATCAAATTTTTTTTATTTCGAATTCTCAATGCACTTTCCCCGAATTCCCCCAAATTTCCGTAAAAATTCACTCTCTCCCTTAATTTTGGAAATATTTTGGAAAAAATCATCGACGCAATTTTTTTGGTTTCGAATTCTCAATTCACAACCCCACCTCTCCCTCTTTGCAAAATCCCCCCTCCTCGCACATGAAACACCCGATATTTGGGCACCCCTTCCTATGTATGGGGCACTTATGCCCTTTAAATTCTTCGGCCTCAATTTTTTAGTGGAATTTGAAAATGTTCTGAAATTAAGAAAAATTAAGCGTTAGTTTTAAAAAATGTTAGTTCTTAAAAACAATCCCCAAATTGGTTAGTTTTTATGATCCCACCAAGGGTAAAGCTTAACAACAGGAGCTTCTACAATCTCGAAACTAGTTTCTAAAGCTAACCCACTTTTTTTCTGTGTCCGTTCGCTACAACTTTGTTCCTCTGATTGAAAAATTAAGAAAGTTTTCTATTTCGTTTTTTACAGACCTGTGAAAAATTTAGGGATACAGTATTGAAATGAGTTGTCCTGTAATCCAAGCAAGATTAGAGAATTAGTGCTTAATCCTTTTTGTCACGTATGAGAAAATTTGTAAGGATATTTTCCCGGGTTGTTCACCCAGGAAAAATCCAAACTACTTTTTATGCCATCTCTATCGCTCAATAATCGGGCGCCAGCCGAATCTTTACGGGAGGATCGACGAAAACCGGCCTCTGAGGCAAACTCGTCCACTCAGAGGACTTCTGTGGCCGGGCAAAGGGTTGCCCAGCTGGCATCAGTGTGACATGGTAAAGTGGGCGAGGTCCACCAGGAGTATCCTATGCCAAACGTCACCAGCCACTATTTCAGGTTGCAAATTAAGCCTCACGGCCTAATCATCCATGCAAATTGAATTTACACTCGTCCTGGAGGGCTTTTCACTCTCTCAGTAGGCTTTCTCCTCCCGAGTATTTCGACTCGAAAGTGTTTCAGAATTAATTGCGAATCAGCCGGGACTCCTCAGAGCCTGGGACGCCGAGAGGCTGATCCGACCAAAGTGGAACACTGTTACCCACTTCACGACCACCCACACTCTCGGCCACGAGTTACCGCTTCGGTCATCGCACGTCACCGTCTCCGGGTACTCGAATGTCGGCACATGGTCGGGTCGACAGGAGGACGATCTCTACTCCAGACCCACGGGCCCATGCGCTCGTCATTTGTTTCGCCGAGCCGGATAACGCCGGAAACAACAAAGTCGTCACTAAGAGTTCCGAAATAACTCTTTTTTCCGTTTGTGGGGGATGCAGGAGCATCCCCCTACGTTCGCTACCATCAGTTATGCACCTGGCTGCGCTGAGCTATTCGCCCACCATTCCCGTGGCCATCGTTCAAGCCAACATCGCAGTATAACTCGGAGAAATCGTTTCGACTTTCCCGCTCAAGCGTCCGCGTTCGACTAACTCAGAATCTTACTAGGGCCTTCTCCCCCTAGTCTGGATATCTCAGCGATGATAGGTCATTCCGTTACCCTATCCCGACCAATCAACCCGACGGGATCCCGGGAGCACCAGTCCTCTCACCTGGCCGTTGGTCCCTAGTCTACTCTGACATAGCCTATGGAATCGCCCAGTTGGACAGCCTGTACGTTGGCCCCTTTTCCCCTAGCACATGCTGGGCGAATTCCAAAATAGCGATAGTCTAGTAACGTCCTCCAGACCTCCAGGGGTCGCGGTTTCACCCATAACCGCTATGCCTTCGGTCTTTCATCGGATTGTCGCTCAGTTCATCTAGTCGCGGCTTTCTTCAGCCGCCTCTAGATGTCCCTTCATGTCTCAGTTTTAGAGTTCACGTATCTTTTTAAGGGGATTTCACCCCGTAACGAGAAAATCTCGTTACAAATTTAATAGAAAATCTAGCGAATTCGCTAAAAAATTCTATTGGAATTCTATAAGAATTTTATGGGATTTCTACAGCAGTTTTATTGCAATTCTGTTGAAAGATTCTATTCGTTTTTCGCGCTGACCCTATTGGATGTTCGATAGGGAAAAGTCAATAGATTTTAAATTTCTGTTTAAATTATTCTTTTGAGATTTTTCTATTAGAATTATTGGGCACAACTTTACTAAGTTTTTTCTGCTGTATTTTGTTTCGCTTTGCATTACAGAATCCGATTGTAAAAAACTTAGAAAATTGATGCCCAAGCATTCTTATAGTAAAAATCGCAAGAGAAAAATTCAAATAGAAATTCAAAACCTATTTAATTTTTTCTGTCGAATATCCAATCAAATCAATGCAAAAAATGAATCGAATTTTTCAATAGAAATCTTATAGAAACTCCATTGAATTCCTATAGAATTCCAATAGAATTTTCTAGCGAATTAGCTAGGTTTGCTATTGAATTTTTTCATACGTGATAAACCAGCATAAGAAAAAATTTCCCATCTCCCATAGATTCGGAGATATCTATCAAAAATATTGCGTGTCTATTTTTCTAAACAGTTGGAAAGAAAATGTTCAGTGATGCTGACGTACCTTGTTTCGATGAATTAATTGCTTCTTCCTCTTTTATCGATGTACTACGGATCCAGATTCTAGAATCAATGATTGTATCCAAACAACCATTTTGTCCTTTTTTACGATGCAAATTCAATAATTCTCTAGCAGCTTCATTTGTCATGACAGCAACTTCTTTCTGGAGAGCGATGTCAAACAAATCGTCCAACTTACTTTTAAAATCTATAATTTTCGTTTGAACCGTCATAGATGTCTCCTTCCGTGATCCGTACTTCAAGATAGTCTTATACTCCTCCACCAATTTGCTCATCTTACGGATTGAATATGATTCATCGTAGACTGGAATTTCCGCGTATTCCCAGACGATGGTGAACTTTCGTAAAACATACAGTGTAGCTTCGTTGCCGTGAATTTCGCTGTAGCATGTCTTGTATGATAGAAGTAACATTGTAAAACCTGTCTATTGAAGGGTAATCGATTTCCGCGAATTTCAGGAATTGCGTTGCCGATAAATACAATGTCGGTCACTTGTCGCATTTCCGGCATATTAATCTCTGCTTTTGCCACTGTTTACTGTATGAAAAAAAATATATATATAATGCAACGATTGCTCGAATGTACACTGTTTGGGGGTCTTCGCTCGACTGACCTTTAGGGTAGACCGGGGAAAATGTCACAACGCATTGTGTTAATTGAAGGACGAAATAGGTAGAAGTTTAGAGCCCCAAAACCAATTAGAAATGAACGAGAAACTTGTTTTTTTTTGAATCATCATAAATCGCTTTGGAATGGGTCTTTAACATGCCGCAGGTAATATTTAAGCATACACTAGCCGACTAAATGACTCCAAATACTGATTCATCAACGTGCCGTTCCGGAAAATTCGGTGAAAAGTTTATGAATGTGAAGCAGTCCCAAATGATTTCGAAATGCTAAAATGACATCCTAAAATTCCCGAGCGAATGGAATTTATTAGGCAGCATTTGCATTTTTCACATGCCGCCCCAGATTTTTACTTTGTTCTCTATGTTGTCGTTTTTGCTGCTGATTTCCTCAACCTTTCCCACAATTCTCCCAATCATGATCGTGTTTTTCAGAATTTTTTCGGGCAAGATCATCAGAAAATCATTCGGAGTATAAGATTCTTCCTTTGACGGGATTTTGCACCTCGATTATAGGATAGCATTAAAATTTTTCGCGTTTTTCTTATAAAATCTCTGATTGTTTTTCGTCCTTGTATAATGACGTCATCTCATCATGTAGAATGAGCAATTAGTTTTTTGATATCTTTACTGAAAATAGAATATCGAGAAGAGCAAAAAATAAATCAACGAAGAATATATTTAGAGGAAGCGGGGTAAAAATTTCGTCAGATGACACATACTGTTTAACCTGAAGGATACCCATTGCACCGACCCGACATTTGTATACCTGAGGAACCACCGTCATAAAGCCATTGGACTTGTCACCAAGCCTAACGTCTCCAAATTGCCAGTACGTCAGATATTTTCTTCAAACTTTGAATATTGCGTGTTGTCATAAGGAATATTATAAAAAATCGGAAAAAAATCACACCGTTTTTTTATTTTATGTACCATCTTATTACCGTAGTCGTAAAACTGAAACTATAACTTTCTTTTCGTGAGTCTACCTAATAACCACTTTTTATGGTCGTACCCACTCCGTAACTCACAGGAATAGATAATGTTGTGTTGGCATTGATGAGTTCAAACTTATAAAATTTGCAACAGTACAAGCCGACTGTAGAAAAAAGCTGAAATTGTTTCTAGAAGTTATGAAAATTCTAATTCTCTTCGAATTCTTTAATGGCTAAAGAAGGTTAGGCGGCGTATGAGGTGAATTTGAGAGTGAATTTCTGTGGTTCCCGATAGCTTAGTCGGTAAGAGTGCCCAGCGCGTATCTGGGAGACCCGGGTTCGATTGCCGGCTGGGTGAAGCGGAAATTTTTTCTCTCTAAATTCTAATACTCTTAGACTTTTTTTTTCCGCTCCAATGGACGGCTACGAAGGTGTATGTAATTACCGCGGAATTGATGGGGTTTTTACTGCGAAAGATCTATGTAAAGCACTCCGAACGGTTTAGCGATCGGTTAGGCCTATTTCGCTAGGAAACAAACTCGGCGTAGGGGAGTGTAATAGTATAATGCAATAGTCAAAATTATATCTTGATTCATTCTCAGTGAAACGATGACTGACTGTCCTGGCGTTCCTTGTTGCGATGTGCCCGTCGAAGGTGCTAGTATCATAATTCCCGAGCACATGTGCAAATCGGTGTGAAGATTTGTCATTGTGCTAGAGAAGAATCCGCTGATACCATTCCTCAACGCGTCAAGGTCTACGTTTAGACGATGGATTAAACGAGAAAATTGTATAAAATCATGTTCGAGATTTTGTATATAAAATTGCCAATACTAAGAGATTCACAACTTTTTATATCCTAAAATCCCCGATGTAATGCTCACGAAATTTTCTACCTATTCAGGACATTAAAATATCCCATCGGTGCGAAAGAGGCAAAAGGAAAACCCACCATCACGTGGTGAAGCGCAATCGCGCATGAGGCCGTAAAGGCAATAATTAATTATTTATTAATTGATTATTTGGCGTTATTTTAGTTCTACCGCACAGAGCATGACCTCAAAATTAATTAAATATAATCTTCAAAACCCTGAGATGGGAAAATTTTATCGGATTAATGAGAAATCTAGGCAAATTCCCACCACTACATACGGGTGCAAATCCACCGGCGATTAACACGCAATTTTCCACTCGACTACGCCGCAGTCCGAACTTTTTAATCTGGCAAGAATACTCGGCCTCACAGCATTCGAAATTTCTTTTAATCCTTATCAATGGTCTCTTCCTCAAAGTTAATAATGTTAAGTCATGATTTCATGGACTTACCTTTGATAAATCCCGAAATATGAGTATTGAATTCACCTATTTTAGCCTATCCGTTAAGATAATAGCTGGGAATGGTGAGTGCTTTAGGTAATCCAGAAATAAAAACGAAAGACAGATTTTTGTTTAACATGGATTTTTTTGACTTTTAATCCAATAAAATTTTCCTCTGATTTTACAAGTTTAGTAACAATGGTATTTAATAATTCAAATTGTTTGAGTCATTCCATTCAATATTCTTATTTTATTCATTATCGGAAGCCTTTGAATTCCTTTTCAAGTCTAAATTGGATTAATATATTAAAAAAAAACCAACAGCAAAAAAAGAGAAATTAATAATTAAATTTTTTTTTATGTCCTCTCATCTGTTCTCTGAGTTTAACGTCAGAATGATGAACAAATTTAATAATTGAGGACTTGACGCTAACCTTGAATGAGATTTTACAAATAAATTGGATTTGATTGATCAACAATCATTAATTATTGGAAAGTGTTCTTCTGAAGTTAAAGAATTCAAAGTATTAATGAGGGTGAGGAATTCCCTTTTACACGGANTATACAAGGTTTCAATTCCTGAATGGAATGTCTCATTCAAGCACAATGATTCTAATTAATAAAACAATGGAACAAGAATTTCCTTGAATATGATAATAATAGTTATGACAGAAAGTCTATTCATTTGACAACAGTATTTGGTGTTAATTATATATTTTATAATTATTATCAGACATTGAATATAATTGAATTTAATCCCAAGAAATCGATACTAATGTTTCTAAAGACACAGTGAAAAATAAAGAATTATTTGATTCGGAAATCTACAAGAAAGAACAATGAAATAATAATGGTCAATTTGAATTAACTCACGGTAGCTGTAATTAAAATTAGGATATATATAATTTGATGAACTGGAAGATGGTCTTCAGATAATGCTTCGGGTAATGCCTCAAGGTTATCCTTAGCTTCTTAGTCAATCGCCCTTGATCAATAGCCTCTGGTCCCTTGTCTTCATTGAGGATTTTCGGATGATGCTCCTTAAGATGATGGTGACTTAAAGGGGGGGGGGGGTAAGATTTTATTAAATGAAAGAACCGGAAGGAATGAAATTTGTTCCACGGAAATGTTCCAAAGAATTTAATATTTGAATAATCGAACTTTTACTTTACTCTTTTTTTATGTATGAAGGGGTTTTTTTTTATGACAACATCGGAGTGAAATTAAAATAAATAAATTTTAGTTGCAAAAACTCGGAGTATGAACCTTCTAAGGTTAAAATCCAATTTTAATTGTGGAAAGTTTAGAAAATATTTCCGAATTTAGAACAGGGAAATGGTAAATTTAACAGAATTTTGATTGTGGGAAAATGTGGAAAATATTCCCGAATTTAGAACAGGGAAATGGTGAATTTAACAGAATTTTAATGGTGGGAAAATGTGGAAAATATTCTCGAATTTAGAACAGGGAAATGGTGAATTTAACGGAATTTTGATGGCGGGAAAATGTGGAAAATATTCCCGAATTTAAAAATGAGAATTTAGATTTTTGATTTATAAAATTTAAATATAAGAATTTTGGAATTTATTCCCGAATTTAAATAAGGGAAAATTCAATTCATTAGTAAA
>NW_021680370.1:716188-732288 GCF_001412515.2 Diachasma alloeum | reverse complement strand
AGCGAGCTGTGGTCGAGCCATTGACAGCAGCCAGCGACACTAGTCTCTGACTATCGCGAGCTGTGGTAGAGCCAATTTGTCAGCAGCTACTAAATTAGCATTTTTGCTACTTGTGTGCTGTGGTCGAGCCATATTAGTTTTTTGTCAGCAGCCAGCTTCATTAGTCTTTGACTAAAAGCGAGCTGTAGTCGAGCCCTTGACAGCGACGGATAAAACTGTCGTGGTAGAGCCACGCGGGGTGGAACGTTCGCGAGGAGGAAATATTCTTTTGGGGTGGTAATTATTATTATTTGCGAAGTACTGAGGAGGGGAGCGAAGTCACTCGTTCGCCGACTCAGCCATCTTGAATTCGGGAATTTCGGTGGATATTCTGTTATACCGACAGTCGTGAACTTGTNGACTAAAAGCGAGCTGTGGTCGAGCCCTTGACAGCGACGGATAAAACTGTCGTGGTAGAGCCACGCGGGGTGGAACGTTCGCGAGGGGGAAATATTCTTTTGGGGTGGTAATTATTATTATTTGCGAAGTACTGAGGAGGGGAGCGAAGTCACTCGTTCGCCGACTCAGCCATCTTGAATTCGGGAATTTCGGTGGATATTCTGTTATACCGACAGTCGTGAACTTGTTTTACCGACGGACGATCCAGAGGAGTACGATTCACGGACTGAACGATTGGCGCGAATAAAGGTTAGAGTTTTAGAAAATTTGATTGTTGAGTTAATTGGTTCACTTAATAAATTGGATTTATTTAATGGAGGAGAATAATTTCAAATTGAAAAAAAACTGAAAGATTCTATGTACTATGGTAATATTATTTGCTTTCTATGTAATTTTTGAATTGACAAATGTATTGGCTATTTGTTTATTAATAAAATTTGTGATGAAAACTATAATCTCTATGATGACCTCAAGGCTACATGAATCGGCCTAAACTGGGAGATTNATTTTTGAATTGAGAAATGTATTGGCTATTTGTTTATTAATAAAAATTGTGATGAAAACTATAATCTCTATGATGACCTCAAGGCTACATGAATCGGCCTAAACTGAGAGATTCGTTTTCATGTTTAAATAGAACTTTTGAAATTTAACTGTCGGGTAAAATAATTCTCGAGAGAGTCTCGTGGAATTATTCTGGGGAATCGTTGTGTTTAGTGAGGGTCGAATAGCGTTAACGTTCAGTCCAAATTTTGGTAATCAAACTCTTCTGGTCTCTGGGGGGCTGACACTTTATTGCGAAATTGACGGAAAACTGAACACTCGATTCAAAATTCGTGGAAATCTGGTATCTGGGAAATCTGGGTAGAAGTTTGGTAAGTCTGGAAAAATCTGGTAATAAATTGGAAAAGCTGGTAAAACGGGAGAACTGGGAAATTTAGAGATAAGNAGGGAAAAATAAGATGCGTAGTTAGGTGTGAAGAGCGAGGTGAGGGGAGGAAGGTATTGGACAATGGTGGGACTAATACGAGGTGAACTGTCTCGCAATAGCAACCCGAAACCAGGGCGATAAGGTNAGCCAAAAGGTTCGTCACAAATTTCGGAAACACTCGCAAAAC
This sequence comes from Diachasma alloeum, assembly GCF_001412515.2. Taxonomy (NCBI): domain Eukaryota; kingdom Metazoa; phylum Arthropoda; class Insecta; order Hymenoptera; family Braconidae; genus Diachasma; species Diachasma alloeum. Next base: position 730,732 of record NW_021680370.1, on the reverse strand, counting down.
TAATAATTTAATTTAAATTTCAATTGAAAAATTTAATTCACGAATTTCAGTAACATTCGCAAAAATAATAATTTCAATTTAATTTCAATCGAAAAATTTAATTCATGAATTTCAGTAACATTCGCAAAAATAATCATTTCAATTTAAATTTCAATCGAAAAATTTAATTCATGAATTTCGGAAATACTCGCAAAACTAATAATTTAATTTAAATTTCAATTGAAAAATTTAATTCATTAAATTTCGGAAACACTCGCAAAACTAATAATTTCAATTTAATTTTTAATTGCAAAATTAAATTTGTAAATTTCGGAAACACTCGCGAAAATAATAAGTTAAATTAAAATTTACTCGAAAAATTTATGAATTTTGGAAACACTCGCGAAAATAATAAATTCAATTTCAATCGCAAAATTAATTTGTAATTTTTCGGAACACTCGCGAAGATCATAAATTAATTTAAATTTTCAATTGCACAATTTATGAATTTGGAAACACTCGCGAAAATAATAAATTCAATTTAAATTTCAATCGCAAAATTAATTTGTAATTTTCGGAACACTCGCGAAGATAATAAATTAATTTAAATTTCAATCGCAAAATTAATTTGTAATTTTCGGAACACTCGCGAAGAGAATAAATTAATTCAAATTTCACTTGAAAAATTTATGAATTTGGAAACACTCGCGAAAATAATAATTTCAATTTTGCCTTCCTTTATTATGTTTTCCCTTTTTTCCTTTATTGTTATTCCTTTTGCTTCCTTATTGTTATTCCTTTTGCTTCCTTATTGTTATTCCCTTTGCTTCCTTATTGTTATTCCTTTTGCTCCTTTATTGTTATTCCTTTGTTTCTATTATCCTTTGGGTTACTCGGAGGTATTCCTTTCCTGAGTGGAATCACGACACGACTGACTGATCGATTGACTGACCGTTTGGGCGATGCCCTTTTTACGTTCAATATTAATTCGTGTATGTAAATGCATACACGAATTTTTAATTGTATGAGGGTGGGGAATAAGATGTGGATGAGTGCCGAGTGCACTCTGTAGAGAGAGGGGGTAGGTAGTTTGAGGAGACACGCGTCTTATTAAGGGAGGGGGACAATTGGTTTAGCCAGCGTGGTCGCGTTCGTCGGTAAGAGGGGCGCGGAGAAGAGGGAATAGGGGAACAAGCGCGCGTGAATTGTTTCGTGGCGAGAGGAGCGCGGGGAGGAGGGAAAAATAAGATGCGTAGTTAGGTGTGAAGAGCGAGGTGAGGGGAGGAAGGTATTGGACAATGGTGGGACTAATACGAGGTGAACTGTCTCGCAATAGCAACCCGAAACCAGGGCGATAAGGTCCTCGGCAACGCGGGTTCATACCACCCGTGTGGTATGAATCACATCTCAAATTAATTTTTCCATCGTCTTACCGGATGTAAGACGATCGGTTTATGTACCATTGGAATCGTATGATTCCATTGGTATTTAAATATGATATTTTTCTTATTCCGAAATTATTATTATTTCCAAAAGTTGGAATTAATAATCATTTTTGTACGTCGTTATGACGTAACAATAATCTTTCAGTAAAAAGAATTCCTGAACACTATCGAAAAGATCCCCTTAAAGGCGGCCGGACGCAGCACGTAATGGCACACTGAGAATAATAGTCGATACTGGTATTCAATGGCGGCTCGATGCACGGAGATGGACGGGGACGGAGCGCCATGTGCGTCAAAGTTACGCAATGAGAAGGTCGGTAATCTGGATCTCTACATACGGTAATTCAAATTTAATCAGTACTAATACCCCAAGAGCTTCAAAATTATTGGGTATTTCCCGATAGCTTCATTGCAACCAAATGAGGGTGTCAAGTTTTGCAGTTAAAAACATTCCGAGCGCATGCGCGAGGAATTTTTCTGCAAAATTTGGCACGATGGTTTGGTTACAGGGGAGCTTGAGGGAAATACCCGATTAATTTTGAATCTCGAGTTGTGTTTAATCAGGGATGATTGGGTCTTTGCATGGTGTTGTCCTTCAGCATGTCTTTTATCTTGAAATTTTTTCTTTCGACATTCACCTATCGTATGACCTTTGAATTTACAATAAGCACAACTTTTGTATTTACCAGGCACTCCATTTTTTTGTCAACACTCTTTTTCAAAGTGTCCTGATTTTTACAAAAATTACATTTACGTTCTGTGATGACATTAACTCTTGGGGTAATAATGTTACTATTTTTAGAAATATTCATTTTTCCCTGTTGAAATCCAAGGAGCTCATCCTTAGCTCGTTATTCTTTTTCCAAATCAACTGCGCCAATCAATAATGCGTCTAATGAGACATATTTAGTAGGGTTAATATGAATTGCTCTTTGCAATCCGCGAGTGAAATTTCGAATTACGTCTTGCTCGGTTTCGTGTTTCAAATTTGCCCGAGTCCCACCGTTTCGAGCATAGGCATCAAATATGAGAAGCATGAGATGACGAGCGTTATTTCCATATTCTATCACGGTGTCTTTTCTTTCCTGAACCAATCGTCCTAGTTCCCCTTGCAACTGGGCTAATGAACGTTTAGAGAAATAAAAATTAGTAGGAAAAGAATGAATTCATCAATTGAATTGAAAATTCGCCCTTCTATTAAATCTTTAACCGCACCTTTAAGTTTGTTTCTAATTAATCGCACCAGATTCGATTGAGCGGAAGGTGTCACCATATTTTTCGCTTCGATGCATCCGTCAATAAAGGTACGAAAAGGACCATGATGGACCGTCAAACCATCCCATCAAACTACCAAACCATACCATCAAACTCGGGTACTGCTGATAACGCGTCTGGGAGCGTCACGGTGGTCTCCGAAAGACCCATAGGGTAGCCGTATAGGTGAGGCGTTTGAACTTATTTGTGGGGGAATCGGATGATCGTTGACTGGGTGAGTGGTGTTTGGAATAGCGACCCCTGGCTGAGCGCCGGTTAGAGGGGTGCCGTAAAAATGGTTGCTAGACGATAGATTAGAAAAATGAGTTTTTGGTAACTCGTTTTGTTGCGGGAATTGCTTTGAATATTGCGGAAAAAAGTGTGGATATGCTGTTCCTAGGGCTGAATAGAAATGTGAAACATCAGGTTTCTGAGAAGGATTACTCAAATTATTAGGAAGATAATGAGAATAGATTATTCCTGCTGCGGGATTATTAAGAGTATGAATTATCATGTCAGAAGTTGCAGGAATGTTAATATGTGGTATACCGAAATTTGAGGGGACAAGAGTGTTACTGATGTTGTTCTCGATTTGAGTCCCATCATTGTAAAAAAGATTGCTAGATACCACGGGTACTAGCGAGCCAGTAGGCTGTGTAATGTTTGCGTCCGAGAAATTAGGGTCTCTTGTTTGAGGAGCATTGAAGCTGTTCGGGCAGGTATAATTTGGAGGGTGCATTGACACTTGCGTTGCACTTAATTGTCGAAAAGGGATATTGTATGTGCTTATCACACGTGATTCTTATCATTTTATTCGCTAAAATTAAAGCGGCTTGGGAATTTGCATGTCTTTCAACAATACGGTTATAAATTTGACTAGTGATCCCTGCCTCTTGAATTTGGTTTAAAGTAAAATGATCGGTTTTAATCAAGTATTTAATGACATCTCACTGACGGGTAGAGAGATTTTGACCGTCTTTTATTTGCCGAATAATTTGTGTATCAATCCTCAAATGAGGAATTTTTGGCATTATTTGTTCAATTTTCTGACCCTCGGATTTTTTGGAGTTGCACCAGTCGGGTTTGGAGGTAATGAAAAAAATTTAGTCGCATTTATAAAGTTTTCGGTTTGCGCTGATGCTGGAATCATTAATGAGGCTGGAGTCTCATCATTATTAGATCCAACTTGAGTCCGGGGCGCTGAGGATGCTGCTCCGAGTTCCTCGGCGCCTGATAACGGGGTGGCTATTACAACAGGAGGTGGAGTTCTAGTTAACGTTCTTCCCTGCGGCAAAACTTCTGATACAAGCGTTACCGGCGTTTCCTCGGGAGTTTTATTACTATTATGGGTACTTCTTTTTTTCGTTTCTTTTTGAGACATCGTCCTTTTTAAAAATGGTAAGGTATCCTACCGCTACCACCAAAATTTTAAATGTTACGGCCACGCGTGAATATTTAGCATAAAAATAGAAGAAATGACCCTTCTCTAGTCTCTTGAGTATATCCTAATCATTTGGACCAAACCCTCGCGCTACTGGAAACCTATAAATGTAATATATCGTGACGAGAATGGACTAATGTAGAGAAGGAGGCACGTCCAATCTGGGGCGGGGGGGTGTGACCAAGTAAGTTTGTTGTGTCCTCGATTGGACGTGGGGGAAAGGAAATAAGGTAATACTAATGCGCTCGCATTCCCCGGTCTCGAGTAGTGAGGTTAGAATTAAGAGACCAGAGGAAGGAGTGGAATGATGAATGCCAACGAGGAGTCCTGACTCACTAGGAACACTAGGAAGTCAGCAGCTACCGGAGAGAACTACCTAGAGGCCTGTGGAACAAGGTACCATGTCCTGAAACCATGGAAAACACCAGACGAAAATCTCACACAATCACGCCTTTCACACCTGTCATAACATTGTCCCGCGGGGTAATTCAGATCTCCTGCAGACTCAAATGAATATCCCACGAGGGCGCATCACGTTCTGGAGCTCACAATACCTCACAGACGCAAACCGTCAATAGTTTGGGGAATCACTGAGGCCCATCTACAAGGCAATCGTATACGTCGGAAAGACATCACAGATCACCTGACCGCCAGAGATGCGTACCTCAGAGTATAGACGGCACCACCGGATAGCACGTAGCCGGCGAAATATGCAAATGTGGCCGGGATTGGCTAATATTTGAATTCAGGGCCAATGTCAAGCCCCGAGAGAAATGGAGTGAGACAGCATGAGATTGAGAGGGCAATGACGATTTCCGCGTTCATCATCACTTCCATCTCTACTGTCAATCGCTTTGCATCGCTTTAAGTTTCTATAATTTTCGTATCTATTGCGTAGGTCCAATTAAGAAGCTTTCTGTGCAAACTTGATAACGGAGGTGGGAACAATGTTCTCCGGACCTTATCCGGAGGTTTTTGAGGCGACTGAGGGCATTTTGAGGCGAAATACAGGCGACGAATATCCAGGCGAATCTCCAGGCAAATATTCTATTCATCGGGCGAACACGTGGCGAGGGACAGGGTCGAGGTGTAATATTGGGTCAGGACGAGTGATTAGAGTGAGCGTGCACATATAAAATATTGTCATTGGTGCGACGGGGTCATTAGTGAGTACCAGTGCATTTTGGGGCTCAGTGAAGCTCCTGTCAGCTTCTCGATACGGGATTTGATTGTATATCGAAGTTCTAACAAAAGCATTTGACTCTTGAATGTTCTACACAACTAATTTATGTGAAAATTATTTCTCAAAAATCGTAAATGAATATTAATCGATATTTTCAGTATTTTAAAATTATTCTCAAATTAAATTTTATGGATTGCTGATGAGTAGACAACTTTATCGTCGCTCGGATATCTCTCGCTGACTTCCTGCAGGTTTTGCTCGTCAGATGGAGTGCAGTTTCATACTCCGGTCTTTCATTACGTCAGGGTACCCTTGACCGTTGGTGGTTGATGGCAATGGATCCTCGGTTGAAGACACATTCTGCTCCCATTTGAAAAGCACGTGCCTCGGGACGCCATCATCCAATCTTCCTTCCTGATAGCCTGAGCGGGTTGGTCTGGATGTTGTTTGGTCCCAAGAGATTTTTCTCAGGTCCTCCTCTTCTCGACTCAACCCGTTGTCGTGGAGTTATGACCGTTAGAGATGACAAATGGTATTAGAATTGGGAAACATTTAGAGTATTCGCTTTCCCGATTCTTATGGATGAGAAAAGTCTCCTAGAGGCTAATTTTTTTACAATTTTGCCTTAGAAGAAGGTCTTGATTTTCATATAAAAACGAAAATGAACAAATTTTACAAACAAAATATAAACTGCGGGTTGACGACCCGTGTCGTCACAAATAAATGAACGACTGAGCCTCTTCAGTGTTTCTCCGGATAGCAATTCAACAAATATGTTTGCATCAAAATCCTTGGATTGTATCGAGTTGGGTGGACCGGAGTTTCCGGCATTTTGGTGTTATTATTATTACCATTTTGGATTATTCTTCTTTCCTTTATGTTTCTTATTGAATGACAGCATTATTTCTTTTCTATTATTATTATTCCGGGTGACGACCCGCATTTATGGAATTTCTTTGTTTTTCTGCTCAAAAATCATTGTATATCAAGTCTCGAGAATATAGACCTATCAGTTAGTCAATAATCTTTCTCCTTACTGAATAATATTCTTTCCCCAAAATACAGTGATTAAGTTAAATCGGGCACGGGCACACCGGACAACAAAGAGGTAACGGAGTACCTTGCACTGCGTGGGTCTGAAGGGTGGAGAGTTCTCAGGAAAGTATTGTTCATGAATTATTTCCTTTATTATTGAGGCTCATCTCGAGTTTCTGCAATTACCGGAATATTAGGTGTATAAATTAATTCTCGGCCTTTTTTCGACAATTCTGACATTTATTCATAAAAAAATGAATACAGGGCTAATCTTGAAAATAATCACCGTCACTTTGCACGCATTTCTCCCATCTATCGAGCAATTGTCGGATTCCGGCTGGGAAGAAAGATGGTGGTTTTGACTGGCTGATGTTATCAATGTTCTGCTGGACTTCTTCAGGAGATCGAAACTGAGTATCCACCAGGTGATGTTGTAGCGCCCGGAAAAGGTGATAGTCAAAAGGTACACGGTCTGGAGAATACGCCGCATGTGGGAGAATTTCCTAGCCCAACGTGGACATAACTTTCAGGATTTCTTTTGCCATATGTGGCCGCGCGTTGTCCTGCAGCAAAATCACTTGCCTCGTATCACTACCAGTAAAATGTCTCTTTTCCTCAATAGCATCACTCAATTTCACCAGTTGGTAGTAATAACGCTTAGCAGTAACCGTTCCCCTCTGTTCGAGTATCTCATAATAGATTACACCTTTGGAATCCCACCTAATACACAACAATTTTTTCCCGTGAATGTTCAGTTTTGCAGTGCTAGTTGACGGCTCTCCCGGATAAACCCATCAATTTCGTCTCTTAGGATTGTCGTAAAATATCCACTTTTCACCCCCAGTCAATTTTATGTGAAAAGTCTTTTATTTGAATCTGGTCAGTAGGAACATTGCAATTTCACAGCGTCAACTTTTGTTTTCTGAGGTATGACGATGGGGCACCCAACGAGCTTCCTTCCGTATCCTCCCAATTCTTTTTAAACGCACCGAAATAGCTGCTTGACTCACTCCAAAACAATCAGCAAAGTCCTGACGTTCCTCATGCTGGAGATCAAAATTTCAATCCCGAAATTTTTTAAACCACATTTTACATATGCTATAAGATACAGCACTCCCTCTCAAGATCAAAAGAATCATTTCTTGGGCTTCTGCGGCAGTTTTTCTAAGTTGGAAGGTGAAAAGAAAGAAGTGCCTTAAGTGCTGCTTGTCCAACGACATTTTTTTTCACCATTTTATTTGAGGTTGTGTTAGTCACACCACAATCGGACTTGAGTGGTGTGATAGTTCACAGATGGCGCTTCAAAGAGGCGTTTATTGCGGGGAATTCTTTTAATTTAAATAGGTGTTCTGATCAATTTAATCTAGGGGCCGAGAATTAATTTATACACCTAATGAATATATTTTGAATATTGGAGAGATTAAAGAATTTACGTCGATCATCAGGTGTTCTCATAATACGCAACATTTCACATTGCCTGATATTTTAGAAATAACGGACAATGTCACAAAATCATGGAAAAATTAATTTTCTTCAAAAACTCGCATAACTCGAGGAAAAATCGTCGAACTTAAAACTTTCACCTTCCATTCGAGGGTTATTCTATAGGTTTTATGAGATATGCAGGATTTCTGCTAATAATTTCGCCAAAGGACTATAATTACGTAGGAGCCGGTAAAAAATAGTGCACTTCCAATTTGCGACATGCGAAAACATAATCATACATAATCACCCATAACGATTGATCATGGGACTAGAGGTAAAACCATATTCCACTTTGAAGATCTTAGCAATATGCGTTGAGGAAACTGTTTGTACAATAAATCTTTATTGATCAAGGCTAAAGGTCCGATAAGAAATGAAAAGACTGAATTTCATGTTGTGCCATGACGATCAAAAGTGGAACCATGTTCAATAATTTCATGAAAATTCAACAAAATTACATTCACCACCTCCCAATTTGACGAACGCAAAATTTCTTCCCAGATCAAATATTGATATTGCCATTGATTCAGCTAAACAGAATGCCAATCGTATTTTTCATCATTGAAAACATGTTATGTTCGGCATTATTAGGTGTTGTAACGAGATTGTCTCGTTACGGGTTGAAATCCCCTTAAAAAGATGCGTGAACTCTAAAATTGAGACATGAAGCGACATCAAGAGGCGGCTGAAGAAAGCCGCAACTAGATGAACTGAGCGACAAACCGATGAAAGACCTAAGGCATAGCGGTTATGGGTGAAACCGGGACCCCTGGAGGTCTGGAGGACGTTACTAGACTATCGCTATTTTGGAATTCGCCCAGCATGTGCTAGGGGAAAAGGGGCCGACGTACAGGCTGTCCAACTGGGTGATTCCATAGGCTATGTCAGAGTAGACTACGGACCAACGGCCAGGTGAGAGGACTGGTGCCCCCGGGATCCCGTCGAGTTGATTGGTGGGGATAGGGTAACGGAATGACCTATCGTCGCTGAGATATCCAGACTAGGGGGAGAAGGCCCTAGTAAGATTCTGAGTTAGTCGAACGCGGACGCTCGAGCGGGGAAGTCGAAAGGATTTCTCCGAGATATACTGTGGTGTTGGCTTGAAAGATGGCCACGGGAAAGGTGGGCGAATAGCTCAGCGCAGCCAGGTGCATAACTGATGGTAGCGAGCGTAGGGGGATGCTCCTGCATCCCCCACAAACGGAAAAAAGAGTTATTTCGGAACTCTTAGTGACGACTTTGTTGTTTCCGGCGTTATCCGGCTCGGCGAAACAAATGTCGTGCGCATTGCCCCGTGGGTCTGGAGTAGAGATCGTCCTCCTGTCGACCCGAATATGTGCTGACATTCGAGTACCCGGAGACGGTGACGTGCGATGACCGAAGCGGTAACTGGTGGCCGAGAGCGTGGGTGGTCGTGAGTTGGTAACAGTGTTCCACTTTGGTCGGATACGCCTCTCGGCGTCCCAGGCTCTGAGTCCCGGCTGATTCGCATCTAATTCTGAAAACACTCCCGAGTCGAAATACTCGGGAGGCGAAAGCCTACTGAGAGGGTGAAAAACCCTCTAGGACGAGAGTAAATTCACTTTACATGGGGGATTAGGCCGTGAGGCTTAATGTCCAGCCTGAAACAGTGGCTGGCGACGTTTGGCATACGATACTCCTGGTGGACCTCGCCCACTCTACCGTGTCACACTGATGCTAGCTGGGCAACCCTTTTTGCCCGGCCACAGAAGTCCTCTGAGTGAACGAGTTTGCCTCAGAGGCCGGTTTTCGTCGAACCTCCCGTGAAGGTTCGGCTGGCGCCCGAATATTGAGCGATAGAGACAGCTAAAAAGTAGTTTGGATTTTTCCTAGGTGAACAACCCGGGAAAATATCCTTACAAAATGGCGCCCGACGTGGGGCCACGCCAATGGAGTAGGAAACAAAAACCCTGGAAAATGGGTAAGTGAAAATTATCGCCTAGATAATAGGAGGAGAATCGAGAAAATTGGTTCCACTCGAACGTAACGAATTTTATTTATTCCTTGAAAAGGGAAAAATATAATTCGAAATGCACGACTTTTTGGTTATGGGGAGATTTTCTCAGAAACTCGATGTTCTGTCTCCTCGACACCCGCGGGAGATGACCTTGAGAAAACGAGTTTGTTTTCCCCGACGAAAATTCGAAAGTATTGATTTTTCGCTTGGGAGGGGTTATTCCGGCTGCTCTGAGTGCTGTTCTCCTCGCCACCCGGAGGAGGATGGTCTCAGGTGCGGGGCATTTCGCTTCTTCGACCGGAAAATCGAAAAAAAAGTGAGTGAAAAACAGAAAATTCTGCAAAATTGAATTTTCCTCTCATAAATGTGCCAAAAATGCTGAAAGAAGCATTTACCGACGCCCGGTAAAGAAGACTATTCTGAAAAGAATAGCAGTACCGACTGCAGGTGTCGGAAGTACAGGTTCCGACCGCGAGGGTGAGCCACGTGACGGACAAGTCGCGTGGAAAAACGAAATTGACACCTCTGATTGATATCAACCAAGGGTGTGCAACAGGACTACCTAAATATGGAAATTGAGGTCGGAGTCTAGGTCACCAGAGAGGACCACCGGCGGCGATAAATCAAATCGATACGCGCCCTAATCCCCCCACCCCCAACACCTGTGAAATTGGGGGAAATGACCACGTACGCGACAAGACGTGTGAATTTTCGACGCTCCCCGGAGACAATTACAACGAGAAGCAGCACACGTGGTGAGATACCCGTGAGCGATGCAGGACAATACCCTGGATGAACTGGTGCAGAAGGTGGTGAAAACTGCCGAAGGAGCCCACAAAGGTAAGACGGAATCCCCGGAGTCCGAGGCGAACCTCCAGGGTGCAAAACCCCTGGCAGGAGAGGGAGCGGATGACTCCTCAGTACCGCAAGGCACTGAGGAAACCACCTCATTTGATTTTACGTCCCTTTCTATTACAGATCGGGACCTCACGGAGGCAAAGCAGGCCGAGATGGCCTTGCTATTGACCATGGACGAGGAGGGTGAAATTCCCTCCTCGGAGTTCGAGCCTCTGGAGGCGGTGTCGCAAGTGGTAGAGATTAACACGACCGCTCCGTCTCCGGTCGCAGAGGCCATCCGGGCGAAAACTCCGGAGGAGAAAGACGCTTTGGCGAGGAGTTTAACGGCCATACTGGTCGAGCACCCCGAGTTGATGGCAGCTATGTTTGCACAGTTGCCGCAATTCAACCCGGGGCCATCCACGTCGGCTGTGCCGCCGCCTCCTCCCCAAGAGCAGATGGAGGTAGAGGACGAAAAGTCCTCCTACGCTTGGGTGATGAAGCATGGGCGAAAATCCCGTGAGCCGACGTCAAGTCGAAGGAACACCCCTGCAGCCCCTCCCCGCAGAGGTCGAGAAAGACCGAAACGCAGCAAAACCACTAGCCGAAATGCTAGTGGAGCTACGACGCCGACGGAAGGAATTCCGGACGTGACGGTAACAAATGCCATGCCAACGGCTGAGGAAATACTTGCTGAAGTGCAGAAACTGAGCAGGGAACTGAGGGAAAAGTTGGGGCCAGCGATGGCCAACCCTCAAAAAAAGGTCCGAGAACCAGAGCCTGAGGTTCTGAGGCAGTCTCCCACAAATCCTCTAGGGCGAACAGCCCTAGGAAAAGATTATGGGGGAAATGAAAGATACGCACGCCGCAGAGAGCGTCGTAGGCAAGCCTCCGAGTCAAGCACTACGGAGAGCGATTGTTACGGCCGCGAGAATCGTAGAAATCGTTATGAAAGCTCTGGAAAAGCCCTGGATTATTTAACCAGGTGGGGCATATCGTCCTCTGGGCAACCAGATGAAGACGTGGAGGATTTTATCTCCGCGATTGACGATGCGAGAGACGCAATCCGAGTTAGGGAAAGCGATCTCGTGAAGATCCTGAAAAGGGTCCTCAAGGGGAACGCCCTCACGTGGTATCGCCACGTGGAGGTTTTCTATTGGGAAGACGCGTGCCACGACCTCCGTGAAAGATTCGGAGCGCTGGATTGCCAGCAGGCGTTGCACAAGGAAATTTCCGACCGCCGGCAAGGCGCGGAGGAAAGTGTAAGAGCGTTCATAGCGAATATGAACGGCTTATTTGGACGCACTCGACTCCTATGGTCCGAGGAGAAGCAGCTAACGTACATCTACAACAATACGTTGCCGAAGTACACAGTTGGCTACACCCTCGACCCCGCGTCGAGGTTGAAAGAATTGGAGAGGCATGCTTTACGTCAGGAGAAATTAATTCTCTCAGAGCTGACGTGGCGACCCCCTCCAAAACCAGAACATGCCCTGTGCCCGAGCTTCGCATACCGAGGCCCGAGCTATGTCCAAAAAAGCTCGAGCATCGTGCAGAGAGACGCGAGGCATCACAGAGGCTATGAGAAGCCATCTCTGAGGGCACTCGAGATGGAAGGGCACAACGAACTCATAGAGACTGTAGAAGTCATCTATGACGAGCTCGAATTGCAGGAAACTGAAGCAGCACACGCCTTGCAAAGTCCAGTCCTTTCACCTGGCAGCACATGCTGGGCGAATTATAATACGGCGATAGTCTAGTAACGCCCTCCAGACCTCCAGGAGTCGCGGTTTCACCCATAACCGCTATGCCTTAGGTCTTTCATTGGTTTGTGGTTTATCTCACCTAGTCCCGGCTTTGTTCAGCCGCTTCTAGGTGTCACTACTTATCTCTCTTGAACAATTTTGAGAGTTCACTTATCTTTTTAAGGGGATTTCAACCCGTAACGAGAAAATCTCGTTACATACCTCCCTCCTTAAGAGAGGTTTCGACCCGAAACCTAGACGTTTCAAGCACAAACCCTCCAGGAGCAACTATCCCTCTCCTTCCGACTTTTCAGTCGGGGGGTCCTCCAAAGCTTCCCTATAAGGCTTCATGCCCACTATAGCACAGTCTTTGGTATTACGACCCGCCATATCAGAAACTTGGTAAAAGTTTCTGGAGTGTTTCTCGCTCACCACGAAAGGTCCATTGAACAGTTTGTTCAAGGACGCTGAACGATGCTTTGCAACACTCGACAGCTCGTGGCCGCGAACTAGGACCAGTTCGCCGACCTCGAATTCACCTTTCCTTCGGCGGAAGTTATAACTTTGCGCCTGTCGATCGTTAGCTTCGGCTAATGCATGCCTAAAGGCCAATCTGAGCGTGTCATGGCGCTTCATGCGCTCGACCCAGGCCTCTGTTGGAGTTTCTTCAACTTCAACCTCTCCCTTCAGCTTTCGTCGCAGCGAATTCGCTGGCTCTGGCCCTCGCCCGAGATTTACGAAAGCCGGGGATGCCTTCAGGGAAATGTGTTGGGCTGTATTATATGCAAAACGAAATGCATCCAGATGACAGTCCCAATCACGGTGATCCTGATCTACATACCCTCGTATCATAGCTTTTAGCGAACGGTCCACTCTTTCAGTGGGGTTCGCTTGCGGGTGATACGGCGGCGTTGTTCGGTACTTCATATTAGTTAGAGCAGCCAACTCTCTCAAGTCCTTATTTACGAACTCGGTCCCATTATCGATCAGCAATTCTCGTGGAGCTGCCCATCGATAAATAATGGTTTCCTCCAATGCTTTCCGTATTGTCGCGCCGGTTGCTTTGCGCAACGGTCGCACTTCTATCCACTACATAAAGAAGTCTTGGATTACTAGGATATATTGGTGTCCTGCTTTACTACGCGTAAAGGGACCCATAATATCCGCCGATATTCTGGACCAGGGTTTCTCAATTGCGCGAGGTTCCATCTGGCCTATCGGGGCTTGCTGTTGCACTTTGCAGCGCTGACATTCGTGACACGCACTTACGTACCTCATCACGTCCTCAAACATCGCTGGCCAATAATATTGATTGGCCAAGCGTTGGCAGGTCTTATCAACACCTTGGTGTCCTGCCTGCGGCAAATCGTGGCATTCGCGTATAGCGGCACGTCTCATTTCACGAGGGAGAACTAACTTCCACTCGTCCAAGTCTTGATTGTCCACTGAGGCAAATGTTTTCGGCCTCAGGTGGTACAACAATCCTTCGGAAATTTTCCATGTAGGATATTTTTCCGGGATTCTCTCTACGTCTCGACAGCGCCGGAGATACCATTTATCTTCCGTATCTGCCGCCATCGAGAGCAACTCCGTCGCTCCTTCCGGTGCGCGTGACAAGGCGTCAGGCACATGGTGAAGCGCGCCCTTCCGGTGTATCATTTTGTAATCATACTCTAACAACCGGAGGTTCCATCTCCCTAGCCTTCCAGCCGGGTCTTTCATATTATGAAGCCACATTAAGGCGCTATGGTCCGTTATTACTGTGAAGGGGTAGCCCTCCAAGTAACAGCGGAACTTCATAATGGCCCACACAACGGCTAAGCATTCCTGCTCAGTCACGGTGTATTTTGTTTCAGGGCCGGTTAATGAGCGACTAGCGTAAGCTATACCTCGCTCTTGTCCATTCTGTACTTGCCTGAGTACAGCCCCAAGTCCCACACTGCTCGCATCCGTTTGCAGGGTAAACAGCAGTGAAAAATCGGGACAAGCAAGAGTTGGAGCCGCCGTTAAGTGCTTTTTCAGCGCTTCGAAGACGTCTTGCTGTTCTGCTCCCCGTAACCACGGCTGATTCTTCTTGGTCAGAAGTGTCAGCGGTTGAGCTATGGTTGCAAACTCCGGTATAAATCGTCTATACCAGGAGGCCATTCCCAGAAAACGACGAA
>NW_021680370.1:618474-716163 GCF_001412515.2 Diachasma alloeum | reverse complement strand
TCTCCCCATAACCACGGCTGATTCTTCTTGGTCAGAAGTGTCAGCGGTTGAGCTATGGTTGCAAACTCCGGTATAAATCGTCTATACCAGGAGGCCATTCCCAGAAAACGACGAACCTGTTTCAGATTCTTCGGCACAGGAAAATCCACGACTGCCGATGTTTTCTCTGGGTCGACTTGTAGTCCTTGACTGTTCATGACGAATCCGAGGTATTTCACTTCGTAACGACAGAAAACACTCTTTTCTCGATTTATTGTGAGACCGTGATCTCTCAATTTATCGAGGGCCTTTCCCAACCACGTGAGGTGTTCCTCAAATGTCCTTGAGACGATAATGATATCATCCAAGTACACGAACACGTGGGGATGCATCTCTCGACCGATTAATTTGTCCAGGGCTCTTTGGAAGGTAGCGGGTGCATTTGTCAGTCCGTACGGCATGCATTCGAACTGAAAAAACCCTCTTCCCGGCAGCGTGAAGGCAGTGATCTCTTTCGAGTCCTCCGCCAACGGTATTTGCCAATACGCGGCACTCAAGTCGAGTGTCGTGATATAATTGGCCTGTCGTAACTCATCAAGGATGCCGGTCATATTTGCAACCGGGTAAGCATTCTTTTTCGTTACCTCATTAACCCGGCGGAATACGATAAAAAACCGATATTTTCCGCTGGCTTTCTTGACCATCACTACGGGACTATTCCAGTCACTTTGGGATGGCTTGATGACTCCATCTCGGAGCATCTCATCTACTTCCTTCCACATTGACAGTTTGATGTGTTCGGACACGACTCTGACCCTTTGTCGGATAGGTTCGTGCCCTCCCACGTCAATCTTGTGGGGTGGTAGCTTGGAAATCGGTGGACTTCCTTCATGCCCTGGAATTTTCTCATCCAGGAGGCTCTGGAGTTGGCTATTTTGCTCTTCTCCAGGTACCCTCAAGCCGTTACAAACAGTTATGTGGCAGGCTCGGTCTACCGAGACAAACTTGAATGTTTCGTCAGGTTTGTCTCTAAAGAACCAGGATTGGTCAAAGAAGTCAATGACCATCCGTGCTTCTCTCAAAAAGTCCAATCCCAGTATGAAATCCTCGGATAGCGAAGCCATCCAAAGAATTTCAACCGTGACGGGTCTTCCCCCTAATACCAGAGGTATTTTAGAGGCTTCCTTTACCACCACTAGTTGGCTATTCGCCACTAGAACTCTTCTCGGTGGTATTCTTCTCAAACTGATACCTAGCTCGCTCAGCAGCTCGATCCCCGCTTCTCCAGCGAAAGTACGAGATGCCCCTGAGTCCACTAGAGCGCGTATTTTCCTTCGGCGAATTTCGATATTCACGTGAAAGGCAAATGTCTTTTCTTCATTCATCGCCTGATTGATAAACTCCAGATCAGAGCTTATCTCTGGCGATGACAATGCAATGGGGTCCATCAGGGATTCTAGAGAGAGTTTTTTCACTCTCTCCTCCTCTCGAGACTCCTCTGCCACTGCCGCGGGCATTTCTACCCTTTGTACAGCAGTTTTTCCGACCTCTGGGCTATGATTCTGCCCTGAGATCTCCCTTCCTACAGTTTCTGAGGAATTTTCTGCCTCTTCCACTGGGTTTCTTTCCAAATTCTCTGAGATTTCCGCCGGCGCAGACGAATTTTCGTCATTTACGCTGCCGGTTTCCCGTTTTTTGGACGGAATTTTGGGCACTCTGGCAAGTGCATGCCTTTGGCACCGCATCCGTAACAAAATACGGTTCTTTCGGCGGTGCAAAACCTGAACGTGTGGCCTACTCGGTCGCAATTGCGACACACCAACAAGTGCCTGGTAAAACCAGCACGTCCACCCCTCCCTGAAGGAGCATCACGACTTTGCAAGGCGTGTGCTGCTTCAGTTTCCTGCAATTCGAGCTCGTCATAGATGACTTCTATAGTCTCTATGGGCTCGTTGTGCCCTTCCATCTCGAGTGCCCTCAGAGATGGCTTCTCATAGCCTCTGTGCTGCCTCGGGTCTCTCTGCACGAAGCTCGAGCTTTTTTGGACATAGCTCGGGCCGCGGTATGCGAAGCTTGGGCACAGGGCATGTTCTGGTTTTGGAGGGGGTCGCCACGTTAGCTCGGATAGAATTAATTTCTCCTGACGTAAAGCGTGCCTCTCCAATTCTTTCAACTTCGACGCGGGGCCGAGGGTGTAGCCAACTATGTACTTCGGCAACATATTGTTGTAGATGTACGTAAGCTGCTTCTCCTCGGACCACAGGGGTCGAGTGCGTCCAAATAAGCCGTTCATATTCGCTATGAACGCTCCTACACTTTCCTCCGCGCCTTGCCGGCNTGCACGAAGCTCGAGCTTTTTTGGACATAGCTCGGGCCTCGGTATGCGAAGCTTGGGCACAGGGCATGTTCTGGTTTTGGAGGGGGTCGCCACGTCAGCTCGGAGAGAATTAATTTCTCCTGACGTAAAGCGTGCCTCTCCAATTCTTTCAGCCTCGACGCGGGGCCGAGGGTGTAGCCAACTATGTACTTCGGCAACATATTGTTGTAGATGTACGTAAGCTGCTTCTCCTCGGACCACAGGGGTCGACCGCGTCCAAATAAGCCGTTCATATTCGCTATGAACGCTCCTACACTTTTCGCCGCGCCTTGCCGGCGGTCGGAAATTTCCTTGTGCAACGCCTGCTGGAAATCCAGCGCTCCGAATCTTTCACGGAGGGCGTGGCACACGTCTTCCCAAGAGAAAACCTCCACGTGGCGATACCACGTGAGGGAGTTCCCCTTGAGGACCCCTTTCAGGATCTTCACGAGATCGCTTTCCCTAACTCGGATTGCGTCTCTCGCATCGTCAATCGCGGAGATAAAATCCTCCACGTCTTCATCTGGTTGCCCAGAGAACGATATGCCCCACCTGGTTAAATAATCCAGGGGTTCGCCAGAGCTCTCATAACGATTATTACGATACTCGCGGCCGTAAAAATCACTCTCTGTAGTGCTTAACTCGGAGGCTTGCCTACGACGCTCTCTGCGGCGTGCGTATCTTTCATTTCTCCCATAATCATTTCCTAGGGCTGTTCGCCCTGGAGGATTTGTGGGAGACTGCCTCAGAACCTCAGGCTCTGGTTCTCGGATCTTCTGTTGAGGGTTGGCCATTGCTGGCCCCAATTGTCCCCTCACTTCTCTGCTCAGTTTTTGCACCTGAGCCAGTATTTCTTCAGCCGTTGGCGTGGCGTTTGTTACCGTCACGCCCGGAATTCCTTCCGTCGGCGTCGTAGCTCCACTAGCATTTCGGCTAGTGGTTTTGCTGCCTTTTGGTCTCCCTCGCCCTCTGCGGGGAGGGGCTGCAGCTCCGATCAGTCCTGACGTCAGGAGCTGCTCCTCTAACCTCTTCGCTTCATCAGCGAAGATTTTCATTATTGCCATTCGCGAGGCTAGGTCCTCTGAGGACCTTTCGGCCCCTTGGCCTGACCTGTCTTTTGGCAAGGGAAGGCTCCAATCCGCCGCCAGCGGACTGATCGGCCTTTTAGCCCTCTCCTCCTCCGAGAGCGACCCCTTTTTCTCTGGTTTTGATCTCGAGACTTTTTCAGCCTCGGATTCTCCACCACTAATTTCCGAGGTCGTCACTTCTCCAGTGCGTTTCCTCTGCGTCTTCTTTTTGGCTCCCTTTTCGGGATACATTTCCGAACCTTTCGGTTCCGCCGGAGTTTCAGAGGGTTTCTCCTCCCCTCCCCCTTCCGTTTGCTTATTCAGCAAATCCTTCTTTGGCGCCATTTCTAGCCCAGGCAGTCTTCCGTAAAGTCAGGACGCTTATTCAACCTCTGCCTTTACGACAGAAAAGAGTTTTCTGGGAGCTCTGCAGCTCCTTTTATACTCTGCAGTACAGAGTGGGGGGTCCTCCCTACTCTTGTTCCTTCTCCGAGTATGTGGCGCTCCCTTCTTTGGGTTGGTGGCTACTCTGGAGTCTCTTTGGGGAATTTTACTTATCCAGTAAAAGCCACTATAAATCCCCAGGATCATCTAGTGAGTATTTCTGAACGAATACTCACTAGTTCTGGGCGATTATCTGTCTTGTCCCGATCTTTTCCCGCCATTTCGGACGTTTACGGACATTTTTGGAGGTATTTCAGGCCTTTGCAGGCACTTTTCCCTCTTCCTCACTCTTTTATCGGGCTTTTCCCCCTTCTGTATTTGAAAAATACTCCATTTCCCACCTTTGACGGTACTGGGGCGTGTTTTCCCAACTAAAAGGGCCTTTCTTCGGCATTTTCAGTATTTGTCAACTGAGGTGGCGCCATCTAGTGCCATTTTCCACCAACCGGTACTTTCTCTATCAGTCGGCAAGGAAGATTCCTACCTTACCGACTGCCATTCAATTATGGGGGATTACCGACAGTTGTTACTTCTCGGGGAGGCGTTTAGATGGCGCCTACTACCCGTCGTTAGCACTGCGGCACGCCACCGACAGTTCTACCGTCTGGGGAGGCGCTAGATAGCCGACTCTTACGTGGATTTTTTGTTTTGTTTTTGGGGCCTCCGCCCCTTTCTTCGCTCCTCGTGTGCATTTCGGCACATTTGAGCGGTCTTACACCGTTTCCGATGAGAGAAACTTTTGCCTTGGTCTTTGCAAACCAGGGCTCTCGTTCCTATAGCCATAAACAAAATTTAGCGGTAAAAATAAAACATAATAAATAAAAAAAATCCCCAAAAAAAATGGCTGGGAGGTATTTTCTCCGCCTTTTCAGGCGGAGTCTTCGTCTCCCTTCATCTCCACCTCCGGAGAGGCGGTTTCTTCTGCTAGAGCGAGCTTTTCAGCTTTTCAGCTCGCTCTTGAGCCCTTCTCGCCTTCCTCTTCAGCTTCGAGGGTGGCGAGCCTCTTCCCCGGCCGTTTCGCCTCTGGCCACGTATCGAGGGGCGGGGCGTCTTTCGGCCCTCCTCCAGTCATCCTCTGGACGTTTCTCCGCCCTTTCCAACTCCCTCCGCTGCTTCCTCAGCAACTTGAGGGTCTCTTTCGGCACATTTTGCCCAAAATGCGGTACCCAAGGGCCTCTCGCCCTGTACCTTTCCGTGCACGTGAGGCAATACTCCTCTCTGCACGGAATTCCGCACGTATTGCAGTACGGTCTTCTGGGCTCTGGGCAATCTCTGCCCTTGTGACCCTCCCTGCGACAATTCCAGCACAGCCGTGCTGGAATTGGCAGTTGCGAGGTTCTCGGCCTCTTTTCCTCTCCGTTGGAGCAAGGGTCGACGAGAGGAGACTCCGTGTCCATCCTCTCGTCGTCAGGGGCCTTACGTTTAGGGATTGTCACCCCAACGGCCCCTGTGGGTCCTTCTCCCCCGTGCTGGAGCACCTGGAGACGAATCTCCTCTGTCTCCCTCGTGGGCCTCCTCTGCTCAGGGTTTTTCAACCCTGAGTTCTTTCCTCCCCTCCTCCCTCCCTTCTCAGAGAGGGCACCCTGGGCTTTGGAGGTCTCCTCCTTAGCCTTCGGGTTCAGCACTGCTGCTGTGGGGGTCTCCTTCCTCTGGGGAGGCTTAACCGGGGTGTTTCGCCCCTTCTTCCTATCCCAGGGCTCAGAGGATTGCGCCTCTGTCGCCTTCCGTTCCCCTTGGATTCTGAGGGGATCTCTTTTCACCTGGGGGGCCAGGGTTGCGGCTGCAGGTGGGCTCTTTTCGTGGGCCGGCTTTCCACGGGGTTTTCGCCCGTTCCTCGGGACCCACGCATACGAGGACTTTTCGTCCTCGACTTCCAACTTTTCCTGGAGGGGCGATGGCAACGATGCCGACGTAGAGGGCCCCGCGCTGGATGCCGACAGTTGGTCTAGGACTGCCGTCAGCAACCCGGGGTCCTCAGCCAGCATTGCTGCCAGGCTCCTCACCACCTCGGCCCTCTTCTCCTCAGCCGTCTTCTCCTCAGGGTGTTTCGCCTGAGGCTGCACAGTCGTGGGGGATGACGCCGTGGTGGACACCTCCACCTGGGACACCACCTCCATGGGCTCGTATGCCGGGGAAAGAATTTCACCATTCTCATCCTCGGCTCCATAGAGCAAAACCATTTCGGTTTGCTCCTCCTCCGTTAACGGCCGATCTAACAATGAAAGGACCGTTAAATCAATGGTGGCACTTTCGTCAGTGCCTTGCGGCACTGCCGATTCCTCCACACTCATTTCCTCCAGGCTTTTCCCCTGGAGGTTCTCCTTGGACCCTTGCGGGTCCCACTTACCCTGCTGGGCTTCCTCGGCGGTTTGCACCAACTTGTTCACCAGCTTCTCCAGGGTTTTATCCATTGCTTTGCTCGGGGTTATTCACCACGTGCACACTTCGATCTCACAGGGGAGCGTCGAGAAAAGTTTCACGTCCTGTCGCTTTCGCAGCCAAAACGGAAAAGGACGCTCCTCATGGCCTTTTCCCCCAATTCCACAGGTATTGGGGGTGGGGGGTTTAGGGCGCGTATTAATCGACGATTAATCGCCGCCGGTGATCCCCCGTAGTGACCTAAACTTTGACCTAAATTTGCATATTTAGGCGGTCCTTTTGAACACCCTTGATTGATATCAATCAGAGATGTCAATTTTGTTTTTCCGCGCGACTTGCCCGTCACGTGGCTCACCCTCGCGGGCGGAACTGGTACTTTCGACACTTGCAGTCGGTAATGCTATTGTTTTCAGAATAGTCTTCTTTACCGGGCGTCGGTAAATGCTTCTTTCAGCATTTTTGGCACATTTATGAGAGGAAAATTCAATTTTGCAGAATTTTCTTTGTTTTTCACTCACTTCTTTCGATTTTCCGGTCGAAGAAGGGAAATGCCCCGCACCTGAGACCATCCTCCTCCGGGTGGTGAGGAGAACAGCACTCAGAGCAGCCGAAATAATCCCTCCCAAGCGAAAAATCAATACTTTCGAATTTTTGTCTGGGAAAACAAACTCGTTTTCTCAAGGTCATCTCCCCGGGTGTCGAGGAGACAGAACATCGAGTTTCCGAGAAAATCTCCCCCTGACAAAAATTTCATGCATTTCGAATTCTATTTTTCCGTTTTTCAAGGAATAAATAAAATTCGTTACATTCGATGGGGAATCAATTTTCTCGATTCTCCTCGTATTATCTATGCGATAATTTTCTACTTACCCCTTTCCAGGGTTTTCTTTCTACTCCACTGGCGTGGCCCCACGTCGGGCGCCATTTTGTAAGGATATTTTCCCAGATTGTTCACCTAGGAAAAACNTCAATCAGAGATGTCAATTTTGTTTTTCCGCGCGACTTGCCCGTCACGTGGCTCACCCTCGCGGGCGGAACTGGTACTTTCGACACTTGCAGTCGGTAATGCTATTGTTTTCAGAATAGTCTTCTTTACCGGGCGTCGGTAAATGCTTCTTTCAGCATTTTTGGCACATTTATGAGAGGAAAATTCAATTTTGCAGAATTTTCTTTGTTTTTCACTCACTTCTTTCGATTTTCCGGTCGAAGAAGGGAAATGCCCCGCACCTGAGACCATCCTCCTCCGGGTGGTGAGGAGAACAGCACTCAGAGCAGCCGAAATAATCCCTCCCAAGCGAAAAATCAATACTTTCGAATTTTTGTCTGGGAAAACAAACTCGTTTTCTCAAGGTCATCTCCCCGGGTGTCGAGGAGACAGAACATCGAGTTTCCGAGAAAATCTCCCCCTGACAAAAATTTCATGCATTTCGAATTCTATTTTTCCGTTTTTCAAGGAATAAATAAAATTCGTTACATTCGATGGGGAATCAATTTTCTCGATTCTCCTCGTATTATCTATGCGATAATTTTCTACTTACCCCTTTCCAGGGTTTTCTTTCTACTCCACTGGCGTGGCCCCACGTCGGGCGCCATTTTGTAAGGATATTTTCCCAGATTGTTCACCTAGGAAAAACCCAAACTACTTTTTAGCCGTCTCTATCGCTCAATAGTCGGGCGCCAGCCGAACCTTCACGGGAGGTTCGACGAAAACCGGCCTCTGAGGCAAACTCTTCCACTCAGAGGACTTTTGGCTGGACAATGGGTTTCCCAGCTAATATCAGCGTGATACGGTAGAGTGGGCGAGATCCACCAGGAGTATTACCACCACATCCTCACGAGCCTTTGCAAGCCGTGTATTATACCTTGCGGCCTCACTTTCCATGATGAATTAAATTCATGACCTCCTGGAGAACCTTTCGACTCTGCCAGTGTTCATTCTCCTCCCGAGTCTTCCGACACGGGGGAGTTTTTCAGAGCTAAATGCGAATCAGCCGGGACTCCTCAGAGCCTGGGACGCCGAGAGGCTGATCCGACCAAAGTGGAACACTGTTACCCACTTCACGACCACCCACACTCTCGGCCACCAGTTACCGCTTCGGTCATCGCTCGTCACCGCCTCCGGGTACTCAAATGTCGGCACATGGTCGGGTCGACAGGAGGACGATCTCTACTCCAGACCCACGGGCCCATGTGCTCGGCATTTGTTTCGCCGAGCCGGATGACGCCGGAAACAAAAAAGTCGTCACCTCGTGTGCCGAAATAACTCCTTTTTTACTAGTGGGGGATGTAGGAGCATCCCTCTACGCTCGCCGCCAACGGTTATTCACCGAGGCGACGTGGAGTCCGATCGATTGGGGATGCAGGAGCATCCCCCTACGCTCGCCGCCAACGGTTATTCACCGAGGCGACGTGGAGTCCGATCGATTGGGGATGCAGGAGCATCCCCCTACGCTCGCCGCCAACGGTTATTCACCGAGGCGACGTGGAGTCCGATCGATTGGGGATGCAGGAGCATCCCCCTACGCTCGCCGCCAACGGTTATTCACCGAGGCGACGTGGAGTCCGATCGATTGGGGATGCAGGAGCATCCCCCTACGCTCGCCGCCAACGGTTATTCACCGAGGCGACGTGGAGTCCGAAACTCCTTATCCTGGCTTTTTCAGCCATTCCACCATCCAGCCCGCCGAGAGATTATTTCAACCTCTCGGTTTAAGCGCTCGCGTTCGACTGCCCCGGAATCTTACTAGGGCCTTGCCTCCTAGTCTGGATATCTCGACGACGATAGGTCATTCCGTTACCCTATCCCCACCAATCAATACAACGGGATCACGGAGGTACCAGTCCTTTCAGCTGGCCGTTGGTCCCTAGCCTACTCCAATATAGTCTATAGAATCGCCCAGTTGGACGGCCTGTACGTCGGCCCCGTTTCCCCTAGCACATGCTGGGCGAATTCTAACACGGCGATAGTCTAGTAACGCCCTCCAGACCTCCAGGTGTCGCGGTTTCACCCATAACCGCTATGCCTTAGGTCTTTCATTGGTCTGTGGTTTATCTCACCTAGTCCCGGCTTTCTTCAGCCGCTTCTAGGTGTCACTACTTATCTCTCTTCAACAATTTTGAGAGTTCACTTATCTTTTTAAGGGGATTTCAACCCGTAACGAGAAAATCTCGTTACAAATCATAGCCCAGAGGTCGGAAAAACGGCTGTACAAAGGGTAGAAATGCCCGCGGCAGTGGCAGAGGAGTCTCGAGAGGAAAGGAGAGTGGAAAACTCTCTCTGGAATCCCTGACGGACCCTATTGCATTGTCATTGCCAGAGATAAGCTCTGATCTGGAGTTTATCAATCAGGCGATGAAAGAAGGAAAGACATTTGCCTTTCACGTGAATATCGAAATTCACGGAAGAAAAATACGCGCTCTAGTGGACTCAGGGGCATCTCGTACCTTCGCTGGAGAAGCGGGGATCGCGCTGCTGAGCGAGCTAGGTATCAGTGCGAGAAGGATACCACTGAGAAGAGTTCTAGTGGCGAATAACCAACTAGAGGTGGTAAAGGAGGCCTCTAAAATACCTCTGGTATTAGGGGACAGACCCGTCACGGTTGAAATTCTTTGGATGGCTTCGCTGTCCGAGGATTTCCTACTGGGAGTGGATTTTTTGAAAAAAGCACGGATGGTCATTGATTTCTTTGACCAATCCTGGTTCTTTAGAGACAAACTTGACGAAACATTCAAGTTTGTCTCAGTGGACCGAGCCTGCCACATAACTGTGTGTAACGGCTTGAAAGTACCTGGAGAGGAACAAAATAGCCAACTCCAAAGACTCCTAGATGAAAAAATTCCAGTGCATGATGGAAGTCCACCGATTTCCAAGCTACCACCCAACAAGATTGACGTGAAAGAGCACGAACCTATCCGACAAAGGGTCGGGGTCGTGTCTGAACAGCTTAAACTATCAATGTGGAAGGAGGTAGATGAAATGCTCCGAGATGGAGTAATAAAATCATCCAAAAGCGACTGGAATAGTCCCGTTGTGATGGTAAATAAAGCCAGCGGAAAATATCGATTTTGTATCGATTTCCATAGGATAAATGAAGTAACCACAAAGGATGCTTACCCGGTTGCAAATTGTAAGGGATTCTGGGGAAATCCCTTCGCTCGCCGCGGGATCATCGGAAAGAGTACCGGAAAAATCGTAAGTACGCAGAGAAAATGACCCAGTCGAGCCAATAGTTTCGAGTCAATTCGTTTGTTAATAATTAGAGATTTCGAGTCATTTTGGATTCATCAGAATTTCGGTTTGCGTCCTAAAATTTTTGGTTTTTTTTATCATCTTTGGGAATCTGGTTTTGCGTTCTGACGCCCTTTCGGATTTTTGGATTCGTTTTGTCTTCACCTTGCGTTTCGCGCCTTCCGTTATGTTAATTGGATAGGGGAAGAATTAACTATACAGGGCCGATAGAATTTTCGTGACTTAGGCCGAGATATTACCGAGCTGCGCGATCATTTTTGACGATTTTTCCCTTCCTTTCGAATTTTCGGGGATTGTGTACGAGTAGTTGGAATACTACCGCTCAATTAGTGGATTTTTTAGGTTTGGGAAAGGTTAGTTTTGGGTTAGGTGGAAGGTCACGCGATCAATCCCGACCGTTGCTCTCCCATGAATCGCCAAGTTCGTGTGGGTTCGATTTTTTTAATTGTTTTTTATTTTTTTTTGTAATCAAGTTTTGGTTTTCTCCTTCGTAATTTATTTTCCTAGCCCCGTGATCCCGACAATACGACTCCGAAGAAGAGATTATAGTTGAATAGGAATTTTTCTTGAGTTAATAACCCACTCTGACATCCATTTCAATCAGTGTAGTAATTAATTTTTGTATAGAGTTAGTTCAATTTGAATTTCGTTAGGTAGAAATCCCGGTTACCGACAGTTATGTAATTGTTGCGCCATCCAGGCGCACGTGGCGCTCTGTCCACGTCTCATCTCTGTGCTCCAAGCCGCCATCGTGGCCCATCGAGCGTCAGTATCGATTAGACTTCTCACATGCGGCACACGTGAGTGTATGGCAGTTCGTTCTCGCCATTGCGACGATTATTAGGAGTTTTTTTTTTGGGTGTGAAAGAAGAGAATAATTGTAGTTCATCGGGAGAATACTGATAAGTGAAACAAGACATTTGAGGGCCCCGGAGATTTATATGTGGAGGCTTTGCCGGGGAGTAGACAAGCGGGGAGTCGGGCATCGTTTCGTTGGTGAGTTTCACGAGTATTTTTTTTTTGGGTTATGGGATTCTCGTATTGTTGGGAATCATTTTCGTAGGTTTTCTCATCTCACGGTTTTGGGATAATAAATTATTGATTTTGGGGTCTTGCTCTGTGCGGTAGAGCTTAAAGAATGCCCAATAATTGCATTAATCGCCTGGCAGGTTTTGCAAGTTTTGACGCCGCGAGAGAATTTGCATCTGTCTCTCTCTTTCGATGGTGGATTTCGTGCTTCTCTCTCGCACCCGTAAGGATAGTTTATGTCATTTAAGTGACGGAATATTTCGGGAGTTTTGCGTTAGGATTTTGGGGTAAAAGCCGTGTAATTTCCGACTTCAAAAGCACTTCTGCGCTAGACGCCTTCTGGAACACTTCGAGCTCTTTAACTCTCGGTTTTGCCAGTCGTTATGGCTTAATGAATTCGACGTTTTATTTATTTAAGAACTTTTCAGGATTTTTCGCGTTCGTTCGATTTTCTCGGGATATAGTTCTAATTTCATTTCGCTCCGATCGTTTTCAATGTTGCGTTCACCGCCTCAGGATGAAATATCTCTGAAAATACGGAGTAATTAGGATTTTTGAGTGCCGCCGGCCTGTTAGAATTTATTGATTTTTTTTCGTGCGTTCACCGCCCTCGTTGGAGACATTCTCATGCATTTTTCGCTTCAAGGTCGCGCCTCCGTAGATTCTATGTGCCGCGTCCGTCGTTTTAGCTACCACGTATTCGTTTTATGCTCTCGAGTCCGCGTGTTTCCGAGCATTATGCTGCGCTAGGATTTTCCTTGTAACTTGCGTTTGCGGCGCCTTAGAAATTTCGGGTTTTCTTTGAAATTCTTAATCTATAACGTTCCATCGTCGGGGATTATTTTTGAAATCCGGGATGAGGAGTAATTTTTCTTCGTTATTGCTAAATTAGCTAACTCTCGTCCGATATTGAATTCGATATTCTTTTTTTCCTTTTTCTTTTCTCAGTTTGTCCCATTTTTGAGGTTACTTATTTTATTTTGGATTTATATTTTTTTTTTCGGGCCTCACTGCGTACATCGCGCAATATTAAGTACGGTGTGATATTATTGTGATATTGTGGAATTATTGTTGATAACTTTGATGGATAGATATATAATTTTTTTGGTCTCTCTCCCTCAATCTCAGAGCGGATTATGGTTTCTTTTTTTTTGAAAACTATTACGATTATTACTCTTTTGTTGAATTTGTGAGAGGATATATACTCGTACATTTCAGCATTACATTTCGGCCTTGCGTGTCTTTCTTTTAGGATAAGAGCCCAGTGACCCGTTCTCCACCTGAACCTACTCCTCTCTCCACAACCGACACCCTAAGCAGCGCAAGCACCCTGTCACCTTTCCCTTGGCCCCCTTAGGTTTAAGTGTTGTTGTGTTCGAATTTTTGGTTTCGTTGTATTTTTTTTTGCTTCGGTCTAATTTCGGTTTGTTGTTTCCGTCGAGACAAAGAACAACTGGCGCCCATAATCATCGAGTTTCAGTTTTCTGACATTGCCAAGGGGAAAGGGCGAGTTAACGTTCATTTTTATCCCCAGTAAAAATTGACCACGTTGCAAAATATGACCGGCATTCTTGATGAGCCACGACAGACCAATTATATCACGACACTCAACTTGAGTGCCGCGTATTGGCAAATACCGTTAGCAGAGGACTCGAAATAGATCACTCCATTCACGGTGCCGGGAAGAGGGTTTTTTCAGTTCGAACGCATGCCATACGGACTGACAAATGCACCCGCTACCTTCCAAAGAGCCCTGGACAAATTAATCGGTCCAGAGATGTATCCCCACGTGTTCGTGTACTTGGATGATATCATTATCGTCTCAAGGACATTTGAAGAACACCTCACGTGGTTGAGAAATGTCCTCGATAAGTTGAGAGATCACGGTCTCACAATAAATCGAGAGAAGAGTGTTTTCTATCATTCCGAGGTGAAATACCTCGGGTTCGTCATGAACAGTCAAGGACTACAAGTCGACCCGGAGAAAACATCGGCAGTCGTGGATTTTCCCGTGCCGAAAAATCTGAAACAGATTCGTCGTTTTCTGGCAATGGCATCCTGGTACTGACGATTCATAACAGAGTTTGCAACCATAGCTCAACCACTGACACTTCTGACGAAGAAGAATCAGCCCTGGGTATGGAATGAAGAACAACAAGATGCCTTCGAAGCGCTGAAAAAGCACTTAACGTCGGCTCCGACTCTTGCTTGTCCTGATTTTTCACGGCCGTTTACCCTGCAAACGGATGCGTGCTCGCATAAGTATGGGACTTGGTGCTGTACTTACGCAAGTACAGGTTGGAAAAGAGCGAGTTATAGCTTACGCTATCCGCTCATTAACAGGCCCTGGAACAAAATAAACAGTGACCGAGCAGAAATGCTGGGCGTAGTGTGGGCGATTATGAAGTTCCGTTGTTACTTGCAGGGTTTTCCCTTCATAGTGATAACAAACCACAACGCCTTAATCTGGCTTCATAATATGAAAGACCCGGCTGGAAGGCTAGGGAGATGGACCCTCCGGTTGTTAGAGTATGATTACAAAATCATACACCGGAAGGGCGCGCTTCACCATGTGCCTGACGCTTTGTCACGTGCACAAGGAGCCACTGAGCTACTCTCGATGACGGTAGATACCGAAGATAAATGGTATCTCCAACGCTGTCGAAATGTAGAGAGAATCCCAGAAAATTATTCTACATGGAAAATTTCCGAAGGGTTGCTATACAACCTCCGGCCGAAACCAATTGCCACGGTGGACAACCAAGACTTAGACGAGTGGAAATTAGTTCTCCGTCGTGAAATGAGACGTGCCGCTATACGCGAATGCCACGATTTGCCGCAGGCCGGACACCAAGGTCTGGATAAAACCTGCCAACGGTTGGTCAATCAATATTATTGGCCAGCGATATTTGAGGACGTGATGACGTACGTAAGTTCGTGTCACGAATGTCCGCGCTGCAAAGTCCAACAACAAGCCCGGATCGGTCAGATGGGACCTCGCGCAATCGAGAAACCATGGTCAAAAATATCGGTGGATATCATGGGTCCCTTTACCCGTGGTAAAGTAGGACACCAATATATCTTAGTTATCCAAGACTTCTGTACAAATTGAAGAGAAATTCGACCGTTGCGAAAGGCAACTGGTGCGACGATATGGAAAGCACTGGAGGAAACCATCATTTACCGATGGGGAGCTCCAAGAGAATTGCTGACCGATAATGGAACCGAGTACGTGAATAAGGACTTGAAGGATTTGGCTGTTTCTATCAACATGAAGCACCGAACAACGCCGCCGTATCACCCGCAAGCGAACCCACCTGAAAGAGTGAATCGTTCGCTAAAAGCTATGATACGAGCGTACGTAGATCAGAATGACCGTGATTGGAACTGTCATATGGATGCATTTCGATTTGCATACAATACAGCCCAACAGAGTTTCCTGAAAGCAACACCGGATTTCATAAATTTTGGGCGAGAACCCGAGCCAGCGCACTCGCTGCGACGCAACTTGGAAGGAGATGTCGAAGTTGAAGAAACTCCAACCGAGGCGTGGGTCGAGCGCGTGAAGCGTCATGACACCCTGAGATTGGCCTATAGGCATGCATTAGCCGAAGCTAATGATCGACAGGCACAAGCGTACAACTTGCCCCCAAGGAAGGGTGAATTTGAGCTCAGCGAACTAGTCCTAGTTCGCGGCCACGAGCTGTCGAGTGCTATAAAGCATCGTTCAGCGTCCTTGAACAAACAGTTCGATGGACCTTTCGTGGTGATCAAGAAGTACTCCAGAAACTTTTACCAGGTTCCTGATATGACAAGTCGTAATTCCAAAGACACCGCTATAGTGGACATTGAAGCCCTACAGGGAAGCTTTGGAGGACCCCCCCGACTGACAAGTTGGAAGGTGAAAAGTAGTTACTCCTGGAAAGTTCGATTTGGAACGTGTAGGTTTCGGGTCGACACCTCTCTTAACGAGGGAGGTATGTAACGAGATTTTCTCGTTACGGGTTGAAATCCCCTTATAAAGATAGGTGAACTCTGAAATTGTTAAAGAGAGACAGTAAGCGACATCTAGAGGCGGCTAAAGAAACCGGGACTAGATGAGAAGAATCACAGACCTATGATAGACCGAAGACATAGCGGTTATGGGTGAAACCGCGATCCCTGGAGGTCTGAGTTGAAAGACTCTCCAGAAGGTCATGAATTTAATTCATTATGGGAGGTTATGCCGTAAGGTATAATACACGGCTTGCAAAGGTTCGTGAGGAAGTGATGGTAATACTCCTGGTGGACTTCGCCCACTCTACCGTATCACGCTGATGTTAGCTAGGCAATCTATTGTCCAGCCAAAAAGTCCTCTGGGTAGAGGAGAGTGCCTCGGAGGCCGGTGTTCGTCAAACCTTCCGTGAAGGTTTCGCTGGCGCCCAACAAATGAGCGATAGAGAAGGGTTAAAAAGTAGTTTGGATTTTCCCTGCGTGAACAACCCGGGAAAATATCCTTACAATCTTCAGAGACGATTTCGTGGGTAACATTGCAAAGAAATCAATAGGAAGAGGTAATTGTCTGGTCGGAATGGAGATCGACTCTGAGAAAAGAGAAGGAAAACAGAATAAAACCCTATCGATCCTCGAACCTATCGAGGTGCGGAGTGCTAAGAAAATGTGACATTGTTTGATTTAAGTGCTTCGAACCGTGAATGCCAATTTTGTGGAGCATTGTCGTTCAAATTGGAGAGCGGTCGAGTTGCGCGTAGTTGTTGTCATAATGGAAAAATAGCATTAGAAAACCCACCTATTTTTCCAAAAAAACTACGTCGGCTGTTTCTCGCTAATAGTGCGAGAGGCATTCATTTCCGTCAGTTCATTCGTTTTTATAATAATTCTTTTGCTATGACTTCATTCTCTCCTAAAGAGGAAGTTAATCATCATGGAGTTGGTTGTATGATCGGTGGGCATGTCAATGCGTGAGTCACAACAAGTCTTATTCCAAACAATAAAATTGTACCCCGAAAGGCTCAAATATATTTATGCGAGCTTAATCCTTATATTAAAAAGCACCCATGAAAAAGTGTCATGGCGGTTAGCATGTAAAAACTGTCATGGCGGATCATGGCGGAATATATACATGTTCAGTTGATACATGTCACCGATAGATGGCAAAAACATCATGCATATGTTCAGCCGATAAATAATATGCACACACATGTTCAGTCGATAAAAAAGGAAAATTTGCAATTATAGATGGCGTCAAATACGCCTCCTGAGAAAGGTCGTTTCTCATCTCATGAAATGCGTGTGCACTTTGAATGTTCGGTCTCATCGCCGGTGACCTGCGTAGGGTTAAGACGTGTATATTGTGCTTTTTACTATCGATCGAATCCATCCAGCATGGGTGATAATAATGAAATTAATTTCACATCTAATGAGGAAATGGATAACCTCCAAGCTGGGGACAATACAGCGTGAGTATTTTTTGATTTTATCGTTTCTTTCTTCAAAAAAAAACCAAATCAATTTCCCATTTCCAACGCGTATTTGTGCAATCGGTAGTAATGGCAGCAACCATAGCGTCTCATCGAGCATTTTCACTTTCAATCAATTTTTCATCCACATACTTGATGTCGAATTTCTCTTCCAGTTGCAGCTTCTTTCAATTAAAATTGACTGATTAATATTATAAAAAGAAATTTAATTGTTCAATTTAATTAGGTGATTTTTACTTTCGATCAATTTTTCATCCACGTGCTTGAAGTTACAATTCTGTTTTGGTTAGGATTCTTTCTCCTTTCAAAATCGATTAATGACTCAAAAGTATTCAATAATAATTAATTTAATCGGGTGAAATTTGAATTAGTAAAAAAGTTAATATTGTTATGAATAATCTGTAAAAAAAAGTTTGATATCTAATTAATTTTTTCGGCTGCAATTTTTTTTTACAGTCAAGATTTATTAATATTTCCAGACCAAATTTCAATTTGATCAAGTGAAATTTAGGAATGATGAATTTTTGATCAATTTTTAAGTTTTTCACAAAGAAAAAAACATGTTTGATGTCTGAATAGTTTTTTGATTAAGATTTTTTTTGTCGTGAATTCCGGTGATAAGAAAAATGATAGCCATTCCAACAATGCATTACGTTGAAAGTGTTCTTTTTGTTGAAATGTTAGTTCAAAATATTTATTTATTTATTCATTTTTTCAGGGACATAACAGCTGGTGTTGTTCGATTGGATCCCCAGAGGAGACGTGCAAACGCACCACCCCCTAAAGTTGAATTACTCAGAGCCATTCTGAACAATCAAGGTCCAGATGGGGGACGAAATATTCGTGTTCTTTTCTAGCAAGATCGAGCGCGAGAGTTTAACGGACGTATCCTGGGAAAGGTTATCCACATTCAACGAGGGAAGGTCGTCCCATCGAATCCTGCTTTCATCAATCACGCTGACAATCTCATCAGCGTGGAATTATCTATTGGTGCATCGACCATGGTCGATATTCTTGGAGATTTACCACAAAATGTACCAGATATTCCGCAGCCAAGAGTTGTCGCCTCTTTGAGAACTCTTGCAAGATACGAGGATTTGATACGTAAGTGATTTTTTGAATTATCGAGTATTTTTTAAATAATGACTCTCTCAAAATTCTCTCAAAAATAATCATGTAATGGCTTCTGTTATAAAATTTTATCAAAAAGTCAAATTTAGCTTCTTGAGAATTAAAAAAAAAATTGACATTTTTTTTCTCAACTGAATAAATTTAAAAAACTCAATATTTTAGTTGATCTTTTTTTCTCTTTTTCAGGTGTTGAGGGATATATAAGAGTCAGAATTCAGCAGCAACCATTGGGGAACATGAGTTACGGAGCTGGAGCCATTACAGACGGTCGATATCACCTTTGCTTGAATGTTGCCAACTTCGACATACACGCAAGTCCACAAGTGGGTGCGCATGTCACAGTTGAAGGGACTCCTCGAAGGAATAGGTATAATACCATCGTCCTCCAAGTGCAAAGAATGGACGAAATAAGGGTGATGGATGAACAAGTAATGAGCCCACAGCAACTTCGAGGAGGTTTCAGGAGACTCCCTGAAAGGCATGAAATTGATGACGAGCCAGAACTTCCTGTGCCCTTTGCAGTACCAGACCAACCTGAAGCCGTTCAGGTTGTACCTCAGGATAATGAACCAGTCATGGTTCCACCCCAGGTTGATAACGCTGCCTTAGTCGCTGATGTTGAAGTGGTAGCCCCTGCTCAGGTTGTACAGCCAATCATTGATGTGAGAGACAATGCACCACCACTTCCACAAGTTCTTCTGGATGAGGCAGCAGGACCAGTGGTACAGCTCGTACCACAAGGTGTAGATGTGATACAAGCACCACTCCATGATCAACTGCACCCTCGAGTTAATAAGAGGTCACTACCTGGAGCCAGGGATGAGGGTGAAGCCAATGGTGTGCTAGACGGTCGTCAAGTGAGACCACAACGAGCTCGACTGGACGACGGAGATCAAGCTGATCATGTGGTTGTCATCGAAGACGAGGTCGACAGGAATGGACCCCCATCACCAGCTCATGGAGCATAAAGCTATCTGGACACCGGTTATTATCAATCTTTTCTAATTCATTTGTTGGTACGCAATATTTTTAAATATTTTTTTTCTATGATTCACGAAGAAATATTTTGGCCAACATGGATCATTGAAAATATTCAATCTCTTGGTCATAGGTTGCCAAAATTAACCAAAATATTTTTCAATCATTTTTCGTGTAATTTGAAAGAACATTCAATTGATAATTTTCAGGAATGAGGAAATAACTCAGTTATTCGTATTGTGCTTAGCGTATTTTCATAAGTATTGAGTCAAAG
The DNA here is from genome assembly GCF_001412515.2 of Diachasma alloeum. Taxonomy (NCBI): domain Eukaryota; kingdom Metazoa; phylum Arthropoda; class Insecta; order Hymenoptera; family Braconidae; genus Diachasma; species Diachasma alloeum. The sequence continues at coordinate 696,797 of NW_021680370.1, read as the reverse complement.
ATGACAATTTCACTTTTTTCAGAGAAAATCGTCATCTTTTTCTATTTTTCGACTGACTTTATTTTTACCTGATAATGAGAGACTCGAACTAAGTTTACCTGATGACGAAAGACTAATGAAGTTGAAGTCAAAATGATGTGATTTTTAATTGTAAGAAAAAAAATTATATCATAAGCGAGAGAGTGGAGTATCCTGAGTTCATCCTAGAATTTCCGTACTTTTTTTTTGTCACAATGACTGAGTCATAATGTCCTTATGTTTATGCTTTTTTTATCACATGATAGAACTACAATGTCATAATTATATGTTATTTTATAACAAAAAGAAATGTTATATTATAGGAAAATGTTGTGATATTATGCAAAAGTAAGACATCGAGCTGAGAATCACGAGTTTTCACAAGATTTTTTTTTATTTGTCTTCATGGCGGATTCATTTTTGTTTTGTTTTTTTTTTATTTCATTTCAAATAACTTTTTATTCTTCATTTTGTGAAAAAAAAACTCGTGATCTTACTCACGTGATTGAGAAATATGAAGACAAAAGAAATTATTATTATTATATTTTAAAAAATTTTCTAATGTTATAGAGAAGTAAGACATCGAGCCTGAGTGTCACGAGATTTTTTTATTTGTCTTCATGACGGCTTCATTTTTGTTTTGTTTTTTTCATTCCCAATAATTTTTTATTCTTTCTTTTCCAAAAAAAAACTCGTGATCTCATTCTGATGATTAAAAAGTATAAACAACCAATGATTAGTATTATATTTCAAAAGATGATACGATAATTTTTGTTTTCTTGAGCAGAGGTAAGAGGACGTGAGGGTGCAGAGCACGCTTGATAAATGTTTTTTTTTATATGCAAACATCATATTATCCTAAGATAAGAATTAATGTGTTGATTTTCTTTATATGATGATAACTGGTGATCTAGCGAGGTATTAATGAGGAGAACTGTTTGAAAGCATTCCTTTGTATGAAAATAAAGGATTTTGTTGTAAAAATAATTGACTACTCGACTCACAAATTACTTTTCTCAGTCATTTTTTATTCTCAGGCCTGTCCTCCAATTTTTCCTTTCTTTCAATTCCTAGAGTCGCCAAATTTCTCCAGATTTTTTTTTTTTAATAACATTTTTTCAATGTGAAAATTTGCATAATGATTTACCGATGGAGTATTTGCAATTTCTGAGATATCGCCACCGGAGCATAGTCTAATTTTTTCCTCTCATGGAGAATCTATCCTCCATGGTCCCTCCAATCCTGCGGTGGAATAATTCTAACCTCGAATAACCGCATGTGCTATTCCTCTCTAACATTCTTCAATAAAGGAAAGGAAATATATATATATAAATAATAATAGATAATAATAATATATTGTCTTTATTATTGAAAAAAAACTATAAATGTGAGCAGATAATAAATAAAGAATTGAGAACAGTTTAAGGCTCTGGAAATACAAGTAAGTAAATAATAATTAAAACAATTATTAAAATAATTATTTGATCAATAGAATCTACAATAGCATATTAGGGAATGATTGAATGATCACGACTGATGTTATTTTTATGCATTCTATACAATGACACATGATTTATGATGTCACAAATAAAGAATAATAATTGAATATACGTACAACATCAATCAAATAACATAGTTTTCAATATTCTGTGTAACCCTTAGCAGCCACATGGGGTGAGCAGTTATTCCACTTATTATTTTTTCACTTTTCTAATCATGAATACGTATTTGAAAACCATTTCAGCATTTCATGATTAGTCATTTATGATTTGTCATTTTTTTCATTTTTTCCTCCAATAATTTTGCAAAATAAATATGGTTTTTGAATAATCGGCGGATACTATTATTTTTTTATGGTAATGGCATATATGGTGTAGATCATTCCAAAATACTAGCCCTCAATATTTCAAAATAGCAGAGTTATGAATTTTATGCTATGTGGCCTGGGTGAGGTGTGGCCGCTAAGGGTTAAACATGAACGTTTTATCTCCGAAATTATTCACATTGTTACATGTTTTTCCAGGGCTTTTTGATTGTATTCTAATCCAATCTACGTTTGTGCTGTGAGATCATTGCACAGTTGGAGGTGGAGTTTTGCAGAGACGTGAAACTACTTCAACAGGAAGGTTAATTGTGAGTGAAAATTTTGAATTTCTGTACTTTTTCTTTTGTTCCATTGACAAACAAATTCATAGTAATGTCTTTTTCAGCTTCCTGTTTAGCCGAGTAACGGTGACCACCTGTTTTTGTATTAGATAAATAAAAAAATATATTGTAAATATAAATTGTAAAGATAATATTGTCCATAGGTGAAACTTTCGATTTTGTATAATGTAAATTGGGTAAAATTACAATAAAACGATTCATCCTCCCCTTCCAGACATATCAAGAGTATAATGAGACAACTCAGATTAGACTAGATATAAGGAGATAACTCAGATTAAACTAGATATACCAGTCTGAAAAAGGAAATTGAAGTTGAATTAGAGCCAGAAAGATTACAAAGAGAATTAACAGTACCATAAAAGACAAATAGAGGAAGTTAGAGGAAACTTTGAAAAAAACTGAATACCAGCCAAGTAGACTACAAAAAATTTGAAAATGTCAAAAAAAATATCTGAATCTATTGATGAAGGAGTTCTATCATCAAAAAGAATAAAGTTGGGACAAACTTCTGACACCCAATCGGAGATTCTAAATGTGAATTTGTCAAGCGAAATTTCATTAGAATCTCATTCTTATCATCAATCTTATTTATCATTTAATACACCTTCAACATCACGTCCTCAAGCTATTGATAATTCAACGAGAATAGCTCATAACAGAATTGTCCATCCCCATTATCAGCTTACTGATCATAATTATTGTGATAAACCAAAAGATCCTCCATGCAGGGCTTTACACGATCACAGTTATGCTCATACTCATCGTTCTAATCGCATTCGTACTAATAGAATTACACAGGACTTTCCCCAACAAAATGATACTTCATTTAATCCAACACTAATACCTCAACAAGTATCCACTAATTTCAATCCTGTCATTGCAACTCCTCAACGAGATATTCCTGAACATTATCTTGGTGGTATGAATGTCTTGTGTTAACATTGCCAAGCAAAACACTTCAAGGCAGAAAAAGTATTAAAGAAAAAGAATTCGTTCAATGATTGTTGCAGTCATGGCAAAGTAGTTTTACCAGATCTCAAGAGACCTCCAGAGATTCTAGAACATTTATTCAATGGAACACATCATATGTCTGATCATTTTTATGAGCGAATTCGTTATTACAACAATTCCTTTTCATTTGCTTCATTCAATGCCAACTTGGTTAAATTTAATAACCGGCGTCCTGGACCGTTCTGCTTTAAAATCCAAGGACAAATCTACTATCAAGTTAACACAGCTATCTATCCTTCGAATGACGAATTGCCAAGATATGGTTAACTTTTTATAATTGATTCAGAGGAAGCAGTTGATTATAGAATGCAGATACATAATGATTTGAATGCAGAAATTGTGCAGGCTATTGACAGGGCAATGCGTCTATGCAATCCACATGCCCATTCCTACAATATGATGAGAGAAGAATTAGAATCAATGACGGCACAGAATCATGGAGAAGAACCGGAATTACAATTACTTTTCACATTGAAAAAGGGTTTAGACAAGAGGCGTTATAATTTCCAGCGCGTTAATGAAGTTGCAGCGGTATTTTCGACCAGAGCCGATAGTAAAATTCCTGAATCATATGTAACACTTCGTTCAAAAGGTACAAAGCTTTTGCAAAGTGTCAGTTCGATGGATCCCAATGTTGAGCCCTGGACTTATCCATTATTATATCCACATGGCAACTTGGGATGGGACTGCAACATGTTATTAGCAACTGGAAACAGAAAAGTCACAAGGAATATCAAATATCGAATGGCAATCCGAGAGGAGCCCAATTATATTTTGATGGGACGTCGATTATTCCAACAGTGGGTAGTAGATCAATACGTGAAAATGGAAAAAGACAGACAAAAATTACGAGCTGATTCATATCAAGGATTGCAAGATCATTTGCAATGAAGAGCATCTGAAACCAACAGTCGTATAGGGAAAGTCATTATTCTTCCATGATCACATCAGGGTTCACCACGCAACATGCTACAAACGTATCAAGATGCTATGACAATAGTTCGTAAATTTGGCAAGCCCGATTTATTTATCACAATGACATGTAATCCAAAGTGGACTGAAATAACTGAAAATCTCTTAGAAGGCCAGACAGCTTCTGATAGACCCGATTTAGTAGCACGCGTTTTTGAACTAAAAAGAGAAGCGCTTCTGGACATAATGAAAAAGAAAAAATTGTTCGGTGAAGTACAAGCGTATGTTTATGTCATCGAATATCAGAAGCGTGGTCTACCACATATCCATTTGTTGCTCACATTAAAGCCAAATTCAAAAATCACAACACCTGAAATTGTTGATAAGTATATATCAGCTGAAATCACAAGCCCACTGGAAAACGCTAGATTACATGATATTACTGTACGAAATATGATACATGGACCATGTGGGAACTGGTGCCTAAATGAAAAGAAGAAATGTTCAAAAAACTATCCAAAAACCTTCAATGAATTCACCACGATGGATGAAGATGGCTATCCTCATTATAGACGGCGAGACAATTGTACTTACGTCGTGATGGATCAGTTTTCAATAATCAGAAAGTTGTGCCTCATAACAAAGATTTATTAATGATGCTCAATTGTCATATAAATGTAGAATTAGTCTCCAGTATAAAAGCCGTTAAATATCTTTATAAGTATATTTACAAAGGACATGATGCTGCAGCTGTCGTGGTCCAGGATCCAGAGTCAAATGAAAACCAAGGAGTTATTGAACACGATGAAATTAGAAATTATATTGAAACTCGATACGTCTGCCCCCCTGAGGCATGTGCACGTATTCTTAATTTTTCTTTGCACGGAAGAAGTCATGCCATTCTTCGATTGTCAATATACTTGGAAAATCAACAAACTATTACAGTGGAAGATATTGAGAATGAAGGTTTAATAGATGCAGCAATGAATAAGCAATCACATTTAATGGCTTTCTTCACTTTGAATGAACGAGATCCAGATGCTAAGCAATTTACGTATTCAGAAATCCCAAGTCATTACACCTATGCAAAGAAAAATGGAATTTATTCTTGGCAAAAGCGGAAGAGTTATTTTAATACTATCGGACGAATTCATTCTGTTAGTCCAACACAATCTGAATTATCTCATCTGAGATTATTGCTCAATACAGTGAAAGGACCTACAAGTTTTCAACATTTAAGAACAGTCAATGGAATAACACATGACAGTTATATGAGTACATGTCTAGCATTAGGGCTAATTGAAGACGATGATGAATGGAAAAATGCACTACACGAAGCAGAGGTTTGGATGATGCCTAAACAATTACGACAACTATTTGTGCGCATCCTAATTCATTGTAAGCCCATTCACCCAGAAGAGTTATGGCACGAATTCAAAGATGCATTATCACAAGATTTTTCACGAACAATGCCTCTATTACAAGCTCACAGAAAAGCCTACATTCAAATAAATTCGATACTCATCCAAGAAAGATCATGTCTTTCACAGTTTCCATCAATGCCTCAGATTAACGAAACTGATGAACTTGACGATGATATACTACCTCACGAACATGAGGCCATTGGAAGAGCGCAATATGAGAAACTCAATGAACAACAGAAGAAGACTGTTGATACAATTCTAGAAGAATCATCAAATCCAGCTATCAGTAATGATAGATCACCATACTTTTTCATTGATGGACCCGGTGGATCAGGTAAAACATTCATTTATACTACACTATCATTTAATACGAAGTCAAGAGAAAAAAGTATGTACTATGACATTTACAGGGATAGCTGCAACATTACTGCCATATGGAAAAACCGTCCATAAGACATTCAAATTGCCAATTGCGCTGTATACTGATTCATCCCCGAATATTACCGCTCAATCAAATGAAGCTGAGTATTTGAGGAATGTCGAAATGTTTATTTGGGATGAAGCACCAATGGCACCTAGGCATGCATTGGAATTAGTAGATCGAACTCTCCGTGACATATTGAATATTAATAAGCCATTTGGAGGAAAAATGATGTAATTAGGAGGGGATTTTCGGCAATTATTACCAGTGAAGAAAAATGCTACTCGCAGTGAATTGGTTGATTTATCTATCAAGTTTAGTTCCTTATGGCCTGTATTTTCAAAGTTTGCTCTAACTCAAAATATGCGCGCCTTACCGGAGGAGGCTGAATTTGCTCAATTCTTATTATCTCTCGGAGATGGCACAGCTAATGACAATGACATCGATCTAACTTTACCACCTGAATGCCTGGCAAGCCCAAATGCAGATATTGCTGAAGACGTATATGGTGAAGTCATTAGGAATAAAGAGTTTGACAAATTGACGAAATGGGCAATATTATCAGCCAGAAATATTGACGTTGATAACATTAACAAAAGAGTCGTTGATATATTGGATCAGTCAACAGAAAGAATTTATAATAGCATAAACACTGTAAAAAATTGTGACAATGGGGACATGGTTGAAGCAATTCTAGCCGAATATTTAAAAACGTTAAATCCTCCCTGCTTACCTCCCCATGAATTACGATTGAGAATTAATACTGTTGTGATGTTAATTAGGAATCTCTCCGTCAACGAAGGACTATGTAATGGAACAAGATTACAGATTTTGGAGTTAACAAATCATTTATTCATTTAATCAGTATTCATCAATCGTATTACTTTGTACAGTGAAGATGATTTTCCTTTTACTTTTGGAAGGAGACAATTTCCAATCAAATTAGCATTTGCCATGAAAATAAATAAATCACAAGGTCAAACTTTTGATAAAATCGGAATTGATCTTAGACGAGATGTTTTCAATCATGGTCAACTGTACGTTGCCTTATCAGGTGTCCGTTCATGGGAATCTTTGAAAGTTTATCTGGGGAACCAAAGAGAATCAAAAACCGTCAGAAATTACGTATACACAGAATTATTCAGTTGAAAAAATTATGATGAAAAAAAAATTAATTTATTGACAACTAACGTCAGCATTTTATCATATTAACAATAAATTACGAAAAACTTCAATTTAATGTGAGTAATTCTCAGAAAAACAAAAACATTTATCGATTTCAAACTTCAATTTCATAGTCATAGCGCATGGGCAATACTACATTTCATGGAAATGAACAATTTTCAATTGCATTTTCAAAATTGATCAACGGCGCGGCCGCTTGCGGCCGCGACGGCGCTAGTGAAGCAATCAAATTGAGACAATTCGAATCCGGGAATTCAAGGCTCTTAAAAATGAGAACTACCGACGTCGGTGGCCGAAGCGGCTATGTGCGAGCCTAGTGTGCGAAAAGTTGTGAGTTCGATTCCCCGTGGAATCGAGTTTTTCAACCGGAGGCTCCGGCGAGTGGGAGGTCGCTAATATAGTGACCGCCTGTACCGGCATGGGTTTTCTGTGGTTTCCCATGCTACTCCTATGTTCTATAGGAGTGCGAATGCGGTGCAGTGTAGGATCCACAGTCGCATGCATAGGGTTGGATAGGGCTGATTAGCTAATCAGAGGGCAGAAAGGGACGGAATATAAAAAAAAAATGACAACTAAAATTATGGAGACTAATGACTATGTGAAGCTCTATAGAAATTTATTCGAGCAATATCGAAGAAATCCATGTCAAGAATCAGTAATTTATTTCCTACAATCAGCATCCTTTGAAAACCAGCAAAAAAGATATGACCTACCTTGTGGATTAGGCGCAAGGAGTGAAGTAGGAGCCGTATTAGTACCCGGTAGAGAAGGGAATGTGCCACAGAATTTTGAATTTAAAGTTTTTCCGAAGAATTCAATGCAATGTCAAACGATGCATAAATTAAGTCAACAGGGAGAACCTATGATGTTTCCATTATTATTCCCGAAAGGACAGTCGATATTCAATACATATGAAAAATTTGATAAAGACGAACAATCGACGTGTAACAGCGGTTCAATATTTTGGATGGCAGATGAGAGTTCTTGATGGTAATGCATTTAATCAATTTACTATGGCAGGAAAATTGACTCAACAATACATCATTCATGGTTACATCGTTAATGAATGGAATCGATTGAATTATTTTCGATCTAATCCCCATCAATTCCGTCGAGAAACTTTACAAGACCTAACGGATCATGTCGAACAAAGTGCAGCAAATACATCAGATGATGTATGATTGGGACAAACCATTATACTTCCTTTGTCATTTGATGGAGGTCCGAGAGCAAAGTTTCAACATTATCATGATACAATGGGGATGTCCCGAAGTATTGGTCGACATGACTTTTTTATTACTTTTACAGCTAATCGAAAATGGGCTGAAACCACGCGTTATCTAGAAGAAGAACCAAGAGGTCGGACTGTATCTGATATTCCTCATATTGTCGACCGAATTTTTTTCGTTAAATTAACATCATTATTGAAAGAAATCAATTCAGGTCAAATATTCGGTGATGTTTTAGGATTCACTTATACCATTGAATTCCAGAAACGAGGATTGCTACATGTGTTAGAGATATCTCCCTGGGTTCTGTTTTGTATGGAGATAAATCTCCCTACAGTGGGACGGTAATAGGATCCGGCGGAGTAATTGATAGAGAAAGAGGTTTATTCAATTAGGCTAACTCATAATTATCCAGATGGAATCAATATGAGGATTTTACAATTGAATTACAAGTTTAGTATTGAGTTTAACTCCCGATGACGACTGAACTCCCGAATATCGGTGAGTTCACCTTATATAACAATTAAGCATGTCATGTTATGATACTGGTCAGCAGTGTTACGCATGACATGCTGATTCAGTAAAATAATGAGTGAAGCAAGTTGTATTCAACTTCTTCACTTTTATTAAATACATTATTACTTAAAATTACAACATCATTCTGGGGCATAACACATGATCATTGCATATTTGTGTTGTGCAAAAAGGATAAAATGTTAACACCTGGACTAATTGACAGATTCATTTGTGCCGAAATTCCTAATCAAGAACAAAATCCGATATTACATGAATTAGTTATGAAGCATATGTTGCATGGGCCACATTCTGCCAAGACTCCATGTTGGAATGAAAAGGAAGGCAAATGTTCTAAAAAATTTTCGAAACAGTTCACGTCGGAAACCAAAATCGAAAGTGATGGTTTTCCATTGTATAAAGGATCGGATAATCGGAAAGAATGTTATGTATATCTTCGCCAACTTAATAATAAACCAGTGGTTGTGGATAACTCAATGGTTGTCCTGTACAATCCTTATTTACTCGTCAAATATAACTCTCACATTGATGTAGAGTATTGTGGATCAATTATGGCGATAAAATATCTTTATAAATATATCAATAAGCAACATGAGCGTTTGCATGTTCATTTACAAAAAAATTCTCTGATAAAAAATGAAATTAATGAGTACGTTGAAAGTCGGTAGCTGAGTTCAATGGAAGATGCTTGGAGGTTATTGGAACTACCTACCTATGGAATGAACCATCATATCATCCGCCTGCCAGTTCATCTTCCGGGTCATCAGTACATTCGGTTCGAAGAAGGTTGTGAAGATGTAACGATCAATTCCAATCAGCATATCACCAAATTGACGGCTTATTTTGATTTAAATCAAAATGATGAATCTGCCCGTAAATATAAATATGCTAAAATTCGGCTACATTACACATGGAAACAAAAACATAGATGTTGGCAGAAACGTACACGTGAAAATGATAAGACAGTTACTAGAATGTATTCTGTTTCACCGAAGGAGGTTGAACGGTTCTTTTTGAAAATGTTATTACAATATAGAGCAGGCGCTATCTCTTTTGAAGCTTTGAGGACTGTAGATGGAATAATTCGTGCAATATTTCGGGAAGCTGCATATGAATTAGCTTTCATCACTAGCTCCAAAGATATTGAAGATACGTTAGATGAATGTTGTGCTGTAATGATGCCGCAATCTTTACGAAGTTTCTTTGCTTATTTGTTGCTAACTTGTGATAATATCGATGTGAGGAGTATATGGAACAAGTACAAAGATTTTCTATCTGATATATGCTCAGAAAAAGAAGCATTAACAGATATTCAAAGATTATTGAATAGTGAAGATAAATCTCTGGTTGTATTTAGATTTTGGTTCTCTGTGTATGGAGATGTTCTCTCCAATTGAGCTTGCTGTCCAGGAGTACTCCTAGCTATTGTACTCTGTTGGTGTAATTCACCGTTGAGCCGTTCACACATAAAGGCTGAATTCCCTCTGGCTTATAGTTCCTAGTGAAGACTAGAAGTGTAGTCTTGGGCGGGTTGACTGAGAGCCCAGGTTCTCTGCATCAGCCCTCGACAATGCAGAAAGCCGTTGTCATCAGGTCTCTGAGCACCCGAAGGAAGCCCCCTCTAACCACAATTGCCACATCATTAGCAAAGTCAGTGACGTGGAAGCTCGCTTCACGCAGTCTATTTAGAAGTTTGTCCTAGCAGCTTTGTCCTGAGCTTCTTCCTAGCAGCTCCACTCAGCCTGACTCCTGTTTTGCAACTTTCAGAGCCAGAGCCAGTTACGTCTGCTGTGATGTTTTCCGAGCGTTCGCCAGTGCTGGCCCCACCCGAAGGGGTATTCTTTATATTTGATCGTTCGATTTTGGTTTCTATTTTTGGCCCTACGAGTAAAACGAGAATGCTATCACTCGGTTCAGAGACGTTTGCCGGGGCTTGGCTTATTCTAAGACTACTCTCGGAGGTAGCCCAGATTTCTGAGAGACACAGTTATCGACAGAGCTCTCCCTGTACCACGCATCCTTTGGCACGGTTATATCACCTTATGGTTTATAACGTGCTACTTTGTATTTCGACCGTTCAACGGTGAAAATTTGAAAGGTCCGGACGAGTAGTCAGATTACCAGCCAAGCGAGAGTAAAAAATTTATTCATTATTGAATTTCTGTTGAATATTTTAGTTTCGATTTTACCGAGCCAATATTCTACTGCTCATCGGATGACGTCGAGGGATTTGGAGTCTGGATTGAATATACACGGGATTGGACAGAATATTGGAGCCTTGGAGCGAGAGAGTCCTGAAGTCAAGTTGCATGTAGGGTCTCGAGTCACGTCACATTCGAATGGATCGAATGATTCCCGCGTTGGAGGCAGTATGGTGAATGACCGAGCAGCGGTAACTGGTATAGGGAACCTAATTATAGCTAGTGGTGTCCCAGACGACTATCTTATGTTTTGGTGGGAAAACACTGGACTGACGTTAGCCGTCCAGTGAAACATCAATTCTTTATGATAAATCATTTGAAAATTTATTGTTGAATTTACGGCGAACACGGTATATTTGTGTCGCTGGGAAAAATGCTATGAGTATTTTTTGGACTCGTGAGTTCTGAATTGATTTGGTTGAACCAATCAGGGAATAGTCAGAAGGTGTCGCCATCGCCGACCAATCAAATTGATGTTGTTGAAGGAGATGTCATGATTGACCAATGGAATCGTTGCCGGTTGTAGAGTTAGCGAACGCATGGGTTGGTGTCGCATGGCTCATGACTTCTCGTTTGGACGTTGCGAGACTAACTCTATTTTTCTGGTGTTGTGTGTCACCGGAAAATTCTGACGATATCGAGACCTGCCGTGGACTTGAAGGGACTCTTGCAAGGAGAATTTTCGACACCCTTTCATCTGAAGCAGACATATATTTTGGGTTCCACATTACTGAACAGTTTCCAAGTTAATTTGTGTTTATTAAGAATTAATTTTGTGTCATTTGATAAGACGCTTGGCGTATGGCGGTTTTGACGCCATTTTAATCAATTCAATTCTCCGTCCGATTTCTTGCCCTTGTTCGGCGGAATTGTTTTAGTTTCTCGAGTTCACTCATTTCGATTTTGCCTACTTTCGGATTTTCGAGGCATTAGATGATTTATTTGGAAATCTGTAATTAAATTCAGTGACATTTGCGGTAAATTTTATAACTCTCATTTCAGCTAGTTAGTTGTCGATAGTCGGATGTGGATCTCTCGACAGCTAGCTGCTATTTTGACATTCTAAAATCATTTTGATATTTCCTGATGTCGAAAATATTGAGTTAATTATTCCATTTTATTCGACATCGGGGTTATTTCTTTTGGGAAACGGAATTGGGATTGAAGCGTCGGTTTCGACGTTCAAGTTTTCATTCCCGTATGACCTTGTGTGGGATCATGAGTTATTGTCTCTCGAGGCAATCCCAGTTTNCTGAAGTCAAGTTGCATGTAGGGTCTCGAGTCACGTCACATTCGAATGGATCGAATGATTCCCGCGTTGGAGGCAGTATGGTGAATGACCGAGCAGCGGTAACTGGTATAGGGAACCTAATTATAGCTAGTGGTGTCCCAGACGACTATCTTATGTTTTGGTGGGAAAACACTGGACTGACGTTAGCCGTCCAGTGAAACATCAATTCTTTATGATAAATCATTTGAAAATTTATTGTTGAATTTACGGCGAACACGGTATATTTGTGTCGCTGGGAAAAATGCTATGAGTATTTTTTGGACTCGTGAGTTCTGAATTGATTTGGTTGAACCAATCAGGGAATAGTCAGAAGGTGTCGCCATCGCCGACCAATCAAATTGATGTTGTTGAAGGAGATGTCATGATTGACCAATGGAATCGTTGCCGGTTGTAGAGTTAGCGAACGCATGGGTTGGTGTCGCATGGCTCATGACTTCTCGTTTGGACGTTGCGAGACTAACTCTATTTTTCTGGTGTTGTGTGTCACCGGAAAATTCTGACGATATCGAGACCTGCCGTGGACTTGAAGGGACTCTTGCAAGGAGAATTTTCGACACCCTTTCATCTGAAGCAGACATATATTTTGGGTTCCACATTACTGAACAGTTTCCAAGTTAATTTGTGTTTATTAAGAATTAATTTTGTGTCATTTGATAAGACGCTTGGCGTATGGCGGTTTTGACGCCATTTTAATCAATTCAATTCTCCGTCCGATTTCTTGCCCTTGTTCGGCGGAATTGTTTTAGTTTCTCGAGTTCACTCATTTCGATTTTGCCTACTTTCGGATTTTCGAGGCATTAGATGATTTATTTGGAAATCTGTAATTAAATTCAGTGACATTTGCGGTAAATTTTATAACTCTCATTTCAGCTAGTTAGTTGTCGATAGTCGGATGTGGATCTCTCGACAGCTAGCTGCTATTTTGACATTCTAAAATCATTTTGATATTTCCTGATGTCGAAAATATTGAGTTAATTATTCCATTTTATTCGACATCGGGGTTATTTCTTTTGGGAAACGGAATTGGGATTGAAGCGTCGGTTTCGACGTTCAAGTTTTCATTCCCGTATGACCTTGTGTGGGATCATGAGTTATTGTCTCTCGAGGCAATCCCAGTTTTCGTCAACCGAAATTTAGATTTCTTATTCATTCCGCCTATTATCGAGGCGTTCATCTCTCGAAATAATATGATTTTTCTCGCTGTAATTATTGACTGATTACTGGATCAGCGTACTAGTTATTTTACCTTTTGACATTTTCATTTTGACTTCAATTTATCTTGACTTATTCTGACTATCGTTTTAATCTGACTAGTATTTTATTATTGACAGATTACGGTTGGGAAAAATTGTGATGTATCGAGTCTTTAGCATTGTGATTCGTAATTTATTGTGATATGTATTTTCGAGTTTTTGAGAGAAATATTTGAGGAATAAGAAACGGGATTTCATTTAAATAATTTCATTTAAATTTAAATAAAAGCTATTTATTCCCCGTAATTTCGGATTTTTGTGACTCATGTGGAATAGGTCAAAAACCCAGGTATTTCAGAATTTCATAGGACGACATTTTGTGGAACCCAGCCGGCACCGCGGTTGATGCTGAGCCGTCGGGAGTCGTCCTTTTCGTCGCGGACTTTGTTGATATTTTGAGTTGGTGATTTTTGCACGTTTCACAGGTGCTAGCGCCCAACTATTTAATTTATTGTTTTGGTCGCCGAAGGCTGCGTATCTTCATATCGTTCCCCAAAGGTGCGAAATACATCACAGGTTATATACTGGCGTACGCCAGGCTCACACCGTGGATTAGGGATTATGGGTTCCTCTCAGCAATCGCGGGCGCTGGCAGTCTTTAAACTCCCACCGTCCGCGATCGCCCCCCGCCCCCACCCCGGCCAACGACAAAGTGGGAACCCGCTTGGAGGGGAAGGGTATTTTGCTCTGAGAGAAAATTTTCCCCTGTTTTGAAATAATTAATATTATTAATTGAATTTATAAATTCCACATGGGCAAGTATGTTTTCGGAGTTTGTTTACGTTGGAAATTTGAATAAGCTCGTGTTATGTCCGGAGAAAGATTTTAACGTCGAAAGGACATGTTTTATTTGTCACATTAAAATCAAAGCTAAAATTATTAGATGTTATCATTATTGGATGACGCAAAGTTTTATACTCTTACCTTTTTCTAAAATATAAAGGAAAAGGGTTTGATTTAGGGATATAGCTTGAGTTGCGACTAATTTCTAATCAAGAAATTTGGAGTTGTATTGGGAATCAAATTTGAATTTAAATATATTTTGTTTAACTATTCGGTTTACAAAAACATAAGCGTGATTTTACGGAAATCTATGTAGCTAAAATTCCTATCCCGGAATGATCTGAAGAATTCAAATTTAGGTTTACAAATTTTCCTACTCACAATTCGGTCTGTTATTTATAAATTAGTCGATGTGTTTGTAGATCCCTGGGTAAATCCGTAATTTCCTCACCAGCAATTAGTCGTGTTAAAGGCTATTATGGATACTTTCACGGAAACACTTTCTTCTACTCGTTGATATTTTAATGAATTTTGATAGTTGAATTTTAAGATTTTAAGAGTTTGTTTGAGACTGTCCACAACGCGTCACAATGAACGAATTCCTTTTTTGTAAGAAAAGTTACCACTCTCGATTAAAGAAATTTTATTCCCGGATAATTTCAATTGTTCGTAACTTACTATTAATTCAGTACTATCCCGCGTAATCGAAGGAAGGATTGAAAAACCGGACCCATTAAATGAACTAATTCCACCAGAATGGTTATTGCTCCGTCGCTGCTTCAAGACTGCTTAATTTGGGTTTTTCTGCCATTTTTATATGAATTTTGGGGTCACTTGTCACATGGGCTCCAACGCGTCCATTTTTAATTGGTGGAAAATGTCATATTGTAGCGCCTCGCTACATCCTAGCTGAGGAGACAGTCTGACGTCACCCTCAGGCATTTAATATTTCGTTGCTGTCCTCTCACGGATATACCAACACAATAATAGAGGATTACATTTCGCGCCTCTACCGAATTATTCTATCACGGCGTCCTATCGCACAGGAGCCGTTGGCAGTTGATCGGCATCCGTTGTATCGAGCGCAACTGAGTTATCAAATCAATATTCATTGTACTTGTTAAGACTGACGCTTCGGCGAATAATATATTATTAAAGTGTTTATTCGTTTAGTAGTGATTTGTTACTCCCGACCAGCGCAAATCCTACATTGATGACCCCGACGTGATATTCGCATTTAATTAATTAATTCAAACAGAGTGCGGCCGTGCAACAAGTGCCTCGCGAGTGCGCGTGCCTCGCGAGTGCGCGTGCCTTTACAACGAAATTTTTTCTCATATCTCGCTCGTTTATTTCACCCTGTTACCGGTGGTTAACGTTGCGAGCATTTTTCCCAGGCAGCGGCTGTCGTCGCGAGTGCATAAAATTAATCTAAACTTGCAAATTAACGCATAACATTTTTCGCGTGTGGCTTAATTTTTCAATGCCCAATATGGCGTCGTGGGGGGTCTCGATTTAGCGTCGTTGAGTCGGTGGAAAATCGATTCTCGGCGTCTTCCTCATCGTTATACGCCCCGCCCACAACGCGCCTGCACACCGCTTCGGGTAATTGCGTTTACCCTCGGTGATTTTCGCACCTTATTCTCCGCTCTACCTGTTCTCCCGCGTTTTCTCTCGCGGCAAGTGAGTGAACAAGTGGGGATGCTTGAGGGTTGGTCGTCCGTCTCTCTCTATCTCGCTGGCACATTGCTGAGCACCCTATAGACGCTGTGCTGTGCTGGTGTATGTGAAGACTTTAACGACTTCGCAAGAGTGACGACACGTGCTAATTTTTTTTTTAATTTATCGATTACCGCGATTTTTCGGTAAATAATTGTCAAGTGATTTTCGTGGTTCGTGATCCCGGGTGTCCAGGAGCTCCCCACAGACAGCGCATTTTTAGCAGCTGCAGCCGTGATGCAACCTAAGCTCGTCGCAAGGCCATTCAACCCTGATAAACCTCAGCTGTGGTTTGCTCAACTGGAGACCCAGTTTACCGATCTTGGAATAGTGACGGAGATCGATAAGTATAATAAAACTGTTCCGCTAATTGATACGGTCTATGCAGCAGAGGTCGAGGATCTCATTATTGCTAGACCAGTTAATACCCCATTCCAAACATTGAAGAATGAATTCGTTTGATGTTTTACCACATCAAGGTCAATGAATTTATTACGACTGCTGGACAATGAGAATCTTGGAGATCGTACACCCTCGAAGCATCTTAGGCATTTAAAGGCTCTGGTTCCAGATATCGATGAGGAGTTCTTAAAGACATGCTGGCTGTCTCACCTTCCGGAGCAGACTAGAGCGACGCTTGCTGCCCAGGATGACGCTTCNTCTTAAAGACACGCTGGCTGTCTCACCTTCCGGAGCAGACTAGAGCGACGCTTGCTGCCCAGGATGACGCTTCGTTGGAGAACCTGGCGAAACTGGCTGATAGGGTCCATGAGGTCTTTCAACCTCATCAGACTGCAGCTATTTCGGCTTCGTCGGGTAATGTGGTCAACTCTGCGCTTCGTGATGAGCTGGAGAGTTTGAAGGCTACAGTAGCTGCGATGCAGCTGCGTGAGTCGCGTTCTCGCTCAAGAGGGCCACCCAATGGTCGCAACAATTCTCGCAGATGCTCCAATTCTCGAAAGGTATTAAACAACTCCAACGCTTGCTGGTACCATTTCAGATTTGGTGACAGGGCACGAAAGTGCCTTCCGGGTTGTCAGTACCAGGGAAACTCCAGGGAGAGTCGTTAGCGACGGAACGCAGCTCTTTATTAACATCCCGTCGCCTCTTTGTCACCGATAGGTCCACCAAGGCACAGTACCTAGTGGATACCGGTTCCGACATTTCAGTGTGTCCTCGCCGGGTGCACTCTCGGAAAAAGGACGCGTCTGGTTATCAGCTGTTCGCAGCCAACAACACTCTGATCAATACTTATGGCTACATTCCGATCCTGCTCGATCTTGGCCTACGCAAGGAAATCAAGTGGCGTTTTGTTGAAGCTGACGTTTCGAGGTACATTATTGGCGCTGACCTGCTGCATCAGTACGGTCTTCTGCCTGACCTCAAGAATCGACGACTTATTGATAGCACCACTGGTCTCTCGACAGATGGATAGCTGGTTAAATTCGAGTCGTTCTCAGTCAGACTCCAGACGATTGAAGAGGATTCATCTTACGTAGCCCTACTGAAGAAGTTCCCTGCCATAACGAAGCCGGAAGGACTCCTTCGAAACACCAAGCATATGACGCAACACCACATTAGGACTACTCCCGGCCCACCAGTATCGGCCAGACCAAGACGTTTGCTACCAAATAAGCTCGCTATAGCAAAGGCTGAGTTTTCGAGTATGCAGAAGCTCGGCATCGCTAGGCACGGTCAGGGACCATGGTCTTCGCCTCTTCATTTGGCTCCTAAGAAAATCGGAGAGTGGAGACCGTGTGGTAATTACCGGGGCCTGAATGATCGGATGATCCCGGACAAGTATCCCGTTCGCTACCTTGAGGATTTCGCCGCAAATCTTTACGGATCCACGATATTTTCGACTATCGATCTCGTGAAGGCGTTTAATCAAGTTCCGGTAGCAGCTGAAGACATCCAGAAAACGACCATAATAACTCCTTTTGGGCTATTCAACTTCCCGTTTATGACTTTCGGTCTGCGCAATGCTGCTCAGACGTTTCAGCGTTTAATCGATGAAGTCACAAGGGATCTGCCGTTTCTGTTTCCGTATATCGACGATATTCTCGTCGCCTCTGAGACACCTGAGCAACATCTAGATCATCTGAGGCAACTGTTCCAACGTTTGGAGGATTTCGGTCTGGTGGTAAATGTAGCGAAGTCTGTCCTTGGCAAACCGGAAGTGGTTTTCCTTGGGCATACCATTAACGCACAGGGGATCAAGCCCCCTGCGGACCGGGTAAGAGCGATTCTCGAATATCCAAAACCTTCTAACGTTAAGTCTCTCCGCAGATTTCTTGGTGCTCTCAATTTTTACAGAAAGTTTATGAAAGGGGCTGCAGAAATTCTCGCTCCTCTCAACTCAGCACACAGCGGACCTGCCGTTAAAGGAAAGCATCCGGTATNCAGCACACAGGGGACCTGCCGTTAAAGGAAAGCATCCGGTGGATTGGACACCGGAGATGGAGGCTGCTTTCGATGCAAGCAAAAGGGCACTGGCTGAAGCCACTCATCTGTCACATCCGAACGTGCACGCTGAGTGGGCTGTGTTCACCGACGCATCGGATCACGCAATTGGCGCTGTCCTTCAACAACGACATCAGGATGGTTGGCAGCCACTCGCCTTCTTCAGCAAGAAGCTTGCTCTCTCCGAACGTCATCATGCGACTTACGATCGAGAGTTAGAAGCGATTTACGAGGCGATCATCCATTTTATCCATTTCCACACGGATCACAAACCCTGGACGCACGCTTTCCATCAGAAACCGGATAAGGCAACACCCTGGCAGTGTAGAAGACTGGATTTCATTGGCCAGTTTACGTCTGATATCGTACACGTGGCTGGCGATGATAACGTGGTAGCTGACGCTTTGTCTCGTATCGAGGCAGTGTCCCAGGCGATCGACAATCAACAACTCGCTCAATCACAGCGAGAGGATCCTAAACTTCGCCAGCTGCTTGAAGGTAACAACAACAACAGTCTTAATTTACAGCTACTCCGCTTCCCAGGTTCGGACATTAGAGTGTACTGCGACGTCTCAGCGTCGGGCACGATTCGTCCGTATGTGCCGGGGCCTTTAAGGAGGCAAGTTTTTCTCTCCATGCATTCGCTCGCGCACCCCGGAGGAAAAGGAACTCGGAAGCTTATCGCCGATCGTTTCGTTTGGCCAGGTATGAGTAAGGACAGTTTGGATTGGACCCGTCATTGCCTGTCGTGTCAGAAAAATAAAGTATCGAGGCATGTCGCAGCACCTGTCGCTGAGTTTGCTCTACCGTCCCAAAGGTTCGAGCATATTCATGTCGACTTGGTTACTTTACCATTGTCGAAAGGGTTCAAGGACTGTCTCACAATTATAGACAGGTTTACACGGTATCCAGAGGTGGTGCCACTACCGGACATCAGGACAGAAACAGTAGTTCGTGCACTTCTCTATCACTGGATCGCGAGGTTTAGAGTACCTCTCAGGATCACATCAGACAGAGGAGGCCAGTCTATCGCGGACATTTACCGAGGTCTGACAGAGATGTTGGGAATTCGACGCAAGCTTACTACGCCAATTCATCCCCAGGCTAACGGACTCGTGGAGAGACTGCATCGCCAGTTGAAAGCTGCACTTCGCTGCCACGGCGATAGCTGGTATGATGTTTTCCCGTTGGTTTTGTTAGGACTCCGCACCGCTTGGAACCCTGATATTGAAAGCACGCCTGCTGAGCTCACCTACGGAGAAGCAATTCGGCTCCCAGGTGAATTGTTTACATCAACGAACGATCGAGCAGCTCCGGAGGTTTTGAGGGATCTCCGTAGACATTTCGCGGCGGTAGCACCTACTGAGATATCTTGTTACAGAACCAAGCCAACTTTCGTCCACAAGAGCCTTGCCGATTGCACGCATGTTTTCATCAGGACAGAGACTGGAGGGCCGAATGCCGCAGCTCCATACTCTGGACCATATCGCGTCGTCAGCAGGCACGATAGACATTCTGTTGTCCACTGTAGATCACTAGGGAGAGGCAACTATCTTCAAGACGTTCCTATCTCTATCGACCGCCTCAAACCTGCGTTCATTCTTCCCGAGGACATGGAACAGGTTTGGCAGCTTCCTGCAGAAGCTTGTCCACGACATCAACAGCGGCAACAACAGCAAGCAACAGCAGGCACGGCAGTAGGAACCTCTGGCCAGCCCAGGAGCGTCACTTTTAAAGACCGATTGGAAACACGGACTTACGACCCGAGGCAACCTCCGGACTCGAGCATTACGACACCCGGGAGACAGCAGAGAATTTCCACGCTATTCTGTCGTTGAGCAAATTTAATTTTTCCGTTTTTTGTTTCAGTTCTCTAAAAAACTACGTTTTTCTCCCAGCAGGGGAGACATGTAGCGCCTCGCTACATCCTAGCTGAGGAGACAGTCTGACGTCACCCTCAGGCATTTAATATTTCGTTGCTGTCCTCTCACGGATATACCAACACAATAATAGAGGATTACATTTCGCGCCTCTACCGAATTATTCTATCACGGCGTCCTATCGCACAGGAGCCGTTGGCAGTTGATCGGCATCCGTTGTATCGAGCGCAACTGAGTTATCAAATCAATATTCATTGTACTTGTTAAGACTGACGCTTCGGCGAATAATATATTATTAAATTGTTTATTCGTTTAGTAGTGATTTGTTACTCCCGACCATCGCAAATCCTACAGTATGACTTTTCCCACTCTTTTGATTTTTATGGGGAAGTAGTTCATTCCGTTTTTGGGGTTTCAATTAATCGGTTTTCAATCATTCCTTCGCGTGCGAATCTTAGTATTGGGTAATTGGGGCATGCTGAGTGTGTCATTTCATCACTTTTGAACTCGATTCCAATGTCCTTGGAATTTGTAATCGAGTTCAAGTGATGAAATGCACTCAATTTAGTTTACAATTGTTGGTTTGGTTCTTAATGATTTCATATAAAATTATCCTAACCTTAAAGTTTCTAGTACAAAATTTTGGACGTTACACTCGATTTCCATCAGAGATTTACAAATTGATTTTAGTGTTTGAATGATAAATTACGCAGACATTTTATAATCGGAGTCAATGCATCAATATGAAAAATAACATGACAGAAATAGTTTGCTTTTCGTAAAAAAAATACATCAAATTTGATTTCAACAAACTAAATTAGACAAAAACTAAATTAATTATTTTCTCACTTTGTATAAATTGATGAAATCTTCCTACAAAAACAAAAATAATTATTTGTGTATAAAATGAAATATAAATAAAAACATAGGAAAACTATTATCAAAATATCGAGGATTATTTGCAAAATTACTTTGGATTAATTGAACTACTTGTTCGCATGACATTTACAAAAACAATCTGTTCGTTTTGGCCTTCCTTCTAATTTTCACCGAAATTACCAATTCTGAATAAAAATCAGGAAATTAAAATCGAATTTGAATATAATTAAAATTAATGTTTCTATTTTTCATTATTTTTTTTGTGTCGAGTTCTCTGTCTCTTTCGGTTTCTTGCCTTTTGTATAATTACACATCCTCTTCAAATAATGAATTTAAAAATCGGTATTATTCAAATCTTCATCTTTTCATTTCGAACCATGACTTCGTTATTATTATTATTATCTAATTTTTTTATTGAACATTAAGAAACTGAATTATAGCTGTAGATGAACCTAGTGTTTCAAAGGTTAAAAATTCTCCGGAAANTCTATACACGAAGCAACTACCCCCTCCACTACCTCCGAATCATATCCATTAAATAAAATACAAACCTGACGAGCTACATGACAAATACTCTTAGTTACATTATATAAATTCGCCACAAGCTTCTCATTGATGTAACTGTTTGATGAGATGCCTGGATCGGTGGTAATTAGGAGCGGATGGGCAGGTGGGAAATGGATTTCCGGAAGTGAATGAGCGGGTCAAAAATGAGCGGACACGTGCACTTGAGTTCCACAAAACACTGTATTTGTCAAAGAAAATGTTCACAATAAATAAGTCACTAGAGATGGTCACTGAGTAACCGTAATAATGAGCGGACCGATAATAATGAGCCGACTAATTCCTTGAATTGATAATAATTGAGCTGACACAATGAGTTAACCCGAGTCACTAGAAAAAAAGCAGTGTAATAAACGAAGTGTCTTTAACTAGATCCCGGAAACGAATGAGAGAGAGACACGGGCTTACAGGTGCCACGTGCCCTAATTCGATGGTCACATGACCTAATTTAATATAGATCATAAGGTAATAAGNCTGCCGTGTATCTATACACGAAGCAACTACCCCCTCCACTACCTCCGAATCATATCCATTAAATAAAATACAAACGTGACGAGCTACATGAAAAATACTCTTAGTTACATTATATAAATTGGCCACAAGCTTCTCATTGATGTAACTATTTTTTTGTTCGAAGCAATATTTAAAAAAATACGTGCATAGCAACGGGTTCATATGAACATTCTCGCATTTCACATCAACTCCTATCTTTTTTTTCTACGGAGTTGGTAGCAGTGCAATACAACCACACGCACCAAGGAGGGAAGCCCGGGAATTTACAAATTGAATATGGTGCACGAATGATGAATTCCACAGATATTTTTCATTCGAGTTTCGTGCACAAATGAATTCTCGAAGAAGCAAATTCAGTCGGAAAATCTTGAATAAATAATTAAAAGTCGGTGCAAATAACGACTGTGGAATAGAACTATTTGTTTTACTTCGATTGTTAATTGGAAAGATGATTTATCGTGTGAAAAATAAATGAGCCGAATTGAATTGAAAATGAAAAAATTTACAGGATATAAAAACGATTCCTTCTTTATTTTGAAAAAAATCATGAAATCTCCCTAAAAAAACAAAAACACATGTTTTTGTAAAAAAACTGCGCCAAGAAAAAGTTTTGTTTGGTTCTTACTGGGAAGTAGAAATTTTTGAAAAATACAAAGAAATGAAAAAGAAAGCCAAGTCAGCAATGTCGAATAAACGAAAATAATGCACAATCAGATTTCTATAAGAGAAATAGTTTCAAATCGAATGAGGATTTTAAAAAAATTCTTGATGAAATAAAAAATTAGTAGAAGGAGGACCAACGTTCTTGGCGCGGAGTTTTTCAACTCATTGTCTAGTATCAATCTAATTCTCCATCTTCTGATCCGCGCCAAGGACGTTGGTCCTCCTTCTACTAATTTTTTATTTCATCAAGAATTTTTTTTAAATGCTCATTCGATTTGAAACTATTTCTCTTATAGAAATCTAATTGTGCATTATTTTCGTTAATTCGATATTGCTGACTTGGCTTTCTTTTTCATTTCTTTGTATTTTTCAAATATTTCTACTTCCCAGTAAGAACCAAACAAAACTTTTTCTTGGCGCAGTTTTTTTACAAAAACATGTGTTTTTGTTTTTTTATTTCATACCGATAACAAAAAAATTAATGATAACTTATTTAATATGATTAAATTTGTTATCTAAAATTTTGTTATCTAAAAATCTACCACAAAGGAGAGATAAAAAAATATATTCCAATGAAGAAATTGGGGAAAAAGAAACAAAAAATTAAGGACACCAAATGTCTTGGAATAGACCAGAGCCAAATATCTAAAAACCCACCTTGGTTTTTGCATATATTAGGTAAAAAGATCACTTTACAGAAGAGAAAAAAATAAGTAGGCAGTGACTGCGCGGGGAGACTTTATAACGCTGAACATTAGATTTAATCGATAATGTTAGAGAACTTTCGATGGTGTGAGCTTACTGAAGCTATGCTCAATCAAAAAACCGACAAATATCCGTCGCCGATAGCTACTAATGACAAAAAAAAAACCTTTTTATACCTGATATTTGTATCTGTCCTTACAGAACTGTCACTCTAATAGAGTCACAGGTAGGCCCCGAGTGCCGTCTGCGACTGATCCAAATAGTTACTCCGAACCAAAAAATTTTTCTTCCAAGTTAACTTATTCCGACCATTATTCTCGATCATTTCTTCCATAAAATTCGAATATCCTTCCAACAGGAAATTAAAATCTTATGAATATTGTGAGGTTGCACAACGTTTCGAATTCGCCAGGCATTCCTCTGTGATAACTGGACGAGAATCCGGCTATCCACGTTTTATCGATGCTAGTGGCGATGACTTACGACTTGCGTCGGGCAGCTTCCATTGTAAATTTTGTTTTGGAACCTTACCTTTAAAACATAAATTATCGCACTATCGTACCTATGCTTGTAAGTTCTTTTTAACAAATTGTTCCCTTTTTAAAATATATTTTTGGAATTCTCTTGTGCAATTAGCTATTTTACACGAGCAATGATTAGTATAATAGTAGATGAATTTGACAGTGATCGAATCACGAATATAGTTATAGATTAATGGCTAAATCGCTCCAGCATGAAAATCACTGTTACGTTGAAATTTGTTTTGATTTAATTTATTTCGGAGTTTTAGGAATGAAGACAGACGATTTCAATTTTTGATAATGATAAGATTAGAATATTATTAAATGGGCTCACTCGAACAATTGTTAACTATTTATTTACCAATTTCTCCGCTGAATAAGTGTCTCTGTTCGATTTGTAATCCAATTCGTGTCCTATTTTCCAGCCAGTGGTGCCACAGAGGTTGAGAATATTTCTAATGTTTAAAACCTCAACTTTTGAATTTCACAAAACCCACACAATTATATTGAGTCACAGTTAATTATCGTTTTCATATGATCTTGAGTTATGATTATTCAAATAGTTTATTTTGAAAAAGGAATGTTACTGAGTCCTCGCTCACTATGTTTCACTAATTATCCATGAACTATGAAGATGGGGCTAGTTGTCGATGGATCACAACACTCACTAGGCTATAGTTCCGCAAATTACATATCGCAGTTTACCGGTCCAAAACCTTCGTATTATAGATTTTGAGTGATCTTGAAGGGATGGATTTAGGCGTCGGTTAGATTTTACTGGAGTTATGGCAAGAGTGAAGGAGTCAGGAGGGGAAATACTCGTTATGACTCCACGGTCGTGACAGCCTTTGGAGATTTTAGGTGCGCCGTACGAGGCACGATTCTCATGCTGGAGGAGCTGATCTTGCACTTCTTGGACACACGTGCAAGTCCGTGTGTTCCAAGAATTTGTATTTCTTGGATCAAAATTCAGCATTTCAGCTCCTTCCATCCGGTATACGACGCACAAAACTCATTCAGAATGAAGAATAATTCTGAAGGAATTCTGTATATAACACCTCTTCATGTTCATATATTTAAATCCATAGCAAACAGTGATGCCAGATGAGGGCGAAAATCCCACGCGTGGGATTTTCGTGCGCAGCTCTTCGGCGCATGGGATGTTCGTGCGCAACTCTGTCGCGCACTCACTGCCGCTGGGCATAGGCGACTCCCGCAGTTGAAACCCGGCGAATTTTATGTCATAAATAATCTTTCGAACCGAAAACAAATGAATATGACGTGTTAAAAATTAAAAGACCATTTTTATAGGATTCTGCGTGTTAATCGATTGATTAATTGTCCTTATTCCTGATTTATTGGAATCCACTTGAGATCTAAAAACTACAAATCATCTTTCAACTCAGATTTCCCATTTTTTAAGGATTTTAACATCTTTGAACGTTGCCTTTCCTTGTGATCCTATATTAACTTAACGTCAAAGTTCATGAGGATCACAAGGGAATGATTAAATTTCACAAAGGTTGAATGTTACAATGGTCAAACTTCATGAGTGTCACTAAGGAATGGTCGAACTTCAAGAAGGTCAAACATCACGAGGGTCACGAGGGTGACAAGAGGATAGTCAAATTTCACGAGGGTCAAACATCATCAGAGCCACGAAGGTTAAAAGGGGAAGATCAAATTTCAGGAGGGACAAACGTTACGAGGTGATGAGGGTCACAAGGGAATAGTCACATTTTACGAGGATCAAACATCACGAGCGTCACGAAAGTCATAAGGGGAAGGTCAAATTTCGCGAAGATCAAACTTCCCGGAAGTCACAAGGAGATGATCAAATGTCCCGAGGATCAGACATCACGAAAGTCACAAGGGAATGATTGAATTGCCCAAAGGTTGAATATTGCAATGGCCAAACTATAGGAGGGTTAAACATCACGCGGGTCACAAGCGGAAAGTCAAATTTGATAAGGTCACGAGGGTAACAAGGAGATGGCCAAATTTCACCGGGTTCAAACATCACGCGAGTCACGAAGGTCGCAAGGGGAAGATCACGTTTCACGAGGGTCACAAAGGAATGGTCAGATTTTACGAGGTCATGAAGGTCACAACGAAAAGATCACATTTCACGAGAGCCAAATAGTCGATACGCTAGCCCTGTTTCTCTATGCACTACGAAATTAAGTAAATGCTTAATTGTTACACCATTATATCATGGAAACGGTTGCGGATAGGGAATGAGGTTTCAAACAAAATCTGTTTGTCATATCAAACTACACATTCTTTGTCTTAAAACGTTTTTCCCTGACTATTATAGATAAAGAGTTATATAGGGTGGGAGTGGAGCGGGTGGCGCGTCAGCCCGCGATGTGTATTTTCGGGCGCTCCGATGCGTATTTCTGCAAACTCGATAGAGATGGAGAAAAATTGTTCAAATAAAAAATGTTCGCCTTCATATTTTACATAAAAGTTTATTTTTGAAATTTTTGCTTACACCTAGCCGTTAATGAAATATTTACGTGATTTTGTTGCATTATGAGGCAAATTACATCTTACGTTTATGTTTAGTACCGTTTCGTGAGTAAATGATTCGAGATATGGAGAAAAATTAAGCATCAAACTAATTCACTTATAAAAAATACATAGATTGAGTGACATTATTGGCTTCCGGATGGATGCCGCGTTTGATTTCAGCATTGCGCCGAGGTTTCGAAAATATTGCAGTCTGCATCTTCAGGGTTATGAGCTTCGATTCTGAGCTCCGACGTCTGGGGGTTGTCCTTATATGTCTTCCCCTGTGATGGCAGGGGAAGGGGAAGGGGGGTCAGCCAATTGTATGTTTTTATTTGATCAGCTGGTCAATTAAAAAAACGGGAGAACGGTTTTCCATATGGGGTTCACTTGACATCCTCTGTCCCTGTTAAGGTTATTAGGGTTTTTATGGATTTCCAAACCCTCTCGGTATTTCCTTTTGACATACCCTTGAGATTTGGCCGATATTTTGTAGTAGTATGTCCAATGTTCATCCAGTGTTCAGCCAGGGCAGACTGTTCTGAGTGACGGTATTGGGAACACCGCTGGTGTTCCGTGATCCGTGTAGTGATCTTCCTCCCGGTTTCTCCAATGTACACTTTCCCGCATGAGCAAGGGATCTCGTACACTCCTGGTCTGCTCAGCGGTGGTCTTGGATCCTTTGCACTCGGCAGCAACTGTCCAATCTTCTTTGGGGGTTGGAAGATCTTTCGGATGGTATGTTTTCCGAGTACTTTACTTATGCGTTCTGTTGTGCCTCTCAGATAAGAGAGGAGGGCCATTTTCGGTCTTTCCTGGTTTTCCTGAGGATCAGTCTCCTCTCGGGGAGCAGAGAGCTTGCTCTGTAGCTTATGCTTGACCTTTCGAATTTGATGGATGTTAAATCCATTCTTGGTCAGAGCTCTCTGAAGATGTTCAACTTCACTGTCGACGTTGGAGGGTTGGGAGATTGTGAGTGCTCTATACATTAGGGAGCTAATGACAGAGTTCTTTTGGGAGGGGTGGTGATGGGAAGTGGCATTCAGATATCTATCTATGTGAGTTGGTTTGCCATCTACTTGGTGGCCTAGAGTGCCATCCTCGTTGCGTCGAGCCAGCACATCTAGAAACGGAAGACATCTGTCCTGCTCAGTTTCCATGATAAACTTGATGCTTGCGTGCTGAGTATTCCAGAACTCCAGGAACTTGAAAAAAAAAAAAAAATTCATCAATTCAAATAGAATTGAAATTCAGAGAGAAAAAAATGCTGATCCGCCCAGCCGAGAATCGAACCCGGGTCTCCCAGTTACGCGCCGGGCACTCTTGCAACTAAGCTACCGGGACCACGGGACTTCTCTCACTTCAAATTCAACTCAGCACGCCGCCTACCTTCTTTAGGCAAATCATCAATTCATTAATTCAAATAGACTTGAAATTTAGAGAGAAAAAAATCCCGATCCGCGCAGCCGGGAATCGAACCCGGGTCTCCCAGTTACGCGCCGGACACTCTTCCAACTAAGCTACCGGGACCACGGGACTTCTCTCACTCCAAATTGAACTCAGCACTTCGCCTACCTTCTTTAGGCAAATAATCAATTCATTGGTTAGGCGGCCAATAGTTGGAGCAGTCTTTCCATGTGACCAGATGACAAAGGTGTCATTCACATACCTGAACAACACAGTAGGTTTCTGAGACGCTGACTTTAACACTTCGTTCTCAAAATGTTCCATGAATATATTTGCAATAATCGGGGAAATGGGAGAACCCATTGCTGCTCCCGATTTTTGCTCATAGTACTCTTCTTCAAACTGAAAGTATGTAGAAGTCAAGTAGTGCTCAACTAAGGGAAGAAATCGGGGGGAAAGGTCTTTGGATTTTTTGATGATTTCTAAGGTTTCTGAGATTGGGACGTTAGTGAAGAGTGATTCTACAGCAAAACTCACTAGAATATCATCTGGTGAAGTCCTGAGATTACTCAGTTTGTTGACGAAATCCAGTGAGTTCTGAATGTATGAATCACTCAGACCAGTTAAATTTTGTAGTGGTTTCGTGAGAAACTTAGTCAGCTGGTAATTTGGCTCTCCAATGTTGCTAACAATAGGATGGAGAGGAACAGACTCTTCGTAGAATTTGGGGAGTCCATCGAGTCTGGGAGGAAAGGATCCTTTAGGAGTAAGGAATTTCGTCAGGTCCGCCGAGAGATCAGCTTTCTTCAGGAGATCAGTAGATTTACGTTCAATTGTACGAGTAGGATCCTCCCTGAGTTTTATGTAAACTCTGGAATCACTCAACATCGCACTGAACTTTCCGGAGTAGTCGTCCTTATCCATAACCACCGTGAGATCGCCTTTGTCGGCCGGAAGAATAATGAGATCATTATTCTCCTTTAGACTACGCAGTGCAAGACGTTCCTTCCTGGTGATATTGTCAGTAGCCTTGTGGAGGATGTTGGACAACTGCCTCCGGATCCTATCACTGGTCTCCGAAGGAAGATAGTAGATCGCTGTCTCGATCCGACCAGTCTCAGCGAAGCTTGACGGAGGATCGCACTTGCCTGCTTCGAGGGAACAGGGTTCCTCAGACGGAGGAATTTTGGTACCACTTGATGGTCACGGCACGTTTTAAAAAAGGTTAGGGAGCACAGTTGGACATGCAAGGACTTCCTAAGTTTGTAGAATAAATTCACTGACCCAAACATAGCTTTTTGGAGGCATTTAATCTTAGTTTTGAGATTTTCGCGGCCATTATTAATGGCATTATTGGCCTCCGGATTGATGCCGCGTTTGGTTTCAGTATTGCGCCGACTTTTCGCAAACATTGCAGTCTGCATCTTCAGGGCTATGAGCTCCGATTCTGAGCTCCAACGTCTGGGGGTTGTCCTTATATGTCTTAGTCTGTGACGGTGGTGGTTGGGGAAGAGGGGGGGTCAGCCAATTGTATGTTTTTAATTGATCAGCTGGTTTTTAATTGAAATTGAAAGTGAATTGACAGATGCCTTCCATTTCTAGATGTGTTGCTTCGACGCAACGAGGATGGCATAGGTATCTGAATGCCACTTCCCATCACCACCCCTCCCAAAAGAAATCTGTTATTAGCTCGCTAATGTATAGAGCACTCACAATCTCCCAACCCTCCAACATCGACAGTGAAGTTGAACATCTTGAGAAAGCTCTGACCAAGAATGGATATAACGTCCATCAAATTCGAAAGGTCAAGCATAAGCTACAGAGCAAGCACTCTGCTCCCTGAGAAGAGACAGATCCTGAGGAAAACCAGGATAGACCGAAAGTGGCCCTCCTCCCCTATCGGTAATGTTTACTATAGGTGGCTAATTTTTTCTTTTTCTTTTTCAATATTAATATTTTTTTATTTTATTAGTGCACCTAGACTCCGATAATTTCACTTTTCTCTTTTTTCGA
Source organism: Diachasma alloeum (assembly GCF_001412515.2). Taxonomy (NCBI): domain Eukaryota; kingdom Metazoa; phylum Arthropoda; class Insecta; order Hymenoptera; family Braconidae; genus Diachasma; species Diachasma alloeum. The sequence continues at coordinate 666,531 of NW_021680370.1, read as the reverse complement.
TTGTTTCCCAACTGTCTCGAGTGTCGCTAGTCGAAGAAAGATACCTACACACACAAATGCTCACGCAATAAGTCTACTAAATTTCCCAGCCTAATTGCACCAATAAATTATGTCGCTCTTGGTCAAAGTCCAGAATCACGGCGAGGACGTGGCGATATGAAACCCTAAAAGAAGAGCCTACAAATCACCATTCCTATCCAATCCGGGTGTATGGATTTAGAAGAGCAGGTATCCATCATAACCTCCATCTCCCCTCCTTGTAGAAATTTTTTCAAATTATTTTTGAATCCCTGAAATGTGAGAAAATTAATTCAAATTAAATAAATGATTATGCGACATGACGAAATACCTTACTCCTTCCTCCTTCTTCGACCAATTAGTTGATAGATGATAGTTGATTGAAGATTGATTTTTTAAGGATATCAAATACCTTACCACGCGTTGCATTTGAGGTTATCATGGGTCATGATAGTTGGCCACCAGTCTGAGTAAGGTTGTAACTGTGGGTTCCCTCGGGATCGAATATGTAAATGTGAATTTACTGAGCTTGTCATTTATGTTCTGTAACGTGACATTTTTCATAGGGGTTAAAATGCCTATAACCTTCGCCCTTCTTCCCCTGAATCTAGTTAAACTCGAAAATGCAGAAATCTATCGGCGCCAGGTAATTTTTAACCGGAATTACCAAATCGGAGTAATCTACAAAATCAACTCTACTAATTCGAAAAACTCTAAAACGTACAACAAAAAGGGGAGAAAAATAGATTTTTGGGGAAAAGTAACGGTCCTTGGTTCGCTCATTGTGCTAGGTTGCGGAGAGAAGGGTGGATTTCAAGTGGAAACGGGTCAATGGGGCTGTCAAAACTGCAAAACAGCAATAAAAAGAAGGAGATCGACATTATCCTTACTGGTTTCACTATTGAAATTTAAGAATCACCAATTTTACAAAAAAAAAGACATTTCTATTCTCTCAAAAAAATATAAAAAAAGAGAAAAATCTACAATTAATAACTAACAATACTGACAATAATAATAATCATAATATTAATTCCGCACTCTGATAGAAAATATTCTAATCTGACAAAAATATTCGAAGAAATTAATATCGCCGATAAATACCTCAAATATGCCGAAATAAACATTTGGGGAGAATAGAAATACACGCTAATCGCTAAATACTCGAGAATTCTGAGAATTGGAGGGAAAGGTATGCGAGCGACAATGAGAGCGAGAGAGAGGAGACCGTATTCATACATCGATTTTTCATACCAGCCAAAACGGCTGAAATTCCGCAAAACTCTACTTGCCATAACTCGAGAATGACAGAGTCAAAAATTACGAACCCTGAGACAAAATGTCCGGGAGAGTCTACTGAAGACAACAATATCCAAAAAATAATTTTCCCTAAATAATTAGCCGCCTCAGGTTGATTAATCCCCGAGCGGAATTCTAAACGCAAAAATGCTCGCGTGAAGCGAGAATCGCCGCGTGTAAACGTGGATGGGTATCTGAGGGGAGTCGACAGTCGGGGGGAATCCCCCCTCGAGAAACACGGCGTACACGCCAGCGAGAATGGGCTGGAAATCCATAAAAACCAAAAATGGAACATCCGGAAATAGGCAGAGCGAATTTTCGGAAACCCTGAGATGAATTACTCAGGAAAGCCCCCCGAATACATTGATCCATAAACCATAATTTTAATTAACTATCTACGCGAATCAACTCAATTTGAACACGAGTGGACTTTCTTACGCGCACAAACCCACGTGTAACGGGAATGGACGCGCTCTAACAATTCAACGTGATTAATTATCCCCTCCGGAGGGGTTTTTCTCCGATAGATTCGCATAAAAGATCTTTAACCAACGTAATAAGCCGATGCACAATGTGATCGGAGCCGGGTTTGAGCCGGAAATAACCCCAAAAAGGGAAGAAATCCCCTCGAATAACTCACAAAAAATCACGAAAACCACCCAATCATGAGTGAAAACGGGGGAATCGGCACCTCACAATTTGGATTAAGCGTCACAATCACCGTTTTAACGGAATAAAATGCGACGTACGGGGCTGAAGACCCCGTAGTGGAATAACTAAAAGCCGAAATGAATCCGGAAAAATAAATAAACCGAACTAAAACCTCACCTTGGGTTTCTTACCCCTCTTTGGGGTGTTCTTTGCCATCATGTAGATACAATAATCCATATGTGGGCACTATGATCCTAGGATAGGCACTGCACTGGCACTAGTTCCGGTGAGGTCAAGGGCCAACGCCGAACTGCCGAACTCACGAGCGTCTCGAGACACCTCAGAGCGCGGAATTTACCACTCAATCACCCGAATTTTGATTGGTGCGGACACGCCCCTCGAAGGTGCGAATCTAACGACAATTAATCGCGACTCTCACGACCTGGCGTGATTATTCAAATCTCACCTAACTCTTCTCTAATCACCTAACACAAAACTAGTTCCTTTTTATTAATTATTACGCGAGACTTGGCCGAACTGATTGTCGTTCGGATAATTTCGAAGGGTCTTTGGCGCTTCCCACGGATCGGATCTCCGGGATTTTCGGGGTTAAAAGACAAGTTACCGGCACTTGTTTTGACTCCGCTACTAATTCCTGCTCAACTCAACATGGCCAGGACCTCGAGGGTTTTCTCGGGGGTTAACCTCCAATTCCATGGGGGTTGGAGCCGCGGTCAAAACCGTCGGAGAGTGGGCCTCGTGAGCCTGTTCTGCCTCATCCTCGGAGCAACTAGCCACTGAGCTGGAAGAGCTTGTGGAAGACGACGAGGAGCGGCTCGTTGATGATGCTGACGAGGAACTGGATGACAATGAGGCGTTGCTGGAGGCTACTACTTCCGTAGGTGACCTTGGAGAGGGAGGACCTGGGGCTTGCCCTCTAGGAGAGTGGTCCAAGGCGGTTCTGGGGGGGTCATGATCCGTCACGACTGGGTCAATCAGGTTGGCCAATACCAGAGGATGGACCCCATCCGGTCCCACTGGGACGGGTATTGGAGGGATTATATACCGATGCTCGGTGATGTGACGGAGGGGCTGGAGACTACATGCTTGCAAGGCTCTCATAAAGCCTTTCTTCTTTCGCTCCACACTCCATACATCCGGGAGCCAGGGTTCAAGGGGCTCCCAATATTCCTCTATCCTAAGAACCGATGGTGGCACCTAAATTCTCTCCAGTAGGACTACTGGCTGGACTACACATGGACTGCCCAACTCGACGTTGGGTGGTGTTGGTGAAGGGGCAGTCGTGGCTGGGCTAGGAGCTTAGCTGGTTTGAGCCTCAGAGGTAGCCACGAGGATACCCTCGGGAATGATTCCTTGAGGAGTTTCGGGGGTGGACTTAGGGACAGCTTCACCTGGCTGGGTCCCTGAAGGATTGGGGGTGTTTGGCCGAGAGACGGCTTCTGTCTCCGGATGGTAGGGACTCCTTGGAGGGGAAAGGGCTTGGATTTCTTGTTCCAAGTTTGGGAAGTGGAAGTCGGCAAGCTCTGAGGGAGCGCCATTCGGCCATAGGGCCCCACGAAATCTTGCTCCTCCTGGGAGACTTCCTTCCTGCTGCTGGAAGGTGCGGAGCTTGCCTCCTCCGTCTTCACCACGCCTGACTTTCGTTGTGCCGGGTTTCGTCTTCGGGGTTGCGGTGACTCAGGTGGACTCTCCGAAATGTCTACAACCTCTAAGGCAGTGTTGGAAGTCGTTGCTGTCGATTTCTAGAATAGAGAAAGGCGCGGAGAGTTTGTTCGGATGGGCGACCACATGTACGTGGAAGTGTATAACCCCCAAAAAAATTTTTTTTGTAGAGGTGCCAATTGGCCGCTTGTGAAGCGGAAGGGTTAAGTATTAATATCTAGCCGTGAAAAGATCACAGAGACAGCGTTTGTTATCACGCTAAGTCGGGTGGCGACGGGCGATACGGTTTCAAATCCTGTATCGATGACTCGCCTTGGTCCTGGCCAGAAAAGTCCGCGAGCTGATATCGGACTCAGGATATTTTGCTCTGGACGATAAAGGGCCCATCAAAGGGAGGAACCAAAGCCGCTGAGAAACGCTTAGCGGCGTTGGACAAGGAGTGAGTTCGTCGCATGACGACATCACCTTCCTCGAACTCGACGTCTCGGCGACGGAGATTGTAATGGTGCGCCTGTTTATTAGACGATTCCCGTAAGGCGTTTTGACCATCACGATTGGATTACACCAATCGCTTTGGGATGGAACGATAACTTCGTTATCTAACATTTCTTTAACCTCCTTCCACATGATCTCCCGTATGGCAGGAGTCGTGTGGTAAGGCCGTTGCCGGATAGGAGGATGACCATTAACATCAATACGATGGGACGTGAGAGTCGTAACTCCCAGCTTAGCCTCCTTTTTCGGGTGGACCCTATCGAGGAACTCCTGGAGCTGTTGCTCCTCGGATTTCTCAATGGTACGTAACCCGCAGCACATAGTGAGATGCTGAACCTGATCCACAGGAGTGAATCGGAACCGTTCAGCCGGTTTATCCCGATAATACCAAGTTTGGTCAAAGAAATCGATGACGATTCTTGCCGACACAAGGAAGTCCATTCCAATGATGAAGTCCTCGGATAACAAAGGCATGATGAACGCGTTAAGTGGAGTATTACGCCCTTCAAGGTCCACGATGCACGCAGCCGTATGTCGGACGATTTCGATTTTGCCCCCCGCCGTGATTACTCGTTTCTCCGGGATTTTCAGTAACGGGATTTTAGCCTTCTCAAACAGAAGGATGCCAGCCATACCAGCGAATGACCTAGTAGCTCCCGAATCTACTAACGCTCGGACTCTAAGACCACCAATAATGATATCGACGTGGAAAGCCAAAGGGGCGCTATCCGAAGCCGCATGTACCAACACGTCGTTTGGGGGCATGGGTTCCGGTTTCAATAAAGAGCGCGGATCGGAATCCACCTTGGTTAGGTCCACGGGTGGGAGTCGTGGAATCGAGGGTTCCTCCTCACTTAATTGCTGCTGTGCAGAAAGGATACATGCAGCACAGGTATGAGAGGCCGGCTTAGGGACGGGTGGACGTGGAGGACCGTGTACCGGGTTTACGCGCCTCTGTACCCGTTTCCCGGTTGACCGGAATTACAGAAGGGGCAGTTAAGAGTGGTTATTCCCGATTTGCGGCATCCATAACAAAAGATCCTACGCGGCTCAGGACATTCCCTGTGACGATGCCCTTCGCCATTGCAATTCCAACATACCAAGTTACGTGAACTAGGCTGCTGGAGTGGAGGAGTATCAACGGGGCCATCCGCAGCGAGAGCTGCTGGGGGAGTCGGAGTGATACCAGCAGGAGGACCAGCTGGTCCTGATGTGGAAGGGGCTGGACTGCCAGCACGTCTCTCTCGAGTACGGGGTCGGGCTTGAGTATTGCCCTGCCAAGCCAACGGTTTGGCTGGATTTCTATTAGTGACCCGAGGGGGAAGGGAAGAAGGCCCACGGGCCGCGTCAACCGCAAGATACTCTTCCTCATAGAGCTCCTGGGAATCCTCTTCGTACTCATCTACACCTTCCTCTTCGAAGGAAACCGCTCGAGCGGATGGAGTATAGAACGATNCCCGTTTCCCGGTTGACCGGAATTACAGAAGGGGCAGTTAAGAGTGGTTATTCCCGATTTGCGGCATCCATAACAAAAGATCCTACGCGGCTCAGGACATTCCCTGTGACGATGCCCTTCGCCATTGCAATTCCAACATACCAAGTTACGTGAACTAGGCTGCTGGAGTGGAGGAGTATCAACGGGGCCATCCGCAGCGAGAGCTGCTGGGGGAGTCGGAGTGATACCAGCAGGAGGACCAGCTGGTCCTGATGTGGAAGGGGCTGGACTGCCAGCACGTCTCTCTCGAGTACGGGGTCGGGCTTGAGTATTGCCCTGCCAAGCCAACGGTTTGGCTGGATTTCTATTAGTGACCCGAGGGGGAAGGGAAGAAGGCCCACGGGCCGCGTCAACCGCAAGATACTCTTCCTCATAGAGCTCCTGGGAATCCTCTTCGTACTCATCTACACCTTCCTCTTCGAAGGAAACCGCTCGAGCGGATGGAGTATAGAACGATACAGAAGGTCGACGGAAAGGAGGATGCGCTGGTGAGCGCTGTGGGCGAGCAGGGCGATAAGCCAGGCTTGGGCATATCGAATGTTCCGGCCTTGGAGGCGGACGCCTATCAGCAGCCTTCTCGTAAATTTTCTCAAGGCACTTAACGGCCTTCTCCAGATCATCCATGGTCATATTGTCACGAAGAGCGACCCCGACCTGGAGATTGGGAAGGAGTTTGCGGTGGGTTGGGACCACTTGATCCAACTCACTAACCGCAGGTACAATACGCGTATGGTACCCATGGATACAGGCGAAATAATTATTGACCGACTCATCTTCCGCTTGAGTGCGGAGCGCGAGTTCTCCGCGAATAGCCGTTTGGTAGTCAGGGTCCGTAAACGTGGTTTGGAAAATCTCTCGAACTTGTTCCCACGTTCGGAATTCAGGGAGGTGACCCTGAGACCAGGTTAATGTAGAACCGGACAGAAGGAACGGAATGCCTCTGATGAGTAAATCATCAGGGATAGGTAGGAAGGATCGACCTTCCTCAATTCTAGTTAGGAATAACTCCACGTCTTCGTGAGGAAGACCGGAGAATTTCGCGTCCCATTTCTTCATCGAATTTAGTAGAGATACTGGCTCCAAGGGTTTCGGTCCCCTGCGATTTGACCTACTCTCTCCATCGGAGAAGTAGAAGTCCTCGTCAACGGGGATCACCCGTCGCGGGAAATGACCAACCACACCCTGAGGATGGGGGATTTGCCTCTCATTCGAGGAATTTCGCTCCTCAGATGTGGGAGGAACCTGCCCTGTACTAGGGGGATTTTGTCCCTGTGATTGAGGAACACCTCTCCCATAGGGAGGTAAGATGGCCACGCGGCGTGGGGTGTACCCCTGGCGGCGGTGGATTGCCTTCTGCTGCGGTAAAAGGATAATGGGGTAGCCCCGATGGTTGGGGATTTCCTGCGGCAATAGGATCATATCCTTGTTGCTGCGGATTTTGGCCAGACCCCATTGGTGGCTGGAGAAGGAACCCAGGGTTAATCCCTGGATATACTCCCTGGGGAGTGCGCCTCTCGGGACATTCCCCAAGCGGATGCGATTATAGGCCAGAGTGATTGCCTCTTCGTCTGGAGTGCCATCTTGGTTAACCAAGTTTGGATCTTCCGTGCCAACGACTCGGATGGATCCGTGGCTGGACGCCGATGAAACGGAAGCCGCATCGGAAGTATCGATGTCGGAAATAGTCTCACTCCTAGTGGACCCGCACCGCGTAACCTTGACCTTTGGGTTTGCGGTGGGGACTGTGGTCCTTCTCGTATATTTCCTTTTGGGAGGTACGAGAGCCTCCACAGCTGGGCCATCGGTTTGGACGGATTGGTCGCCGGTAGCAATCCCAGAAGTTGCAGCTTCGGAAATACCATCACCAGGGATGGAGGCCTCAGTCCTAGGATTACTAGTACCGGGAGGTGCACCACGGGTAGTGGATTTGTTGCTCTGGGGAAGCTCACCCGTAGATGGTTCCCTAGGAGTCCCATCCTCGTTAAGAGGTGGAGTGGGATCGTTCGACTTTCGATCGCCCATTTTCCTTTAGACCGATCGAGAATCGGAAATTATTATATAAGTCCAAAGAAATTATTATTTGAAGTAGGGAAAAGTGAACCAAAATTGAAACAATTTTGTACGAATACGGAGATTGGAAAAAGTTCGATGTAAATTCGGAAAAATTGGTTAACCTCAAGGAGTAAAATTCGATGAGAAAATCGATAGAATCGATTGATGCCCTTAGCAAATAACGGATTGCAAACAAAAAAGCAAAAAAAAAACACTGATATAGTTATAATAGTAATAGTGATGTTAATAATTTGGATTGAATGCCTGAAGTTGTCCAATAAGATCGAAGAATTAATCCCAAGTAATCCAAATAATCCAATAATCCGGAGGGATTCACGAGGCCTCGGCACAACTCAAACGGATTCAAAACTCAAAACTGATAAAAAGGTTACGAAGTCCGAAAATGCAATAACTCCGAAAAAAAAAGTCCTCAACTCCGAATTCAAATAGAACTTATCACTTCGGGAGCCGTAAACGTAGTAGTCGGACTCGGGCCGGAGGCCTCCCTATATACCGCCTGAGTAGAGTGGGGATCCACTCCCCTCCTACTGCGGACTAATTTGCTGAATAGGGAGCCCGCGGAACATTTGACGAGAGGAAGGGGAAATTACGTAAGGTAGGGATCACGTAATCGATCACGTGACCCTCACATAGCAACAGGCGATTGTTGCTGCCCAAAACTCTCGACAAGTCGCCGCTTGGTTTGTTACCAAGGGAAAACCGAGGCAAATAAAATCCCTTCTTATTTGTCTCGGATTAAACCTAACCGATGACATCATTGTGATGTCACGGAATGCTCAATCTCAACTATCACTCTCACTCCCATGAAAATAAATCGGCCTGGTAACAGGCGAAAATTGAAATATTGAGACAGAAGAACCTAAACAATAGGACTCGAGAAAAACAAAATTTCATGGCGATGAGATCATCCCGAGATCGAAAAACAAGAGAGAAATCAGAATTAAGTCGCAATCCCGAAAAACAAAATTCCAACGCGATGAGATCATCACGGGATCGAAAAATAAGAGAGGAATGGGAATTAAGTCGTAATTTCGAAGTCTCAACTTGAGTGGGGTCGAATGAAACCCGATACAACAAAATCCCAAAGATTCTCAAATTCACAAAAATTTAAAACGAAAAATTCTCAAAGACACGCAAAAATTTCAACTAACCAAAAATTTTCTAAATTTTCGCACCCGATAACCTCGGAGCCCCACGTCGGGCGCCATTTGTAACGTGACATTTTTCATGGGGGTTAAAATGCCTATTACCTTCGCCCTTCTTCCCCTGAATCTAGTTAAACTCGAAAATGCAGAAATCTATGGGCGCCAGGTAATTTTTAACCGGAATTACCAAACCGGAGGAATCTACAAAATCAACTCTACTAATTCGAAAAACTCTAAAACGTACAAAAAAAAAGGGAGAAAACTAGATTTTTGGGGAAAGGTAACGGTCCTTGGTTCGCTCAGTGTGCTAGGTTGTGGAGAGAGGGGTGGATTTCAAGTGGAAACAGGTCAATGGGGCGGTCAAAACTGCAAAACACCAAAAAAAAGAAGGAGATCGACATTATCCTTACTGGTTTCACTATTGAAATTTAAGAATCACCAATTTTATTAAAAAAAGACATTTCAATTCTCTCAAAAAAATATAAAAAAAGAAAAAAATCTACAATTAATAACTAACAATACTGACAATAATAATAATCATAATATTAATTCCGCACTCCGATAGAAAATAGTCTAATCTGACAAAAATATTCGAAGAAATTAATATCGCCGATAAATACCTCAAATATGCCGAAATAAACATTTGGGGGGAGTAGAAATACACGCTAATCCCTAAATACTCGAGAATTCCGAGAATTGGGGGGAAAGGTATGCGAGCGACAATGAGAGCGGGAGAGAGGAGATCGTATTCATCCATCGATTTTTCATACCAGCCAAAACGGCTGAAATTCCGCAAAACTCAACTTGCCGTAACTCGAGAATGGCAGAGTCAAAAATTACGAACCCTGAGACAAAATGTCCGGGAGAGTCTACCGAAGACAACAATACCCAAAAAATAATTTTCCCTAAATAATTAGCCGCCTCAGGTTAATTAATTCTCGAGCAGAATTCTAAACGCAAAAATGCTCGCGTGAAGCGAGAATAGCCACGTGTAAACGTAGATGGGTATCTGAGGAGAGTCGACAGTCGGGGGGAATCCCCCCTCGAGAAACACGACGTACACGCCAGCGAGAATGGGCTGGAAATCCATAAAAACCAAAAATGGAACATCCGGAAATAGGCAGAGCGAATTTTCGGAAACCCTGAGATGAATTACTCAGAGAAGCCCCCCGAACACATTGATCCACAAACCATAATTTTAATTAACTATGTACGCGACCCAAGTCAATTTTAATACGAGTGGAGTTTCTTACGCGCGCAAACCCACGTGTAATGGGAATGGACGCGCTCTAACAATTTGACGTGATTGATTATCCCCTCCGGAGCGGTTTTTCTCCGATAGATTCACATAAAAGTTCTTTAACCAACGTAATAAGCCGATGCACAGTGTGATCGGAGCCGGGTTTGAGCCGGAAATAACCCCAAAAAGGGGAGAAATCCTCTCGAATAACTCACAAAAAATCACGAAAACCACCCAATCATGAGTGAAAAGGGGGGAATCGGCACCTCACAATTTGGATTAAGCGTCACAATCACCGTTTTAACGGAATAAAATGCGACGTACGGGGCTGAAGACCCCGTAGTCGAATAACTAAAAGCCGAAATGAATCCGGAAAAATAAATAAACCGAATTAAAAAGTCACCTTCGGTTTCTTACCCCTCTTTGGGGTGTTCTTCGCCATCGTGTAGATACAATAATCCAAATGTGGGCACTATGATCCTAGGATAGGCACTGTACCGGCACTAGTTCCGGTGAGGTCACGGACCAACGCCGAAATGCCGAACTCACGAGCGTCTCCAGACACCTCAGAGCGCGGAATTCACCGCTCAATCACACGAATTTTGATTGGTGCGGACACGCCCCACGAAGGCGCGAATCTAACGACAATTAATCGCGACTCTCACGACCTGGCGCGATTATTCAAATCTCACCTAACTCTTTTCTAATCACCTAACACAAAACTAGTTCCTTTTTATTAATTATTACGCGAGACTAGGCTGAACTGATTGTCATTCGGATAATTACGAAGGGTTTTTGGCGCTTCCCATGGATCGGATCTCCGGGATTTTCGGGGTTAAAAGACAAGTTACCGGCATTTGTGATGACTCCACTACTAATTCCTACTCAATTCGTTTCTCTCATCGAAAACCCAAAGGCAACCTAGCGATTCGTTGGAGACGATGGTTGCCCTCGCTCCGAACGACCTTCCACCCAAAACATAAAAGTAACAAATTAACCCCTGAAAATCCACTGAAATTGGAGCGCCAGCATTTCAGCCGGACCTATTTGATTACCCGCAAGATTAACAATAGGGTGAACCCCATAAAAAGAACCGGATGACTATAATTTTGGCCCTTCTTCACGATAATTTTTCCGGGCCCTCAAAGACGCGTAATTACTAATGTTTACTTATAATCGGAACCGATAACTCTAGCTGAAAATAAGCCACTTGGAAGTGGATAAGGGACTCTCACTCTCTCGTTCTAGGATTCTTACTCACGGATTTTAATTCAACGTTGTAGGAGTCTCGCTGTTTCCAGATCGTTTTTAGTGGTCCTAACGAACATCCCCACATGTTCGTTACAGTTCACTGCTCTGATACCAAAACGATGAAAAATTCCTCTGAACTCCCGCCATGCATGCTCAATATTTTGGATATGTGCGCCTGTTATACGATTGACATGGGCTATCTTGTGGTTGACGGTGCGGTGATCAAACCTAACCCCCATACCCGAATACCCAGCCCAACAGTCTGTATACACAGTACAACCTCTATGCACATAGTGCTCCATGAGCCCAGTCAGAGTATTAGAATTTCGATTTGGTACCTTTATCTCGACTATTCGTCCAGTGACTCGTTCTGTTATTCCCAAAATCCACTCGTTTACTTTTGGAGTTCTCCCGAGTTTTTTCTTTTTACCTCCATAGTTGAGCTCATCAGCCTCGACTCCACGCCCCCCTCCACCTAGTTTCACTTGTGCGCAGTCGTTAGTCCACATGGTGAGAACGTTGTTCATTTTTGTTTTCCAATCTCTAATCACACAAATAGATGATGTTTTTTCGTAGAGCAATTCTGTAATGGTATATTTATCGTGATATATATAGAGAAATATTAATTTAAATAATTTGTTCAATTCAATTCTACTTCTAAAAATGCAAGAGCCATGATATATACTGAGTTTGAAGTTACAACTTTTTCTGACTTTCTTTCTATGTGCATTTATTATTTCATGTGTTCTTTGACACCGAAATAAATTCTGATTATATTGTGTGTGTGTGTGTGTGTGTGTGTGAATATGACTCCGCCCTTTTTTGTTTAAATAAAACACATTTGCTTGTTTAGAAAATTAAAGAAAAGTTTATTGAAAGTATGCTCCATCTGCAGCTACAACCTTCGCCCATCTTTCATGTTTTTTACGTATTCCTTGCCTGAACACATCCTGGTCTTTTGAGCTGATCCAATTATCAAGTCAAATATTGATACTTTCATATGAAGTAAACCGTTCTCCCGTAAGATCTGACTGCAGTGTTCGGAATAAGTGGTAATCCAAAGGAGCTATGTTTGGCGAATATGGCGGGTGGAATAGCACGTCCCAGTCCTGTCCATCTAAATATCTTTTCACAACTTGGGCGGTATGCGGTTTGGCATTTTCATGTTGAAGAATTAGTTTACTGTGCCTATTCACCCATTCTGGTCGTTTTTCTTCTATGGCTTCTATCGCGTCAAACGCATTAGTTGTCGTCCGTAAACTTCTCCATTAATAGTTTGAGAGGGTTCGAGCAACTCATAATATACCATACCTCTCTGATCCCACCAAATGCAAAGCATAACCTTGGTACTCGGAATATTTGTTTTTGGTTGGGATGAGCCGGGTTCACCTGGCTTTACATAAGCTTTTTGGCGTTTAGGATTCTCATAATATATCCATTTTTCATCTCCTGTGACCATTCGATGCAAAAATTTTTTTCTTTGCTGTCTTTGAAGTAGCATTTCACAAATTGTTTTTCGACGTTCCATGTCTCTTTCTTTCAATTCATATGGAACCCAGTTACCAACTTTTTGAACCATTCCCATTGCTTTTAAACGCTTTGCAACAGTTGATCGTTCAACATTTAATGCTGCAGCCAATTCTGATTGAGTTTGGCAAGAATCCTCTGCCAATAATGCCTTCAATTCAGCATCTTCAAATTTTTTTGCTGGTTACCCATGTTCTCTGTTCTCAGGGCCAAAATCATTATTTTAAAATTGTCGAAACCATTCCTTGCAAGTTGTATTAAATGGAGCATGCTCACCGTAAATCTCCACAAGTAAACGATGAGTTTTCGCTATACTTTTCTTTGTAATATAATAGTGTAGTAACACTTCCCGCAAATGACGTTTACTTGGAACGAAAGCCGACATTGTCACGGAGGTAAAAACACTTGTTGCTTACATTTCAACCAAATGTCACGTAGTGCGTTTGACAGCTGACTTAAACTAACATCGAATCCAAGTGTTGCCATCTATTAGTGCACGTAAGCAATACTAAAAGCGACATCTGTTGGGAAAGGGCGGAGTCATATTCACACACCTAATAGTCCGTGTATGCTGGTTCCTCACACACCGAACAGAGCGTGTGAGGCCTATGCACACCAAACTTCCTCAGAAACTCGATTATTCTTAATTTATCACGAGATATATAATAGAAATCATCTAGATTCATTGTAGCAATTTGGATTTTTTCAAGTCTACTTTTTTTTTTAAGAATTAATATTTTTTATTTTCATTTTTATTAATTTTTGAAATTTAATTGGGCTATCTATTTTTCCTGCACCTAGAACCGAGTCCGATTTAGTTAACGAAAATGCCTTTCAATAATCATTTTCTGAATTATAATTCAATTTTTGAACTAGTGTGAACACTAGCCTTTTCTCGTTTACATTACCCCCCTATCTGACAGGCACAAGAGAACGCATAAGTAAAGTACTCGGAAAACATAACATCCGTACGATCTTCCAACCCCCAGTTGCTGCCGAGTGCAAAGGATCCAAGACCACCCCTGAGAACACCAGGAGTGTACGAGATCCCTTGCTCATACGGGAAAGTGTACATTGGAGAAACCCGGAGGAAGATCAGTACACGGATCACGGAACACCAGCGTTATTCCAAATACGGTCACTCAGAAAAGTCTGCCCTGGCTGAATACTGGACGGACACTGGACATACTATCCAGTATAACCAAGCCAGAATTTTGGCCAAATCTCAAGGGTATTTCAAAAGGAAATACCGACAGGGTTTGGAAATCCATAAAAACCCTAACAACCTCAACAGGGACAGAGGATATCAAGTGAACTCCATTTGGAAAACCGTCCTCCCGGTTTTTTTTAATTGACCATCTGATCAATTAAAAACATACGATTGGCTGACTCCGCCCCCTTGCCCTTCCCCCACCATCACAGGGGAAGACATATAAGGACAACCCCTCGACATCGGAGCTCAGAATCCGAGCTCATAGCCTTGAAGATGCAAACTGCAATGTTTGCGAAACGTCGGCGCAATGCTGAAACCAAACGCCGCATCCATCCGGAAGCCAATAATGTCATTAATAATGGCCGCGAAAGCCTCAAAACTCGTACATAGATTTAGTGTTGTGTCGTTTTATCATATCTCCATTATTTACAGAAATATAGCCCGTTGAGTGAGAGCGCGGGCGGTCCACGCCCTTACCGCCGACACCTCGCGCAGGGGATAATACACCGTCCGCTTCGCTCTCACCCCCGATTACTCTTTATCTATCATAGTTAGAAAAAAAAGTTATATAACAAAAAAATGTGTATTTTTAAATTTTCGAAATTTTTTGTTTCAAACTATGTTACCTATCTACAACCGTTTCCGTGATATGATGATTTAAACATTGAATTCTTATAAATAAGAAAAATTGACCACAACGTGCAAAAACCGACTTCGGATTCAGATTCAACATCACCGACAACGTAAATTCCAATAATAAAATTTTTTCAATTCATAGGTTGTGCATAGAGAAACAGGGCTAGCGTAGGAATTTTTTGATCCTGGTGAAATTTGACCATCTCCACTAGACCCTCGTGATGTTTGACTCTCGTGAAATTTTACCATCCTTTTGTAACCCCTGTGAAATTTGACTATCCCCTTGTGACCCTAGTGACATTTCACGCCCGTGAAATTTGACTACCTCTTTGTGACCATCGTGACGTTCAACTCTCGTGAAATTTGACCATCCTTTTGTGACCCTTGTGACTCACGTGATGTTTGACACCTGTGGTGTTTGACCATTGCAACATTCAACCTCCGTAAAATTTCATCATTCTCTTGTCACCCTTGTAACGTTAGACTGTTGCGAAATTTGACCCTTGTGACATTTAACCCTTGCTGTATTGATCACGAGAAGTTCGATCATTACATCGTCTAAAATTTATTAACTTTATTTCAAACATTTATTCCTTCCCAATGTCCATTGAAGCAAGTGGAATAAAAAGTCATGCCGCTATCGATCGAATTCAAAAGATTTAAACGGAGCGCCAGGCGTTCGGCGGTCTAAAGTTTGCGCAGTGGTACTCGAGCGAGGAGTGGGGGACCTGTGGGACTCGCGCTTGGCATCACTGATAGCAGACTAGATTATCACAAATATTGGTTAAATATTATCATCAGTGAACTAAAAGAAAAATTTGACAATAGATGCCTTCATCTATGATCTATTGTCAAATGTTTCTTTTAGTTCACTGATGATCATATTTAAGCATTATTTGTGCCAATTGAATTGTTCTAGATTTGAAGAAATACAGTGGAGCACTAAAATTCCTGAACAACCTGAGCTTGTATCTTATGTATTCTGTTCACGAACTTTAGTGTTCGACTGTATACCTAAAGAGAAATGCGTAATGCATTCGAAACCTTGTGCAATCTCGCTATATTTATGAGTTTTTTTTTTCCTGTTGGCTGGATATTAGTCTTGTATGGAGCAACTGACCAAGAATAATGACCGCAGCAAATCAGTTTACATGACGAAACTGCGGTCGGAACAGTAATAAGGCAAGGTTGCGCGTCCATGAATTCTTACATACCGCCGTCATGGATAAAAATAGTATTCGTCACATGGCCGAAAAAGGTTTTCATCCGGCAGAAAAAATTCTTGCAGCCTAAAGATGAAAAACATTGTAATTGAAAACGTGAAATAAAAAAAATGCAGTTCTCGTACATAAAAAAAATCACAAAAATTGGAAAAAACTCGTTTGGGTCTCGAAAAATTTTTCAATTTAAAGGTATAAAATCAGACCAATATGTCACAGCATAACATCGTTTTTACACCTTAGCCTTTCCTCATTCTGTATGAAATGGCACCACAGAAGTTTATTTTATATCATATTACAAGGCCGATTGGGTTGACGATTCTCCGCGAAGATTCATCAAATATTTTCTGAATCACTGTAATAGGGGACGAAGAAAAATACACACAAGCTAAGCAGAAAAAAAACAAAGATGAACGATTTTTCTTATTTCTGTTATAGACTTTGCTGAGTTGCGGCTTGGTGGCAGTATAAACCTCCGCGAATTCGGCAACTGTTGCTGACTGGGTCTAACATAAATTCGTCGAGCACTGGCTCCTCGAGAAAGATGAGGGTCATTCTCATACGGCATCTCGTCAACACACCAGTAACTTAATAAAATATAAATGCTCGATATCACAGATATTCAAGAAGTGGATCGAAATCAAAATTGATAACAGCCGTCGTCATCTGACGATGATTTGAGGATGGCGACGGCGTCGGACCCGTCGAATCCTATGGACATGACGCCTTCTCTGCGGGAGTTAATCAGCCCTTCCGAGAGTACAACCAACAAGACTAATGTGACATCGTCATGGCCCGAAATGCCGGTTGCGCTATCAATAGGTTGTTTTCTTGGTTTGATCATATGCGCGGCTGTATTCGGTAATTTATTGGTAATTGTGTCAGTCATGAGACACAGAAAATTACGTATTATTACAAATTACTTTGTTGTATCACTGGCGTTCGCTGACATGTTAGTTGCAATGTTCGCAATGACATTTAATCTGAGTGTTCAAGTGACTGGACGCTGGCTGTTTGGGTTGTTCATGTGCGATGTATGGAACTCACTAGACGTTTATTTCAGTACAAGTTCCATACTACATCTCATGTGTATATCCGTTGATCGTTACGTGGCAATTGTTAAGCCATTGAAATACATGACATACATCACTAAGCGAGTAGTCGCTTATATGCTGATGGCTTGCTGGCTTGCACCTGCAGTCATATCTTTCTTACCAATTTTTAACGGTTGGTACACAACAATAGACAACAATAAACATCGTCAAGATCACCCCGACATTTGTGAATTCAAAGTTAATGAACCTTACGCCATACTGTCATCAAGTATTTCATTTTGGATACCATGTACAATTATGACATTAACTTACTTCGCAATATTTAAAGAGGCTAATGAACAGGAGAAACAGATGCATAATAGGATGGGCAATGCTATGCTGTTAAGTCATAGGCCAAGTAGAGATTTAAATAATTTCAACGGAGAATTGAACAGCGGCGGTTCATCTAAAACTTTGACATTGAATGAAATTAATACTGATCATCTTCATACACCAACAAAGGACAAAAATCTCATCAAAATGAAAAGAGAGCACAAAGCAGCCAGAACTCTCGGTATTATAATGGGTACATTTATCCTATGCTGGCTACCATTTTTTCTCTGGTATGTCACAACAAGCTTGTGTGGACAACACTGTAATTGTCCAGATATCGTTGTACACATTGTATTTTGGATTGGCTACACAAATTCTGCCCTAAATCCTCTCATCTATGCTTACTTCAATCGTGATTTCCGGGAGGCCTTCAAGAATACACTACAGTGTGCATTCTGTTCACTCTGCAGAAGGGAACCGTTTGATCTTGAGGCACTGGATATACGTCGGCCATCCCTAAGGTATGCTATAAACAAGTTTTTTCTCCGCCATGAAGTGTTATTTACGGTTGTTTACGAGGGTCATAAGGGATGCTCAACTTTCACGGCGGTCAAACGTCACGAGAGTCACAAGGGGGCGATTAAACTTCACCGTATTCCTTTCTGACTCTTGTCACCCTCGCAACGTTTGACCCTCGTGCGATTTGCTCATTCCCTTGTGACGTTGGACCCCGTAGAATGGACCATGGGGACATTTAAATGTGGTGAAATTTAATTATTCCCTTGTGACTCTCGTGAATCTCATGACGTTTGACCCTCTTAAAAATTTAACGATTCCCTTGTGACTCTCGCGAAAATTTGACCATCACCTTGTGGGCCCCATAACGTTTGACCCTCGTCAAATTTTACTCTTGTAATGTTTGACCCTTGTAAAATTCGACCTTTGTGCAAACAAGTCTTGAGAAAAACGATAAGTTTTCCCGAATCCCGGTAGATGGCGCCATGTGTCGTAAAAAATGTAAATAACTTATCAGGTAATTTACTCAATTTTTTACACGTAAAAAATTCTGTAATTTACTGCAGGTAATTTTCTTCCAATCCCTGCCCCTGAGATTGTCCTTCCTTCATTTGACCCTCGCAAGGGATCACCTCGACGAGGTACGATTCTGGCGTCATTTGACTCTCGCCGGGTATGACCATTGCGACGTTTGACCCTCGACAGACATGACCCTTGTGGCCCTTGTCACCATCTACATATGAATCATCAGTATTTTACTATGTACCGTAGGAAACCCTGATTTTCAGTGAACGATCCACCCGTGATCTTACGTAAGATCTTGGGGAGGGTTCACTGAATCTTACGTGGAGGGAGTGGGGGGTCAAAAATGGGTAAAAATTGCCTTACGTAATTTATGGACGTCCCCATTCTGATTTGCCGGAGAGAATTGGAACATCAGAATGGAATGGGAAGAAAGTCGGAAGAGGAGAATAGGTTGCGTGTGTCGCAGCATTCGGACCCAAGACAGTGAGGGTGAAAGAAAGTGTGTCCCTAGAGTGAGAGTTGTGATGTCTTGACGTTGAAATTTATAGATGGCGCTATTAATCGGCCATAATAGTCCGCGAGATTCGAATTATTGTTGGAAAATGATTTAAATAGTTCAGAAAATCAAAAAATATACCAGAAATAGAGGAATAAAGAAAGTCCGGAATACAATGGACAAAGAGAACGAAAAACAGCATCGCAAGCGTGAGAAAAACCGTTACGGAAATAGTAAATGTCAAATACTTGAGTTTTGCTCTTATAATTTACAACCCTCCAAATTCTCGTTGAGTAAACACTTTCCTCGAAAATCCAAATTTAGAGAAGAAAATAAATTTAACGGTTACGGTCCCATGTCGTAAAATCTCAGTTCTGGTTATTTCGAAAGGTTCTCTGTTTCACGTGACTAACACGTGTGGGCTCTCCATTGTTCATTGTTTCGCTAGGCTGAGGGCCTGAGACCCTTCGCGACGAAGTTTCACGACGTCACACGCTCCCCTTCTTCCCCTTTTTTTTTCATTTCCCCGCTTTTCCTTGAGTTTCACTTTGCCCTTTCCCCTGGGCCAGGATTGCGCGCGCAACTTTTGGTCCGGTGGGGTTGCGGACCCAACCCTTGGAGTTAAATTTAAGTTTAAGTCAGTTCCATCGTGGAAATTGGTGGTGAAGCCTTCAGCTTCCAGCTTCTCTCTTCAAATAGTTTTTCAGTAGAGTTTTTCTAGAGTTTATTAAATTCATTTTTTGTAGTGCAAAGTTTAAAGTCCGAAGTTGAAGTATTTTCAATAAAAGTGTTTGTGTGCTCTCTTAAGCACTTGTGTTGAATTTATTTCACAATTCAACCCTTCCAACCAAATATTCTGGGATTAAACAATTGGGCTTCGATGAAGTGCTCATCAGAGCTTTGGCAGCAAACGAATCTACAGTCAAAATTGGCGCTCTAAATTCCATTGGCGCTATTGTCCTCCGAGATACTTCGGTAGGACATAACAGAGTGACTTGTCGCACATAAACTCCGTAGCGGGTTAGGACGGAGAGGGAAGGGGGGAGGGAATAAAAGAGGCTTGTGTGGGGTCACATTTAAGTGCGGTGTGTCGTCGCCAAGCCGTGGTCATCTGAAACCCTTCAGATAACACCCCTGGCAAGAACTCGCGTTACCGTACTGCGTTGGGACATACGCTTGAGATATTATCTGGAGATTTTTGGATTTCAAGGAACTCAAACATCTCATTATGATTAATTTTTAGAGTTTCATTGATTCTTTTTATTATTTTTCCGGAGAGATGGATGGAGAAACGAAAAAAAGTTACAATTGTGACGAAAGTTATATTAAATTTATTATATAACTTTGCATGAGTCACTGGATTTCGAAATCTAGTAACCACCCAGGTGCATGTGAATCGAACTCGATGAAACCCGTACACTCAAATTCAATCTCAGGTTTCAAGCCACCCATTACTTTACCGGATATAAAACTATCGGTATAAATTCTTTTATCAGTAAATTCGAAGCTTTTTGAAATCTTCAATTCAAAATAATTGAAAAAAAAATCTATTCAAATTTTGAAGGAAAAAAATTTTCTGCGGCGTCGCGACGTAACACTTCCAATGATCCCCCCCCCCCCGCTGGCTGTGTGTGTAATGTTTAGTCCCCTCATGTATCAAGTTCAATTATTCAGTATAATTTTCTAGATTAAAACTGCTCACCCCCGTGAATAGGGTGGGACGGTAAACACACGCACAACAGTTAGCCCTACCTTGTTAAAGTATCAAGCTTCACCAGCCCTTAGCGTTACAGAGGGGTCGCGACGGAGATGCAGCTGATATGAACCCCACGAAGGTCATGATTTGATCCAGTCACATTCTTCAGTTATTTTTCACCTAATTGAATCTGTTTGAAATCCTGTTCGATTTCGGGAAGCATTTTGGACCTTTCTGACTTGTTGCGTGGGGTATTCGGAACCCCTCGCGGAGTACCAATTTCACCCAAGAGGTGTCAGTTCGCCTCCCGAATTTCAGTTAATTATTCGTCATCAGTCGATGAAGCTGAAACTAGCGGCAGGAGGCAGCGGCAGATCGCTCAGCGGCAGAGGCGAAATGATGCTCGGGGGCCCAGTCATAGATTTCCATTTTTTTTTTGTTTTTCTATTATTGATTGAAAGCTATTTTCACTAATAGTGGATGACGTTCAGCGGAGGATTCAGAATTGCGTCAAAGTGGGAAATTGTATGACGCTTGGGCATTATGACGCGACTTCATGATAGTACCGGCAATTTAAAAAAATACTTCCGGTCCTAGGAAAATTCTGAATAAATTCGATAACTGATTTTGACCCCACATGAAATATTAAAAATGAATGAAGAAGGAATCAACTTCAACTTATAGGTCAAGCGGCAAAATCGCATTACGCTAGGCATTGCAGCGGGACTCCAACATAGTTTTGGCAATGAAAAAGATACTCCCGGTCATAGAAATATTCTGATTTATTTCAGACGATTTATTTAAACCCCAAATGAAGTATGAAAAATGAATGTGGGAAGAATCAAGTTCAAGGTCAAAGGGGGAATCGGGTGGTTGCGGCGCGAATTCATCACAATTCTGGCGATAGAAGAGAAATTTCCGCTCATAGGAAAATTCTGAATTAATTCAGACAACTTACTTGAACTTCAAATGAAGTATTAAGAATGACTAAGGCAAGAATAAACTTTAACTTCGTGGTCAAGGGAGCAAATTAAATGACGCCGGGCATTATGACGCGACTTCATCATACTACCGGCGGTGGAAAAAATACTTCCGGCCATACCAAAATTCTGAATTGATTGAGACAACTTACTGGAACTCCAAATGGAGTATGAAAAATGAATAAGGGAGGAATCATCTTCAACTTCGAAGTCAAGGGGGCAAATTACATGATTGCAGCGTGACTCTATCAGAGTTCTGGCGATAGAAAAAACTACTTCCGGTCATAGGAAAATTGTGAATTAATTCAGACAACATACTTGAACTTAAAATGGAGTATGAAGAATGAATAAGGGAGGAATCAACTTCAACTTCAAGGCAAAGAAGGGACAATGTCTAACGCCTAGGCAATACTACGCGACTTCAGAACACTACTAGCGATAGAAAAAATACTTCCCGTAATTGGAAAATTCTGAATCAATTCAGATTTGTCTAGACGCGATATGATTCATTGAACATAAATTGGAGCGAAATCAATATTTGTTCAGTCGATCGGAACACCTTTCATGCTCCGGGCCACGGCGAACCCTTTGACGCCCCCGCCGCGAAGCAATTTGGCGCTGCCTCCTGCCATTAGTTTCAGCTTCATACCAGTCGAACGCATCAATGCGAGAAAATTATCTTCGGAGAATTATTGAACGTAAAGTTATCGTGAATAATAATCTAGCAAATTATCGTGTAAATCTATTTGTGTTAAATTCACCTTTAATTAAACAATGTGTCGAGTACCAAGAATCAGCATTCCTTTTTTAATTAGTGATATTTTATCAGAGGAAATTCAACAGCAAGTCAACACGTGTTTGCAAGTATTAAGTAGAGAGAGTTTTTCTTATTAAGCAATCACCGCCAGTTACTGCGATATACGAAGTACACATTTTGTTTGTGAATAAATTAACTTGGCTCAGGCCTTATTATCGGTTTGTTCATTGCTTGGACAAATTCTCCCAACCTGACGTCAATCTCTTCCGCGAGCATCCTGAAAATCCTCAAATATCAACTTATTTTTAATAGAGTCCGACTCAATTTTCATATTGATTTCCTTTGTCGTTAAATAAGGAAATGATTCAGTTTCCTCGAAAAATTCTTTGGAGCAGGTATATGCTCTAATTACCTGCCAGGTTCCTGGCATATAATTAGATAACATTGAAACTCTAATTTTTCCGGCTTACTGATAAGTAAATATTAAACTTTCTTATGTTAATCTTTGAGTATTTCGACGTATATTGTGTCCGCAACTGGTTGCTATAAATAAATTTAACTTCTTTGAGCTATCACACTTACAAGGAACACTACGCAGGTGTCCCCCTCCGATTTCGATGAAACTTAAATATGTTATAGGGGACCCAAAACTAAGGGGCACGTATTTTTTTTAGCTGCCCATATTGGGTTTTAGGGGGTGAAAGTGCTCTCTGAAGTTGACCACCTCTCGGGGTCATTTTTCGATTGCACACATAAGGAAGCTTTTTGAACAACTCTTTCGCAGTGTATCATGAAGGTCACAAGGAATGATGAAAATGCGAATTAGAACCGTCTCCGGGGGGTGAAATATGGAGGGTAAACTACCCTTGTGAAAATTCATTTTTCTCATAGAAAAAAAACTTTTGATGGAAATCCCATGGCATACATTCCATTTGAAAAAGTAGAAAAAAATACAGAATACCTGTTTTGATTTTCTTTTAATCGAAATTTACAACTAAAAGAAATAGATTTTTCGTGAATTGCGAAATTTGAAACTTGTTCCTGTACAAAACGAAGCTTGCGGCTAATGATAAGGAAAACCATTGGGACAGGATCCAAGAGTGGTGTCGGGGAGGTTAACTACCCTTGGGAGGGGGGGGGATTTTTTTTTAATAAGGGAGAAAAAATATCGGTAAGAATTTTATGAAACACATTTCGTTCGATAGCATGAGACAATTTAAAGCACGTATTTAGGATTTTTTCCGCAAATTAGAATTTTAAGGTAAGAAACATCGATTCTTTGAAAAATTATGGGTTTTAAATTGTTTGTTATAATAGACTGATCTTACACGGAATAATAAGTGAAACAATTGAAATAGTCTTCGGGAGTGGAACTTGAGGGCGTAACAATCCTCATGGTATTTTATCGAATCGATCGGACCAACCTCATTCATTTTCAAAAGAAATCAGTAATGACCATGAATCTAAAAAATTTCACCGAAGGCCGGAGTAGAGTTTCCATTAAAGGGCTTCCATTTCCAATTTGAAAAAATGAGTTATGGTGAAATATTTTGAGGAATTCAAATTTTCATCTGCATATGAATGTGGATGGGTGATACAAAGAAGAGCTGATGATTTTATATAGTAAATAATGGATCGATGATAAAATGTATTTTGGTTGCTCTTATCGCTTCGATGTGATATCGTTTTCAATGAGACGTAAATGGCGACATATGACAATACCATTCTGTTCAATAATGCAGCACCACAACTGGAGAATATTCGGGAGTTGTAAATATATTGATGCAAATGGCTCATTTGTTATCTGAGGATCAAATTACTCAGATCAATATAACTTATACGATATCAATGTTTTTCATTTCCATCCCTCTTGTGAATTACAATCAGTCTATGAACATACATCGAAGAGAAAAGTAGTTTTTCGGTGAGTGTCGTGATCTACACTTGTTCTACCATGAAAGTTAATCCGATCAACGTTATCCGACTTCTGATGGCAACATTTGAAGTTCTCACTCTTCCTGAAACACGTGAATTAGCAGACACTCTTCCTGAAACACGTGAATTAGCAGACACGTTCGAAAGGATATTGATTCAATCAATGGAGGAATATAATGGAGTTGAAATGATCGAAGGAACATCCCTGGATTTTCAAGAGCCTTATAAAGATATCGAAATGAGAGCGATCGAGGATAAAGAATTTCAACCACATTCAGAAGAATCACCTGACAGTTGTTCGGAGGATGAGGAACCTGTAGATTTCGAATATAAAAAGAATGCCGTTGACTTCTAAAAAAGTAGAAAGAATAAGAAGAAGAATTTCTTTATAGAAACTGTTTCCCATCGATTCAGGAAGGTGAAATCGCGTAGACAGTTACAACGCTGGGCGAATGAAATCAATAAAGGAGGGACATACATGGAGAAGTTGAAACGCATTTCGGAGTACACATTAAAGTATATGAAGAATGCTATCGATTCAGGTTTGATCGTCCACGATACTGACCTCCGAAGGTGGGCCCTGCAAGCCCGGAAGGAAATTGGCTTCGAAGACGTTCGTTTTACAGCTTCGTCCAGGTGGTTGCATTATTTCAAATGAGCACACCGCATAACATCCCGGAAGATTAACAAATTCATCACCAGAAAAACATTAGAGACTCGGGAAGAGTTACAAAAAGAAGCGGACGAATTCCTCCTGAAAGTTCGGTCTTATTGGGATACGTATGGCCCAGAAAACATTTATAATACTGATCAAAGTGGTTTCCAATTGGAAATTCATTCAGGGCGAACGTTAGCTGAAGAAGGTACTATCAAGTAGCGTGCGTCGTACAATCGATAACTTCAACGACACATAGTTATACAGTACAACCTCTGATTTCTGCTGATGGAAAATTACTTTCACCTCTCTTCCTGGTTTTGAATGAACCTTCTGGAACTTTCGGTCCAACAGTGGAGCAAAATCTCTTCAAACCTGCGAATGTGTTCCTCACCGCTTCAAAATCGGGAAAACTCACTTCACGTATGACAATATTTAAGACAAACAAACATGATATGATATATACAATAATTAGGATTATCATCTAGTATTTGATTTTTCAGAGCATTTCAAAACCTGGTTGAAGGAAGTCTTTTCCCCAAACGTGGGTCCTAGAAGTCTACTGTTAATCGATTCCTGGAGCGGACACTATCCTCAAGTCGCGAAAAAAATTCCTCCGCCGGATAAAGAATTATTAACTATGTTGATACCAAAGGGGACTACTGGAAAAATTCAACCCCTTGACGTATATGGTTTTAGGATATAGAAGAATTATGTTCGTCATTTTTCGGATAGTGTCGTCCTAATGGACTATGATATTAATTTACGGAACAATATCATGAAGTTACAGTCTTTGGTCCACAATCAATCATCATCACCAAGGTATGAAAATTTATTTCGTTATGCTTGGATTCAGAGTGGTTACGTTTCTAAAAAACCAGATGAATTCGAAAATCCTGTCGATTTTGCATTCGGGCAATCATCTCATCCGCACTGTGATATTGAAGGCTGTTCCAATATTGTAGTAGTCAGATGCTCATGGTGCAAAAAATCACTTTGTTTGCTGCATTTTTTTTGAAAATATCATTTTTGTCATCACTCGTCTTTTTATGTACCGAAAAATCGAAGACTTGGATATAATTTTAAAAAAAGGATTTTACTTTCAATTTTAATTTGGGGAAAGAATCGCAGGATGTCCTTTGAATTGTCTCATGCTTTCAAACGAAATGTGTTTCGTATAATTCTCATCGATATTTTTTCTCCCTTATTAAAAAAAAATTCCCCCACCCCCCTTCCCAAATGGTAGTTAACCTCCCCGACATCACTCCTGGATCCTGTCCCAATGGTTTTCCTCATCATTAGCCGTAAGCTTCGTTTTGTACAGAAAAAAGTTGGAAACTTCGCAATTCAAAAAAAAAAATATTTTTCAAGTTTTAAATTTCGATTGAAAAAAAAAACAAAACAGATATTCTGTATGATTTTTTACTTTTTCAAATGGAATTTATCTCATCGGATTTCCAGCATAAGTTGTTTTTCTATGAGAAAAATGAATTTTCACAAGGGTAGTTTACACTCCATATTTCACCCCCCGGAGACGGTTCTAATTCGCATTTTCATTATTCCTTGTGACCTTCATAATACACTGCGAAAGAGTTGTTCAAAAAGCTTCCTTATGTGTGCAATCGAAAAATGACCCCGAGAGGTGGTCAACTTCAGAGAGCACTTTCACTCCCTAAAACCCAATATGGGCACCTAAAAAAAAATACCTGTCCCTAAGTTTTGGGTCCCCTATAACATATTTAAGTTTCATCGAAATCGGAGGGGGACACCTGCGTAGTGTTCCTTGTTAGTAAGATGGCTGCTCATGTAGATCTACGGAACCTCCTATTCTAAGCTTCTTCTTCTAAAAGTAGTTTTTTAATTTCCAATTATGATATGTTCATATAAACCCAACGTGTAGTGAAGTACTTATTCTCAAAATATCAAGTTTCAACAGCTGGTATGAACTCTACAAAGGGTATAATTTGTCCCAGACACCATCTTCAAGTTATTTTTACCCAATTGAGTCCGACGCGATTTTCTTACTGATTTGAATGTCTTTTGTGGTGAAATGAAGAAATTATTTAATTATATGCCAGGAACCTAGTAGGTAATTAGAGCATGTACCTACTCCAAAGAATTTTTCGAGGAAACTGAATCACTTCTTTATTTAACGACAAAAGAAATAGAAATCAATAAGAAAATTGAGTCGGACTCTATTAAAAATAAGTTGAGATTCGAGGATTTTCAGGATAGTCGCGGAAGAGATTGACGGCAGGTTGGGAAAATTTGTCCAAGCAATGAACAAACCGATAATAAGGCCTGAGCCAAGTTAATTTATTCACAAAGAAAATATGTGTATTTCGTATATCGCAGTAACTCGCGGTGATTGCTTAATAATATAAACTCTCTCTACTTAATACTTGCAGGTAAATGTAACACAAATTGATTTACACTATAATTTCCTAGATTATTATTCATGATGATTTTACGTTCAATAATTTTCCAAAGATAATTTTTTCGCACTGATGCGATCGACTGGTATGAAGCTGAAACTAACGGCAGGAGGCAGCGCCAAATTGCTTCGCGGCGGGGGCGACGAAGGGTTCGTCGGGGCCCCGAGCATGAAAGGTGTTCCGATCGACTGAACAAATATCGATTTCGCTCCAATTTATGTTCGGTGGATCATATAGCATCTAGACAAATAACCTGAATTGATTCAGAATTTTCCAATGACGGGAAGTATTTTTTCTATTGCGAATCCTGTGATGAAGTCGCGCCACAATGCTCAGGCATCATACAATTTCCCCCTTGACCTCGAAACTGAAGTTGATCCCGCCCTTATCCATTCTTTATACATCATTTGGAGTTTAAGTAAGTTGTCTGAATTAATTCAGAATTTTCCTATAAACGGAAGTATTTTTTCTATCGCCAGTAGTGTACTGAAGTCGCGTAGTATTGCCTTGGCGTTAGACATTGTCCCTTCTTTGCCTTGAAGTTGAAGTTGATTCCTCCCTTATTCATTCTTCATACACTGAGAGAAAAAATTATTCCTGCCAAGGATTGATATTCTCGTCAGACGATAATATTTTTTCAGAACGAATTTTTCCAGGACAGTCATTTTCAGAGAGTCCAAGTCTATCCTCATAAATTACAGTGATGTTGAACAATCTGATTATTATGCTACATATGACCTTGACAAAATGTTCTCCGATATCTTCCGGATTTTACAAATTGGCGATTTTCTCAGGTAAAGAAAATTGGAATAATTCCAAATGTTAATAATAATTATTGGAGTTTCTTCGAGGTCACATGCAGAAGAATATTCTTATAGATCACCATAATTCTCACGCTTCTTCGACTAAGCGTATGAAAAAGATATCACCAATAACATTTTCTTGGAAGGAATAAATTTTTTTCTCAGTGTACTCCATTTTAAGTTCAAGTAAGTTGTCTGAATCAATTCGGAATTTTCCTATGACCGGAAGTATTTTTTTCCATCGCCAGAACTCTGATGGAGTCACGCCGCAATCATGTAATTTGCCCCCTTGACCTCGAAGTTGAAGTTGATTCCTCCCTTATTCATTCTTCATACTCCATTTGGAGTTCTAGTAAGTTGTTTGAATCAAATCAGAATTTTGGTATGGCCAGAAGTATTTTTTCCACCGCCGGTAGTATGATGAAGTCGCGTCATAATGCCCCGGCGTCATTTAATTTGCCCCCTTGACCACGAAGTTGGAGTTTGAATTTTCATGGGGAAACTCTCATTTCCGGTCTAGAAATGCTCCCATCCGGTGAATTCACAATGTGTCTGATGCAATGCTCTCTAGCTCGCTTTTCCATAATTTCTGGAATCTAACCCAGAATTGAAGCGTTACATATGGCGAAAATATTTAAGTGTCATTAGAAATGACTGTTAGAATAGGAAAATTCGGATAAATATCGGCAGAAATAGATGAAATTTGTATTTCCTCGTCAGTTCTCTCTTGCGTTCGCGTAGTTATCTTCTTCGCTCGCTCTCGCACTCATGCTACCTCCACGCGTCCTCTCTCTCGGATTCGTGTTCACTTCGTGGACAATACTTTTTCTTCTTCCGATCAGCTTCGGGTTGGGATCACTTTCCTTTTCATACTTAAAGTTACCATCCGCATATTTTTGAGCTTTTCGGATTTAAATGGATTATTTTAGAGTATTTAAAATCATTTCGAGTCACATTGATGTAATTTTGTATTTGCAATAATTTACGATTTTGTAAATTTGGCAATAGCGGAACACGTCAGTATAATAATCTTTTATTATTGAATATCGACCTATACCTATATCATTTAGATTTTCAGACATTGGTTTGTTAGTTTCTCGATCGATGATTGGCTTTGTTAATTGATATTCTCGTCCACGCATCCACCCCTCTCTCCACGACCCGCATACTAAGCAACTGAGTGAATCCCATACCCTCTTAATCGACATTTCTGCGTATGGTTGTCATTACGTTTCTTGTCATTATTGGATTTTTGGGGCAATTAGTATTTAGTTTTAACAAAATACGATTCCGTTTACGTTTCGTCGATTCCGCGTTACTAAAAATCGGCTGGCGCCCTAAATATTCCAAGGAAGGATTGAATGAGCTGCTGATTGTTCCCGGAATCCAGTTTTGTCGTTATGGTTTTTGGCGTTTTAGATTTGTCGGATTACGAGAACGAAGGTCATTATTTGACCGGGTTTGGATAGTCGAGAATATTGGGTTAGGGTTTTATTGCGTATTAGCTGCGGCCAAAGAACAATCATTACAAGGTGTTATATTTAGCGCGTTAGATGTGTTTCTATCGAGTTTGAGAATCGGACTGAGATCGACTGATATATTTGGTCGGGAGCGTACGGGTTTGAATACGTTGTGTGATGGAAAGTTCGAGGATTGTCCAGAAATGTCGTGAAGGAAAAGGATGAAATGATGTTTGTCTCAAATACAACGAAATAGAATATTCGAGACGCGTTATATTAATTCCGAAATAAGAATTTGTATTTACAAAAGTATTCCCCGTCTGTGAAATGCAAAATGAAAACAGAACGAAACGAAATAAATCAAAACGAAACGAAAAGAAAATAAATGATATCGATTGTCGAAAACGACTAAAATTGTTTGGCGATAACACAAAGAAGATGAAACGATGCCGTGGAACTGATGATGAATTGGACGTCATCTCGGAAGCGTGGGCCTCTCGCAAGCATTGAACCAAATGGCGAGGCTGGCCGTCAACGATTAAGCTGTCAGAGTCTGGTCGCACTCGTGTCGATTTCGAAGACTGTGGTGGGCCTTTGCCGGGTGCCGTTTTCAATGCGTGGAGAGGAAGGCGTGAGCAAGCGATGATACAAACCTTGAAGTCAGTGACGGCGCTAGTGCTGTACGAGCCTGACGATGGTCGTGACGAATCGGAAGTGCGTGCTGTTTATGCCTGAACCTGATCGTGGCGAAGCGATACAGCTAGAGCTCCGGAGCGAGGTATATCTGGGCGAAATACGTTGACTCATGGGCGAGAGGCGGACGAAACCAGATTTCCACGCGGGTAGCGGTCGGTGAACAGTATTCGATGGCGATGACCATGTTAGAGATGATAAAGACATGTACAGGACTTGTTGAACGATCAGTCGTTCGCTTTTTCTGATCGTAGGCGATGCGGTGTCGGCGTGTCGTGACGGCTCCGGTACATTTGGTCCAAAATCTTTTGGTCCAATCTCTTTTCGTCCACCGTCAGTTCGTCCAATGAACTTTTTGGTCCAATTTTAATTCGTCCAATGATTCTTTATTCCAATATTTTCTTTGTCCAATGTAATTTTGGTCCAAAAAAATACACTCACACTTGGGAGGTACGGTCTCACACTGGGATCCATATTCGCTCTGACTTCTTGGACGATTTGATTCACCGTTTGACCACGGACAGCTGCCTTCCTTTTAATTGCATGTCGTACTTGTCCCACTGGAGCTCGTGATGCTTCGGCAGTGTGGTGGTGGTCTACGAATTTTTTCACTTTATGTCTATTGTTTCGAAGCGTGGCCACTAGTGTTTCATTGCACTCACGATTTTCGCACATCCAATAATAGGCCTCTTCTCCATTTTTTCTTTTGTCGAGTATCTGAGGGTGTGCAAAAATCTACGCACTGTTAGTTTATCTCGATCTTTGTTTGATGGAACAATTATTCCGTACTCTTCCTCATTCGTATCCATCGTGAACTGTCCATAAAAATTCAATCGTCTGGATTTTTTATACTTTTATTTCATTCTCCTCCGATCACTAGCCACTAGGTTTTTCGTCTATTTATTGCGCGAATTTGAATTTCGATCTGTCTTCGATGGCAGTTCTAAAGGCACTGTTGTACTGGGTTTGTACGTTGCTCGCGTGTACGTGAATCTGGTTTGGTGTCGTTATCAATGGGTAATTGGTTTTGTGTTTCTCCGGTTTGTGTTTGTATTTACCTGTGTTTATGGTGTGTTTATGCCCTTTAATCTGGGACAAATTGGACCTATTACTCATTGGACGAAATCATTTTTAGACCTAGCGATTTTTCGAGGAAATGAATTTTTGGACGAAGTGATTTTGGACGAAATGTCATTGGACGAATTGTTTTTGGACCAAATGACCCCTATCCGATACATGGACGGCGCACATTCGATGGACCCAGCACTTTACATGGGGTCGCTAATCCAGTTGTTGAGTCGATAAACACACTTGGTGTTGGATGTTGGCGACATTCTCCAAGCTTTTGGAAGAGAGCGCAAAACGTCTTGTTGCTCTAGAATACACACCTACTCGTTAGTCAAGGCCGTCAGTCATGGATGTCACAATCTATCGCATGAAATTGTGACGGCGCTAACCAACGTGAACTTCAAAACTTAAACTATAAACCGTAGACTTATCCATAACTCGAGGCGAAACTCAAAACAACTGGATTGGTGTTACCTTCGGCCTCTGCTCCTCGATGTCCCCATGAAAATCCTCGAAAACCGAATAAACAAAAAAAACGGAAAAACGTGAAAATGTTGTCGGGCGCCAGCTGACTTTTGTTCCAGCGGTGTCAACGAACCGCATTAAAGAGAACCATAGGAAAAACTTAGCCATAATTGGGGAAATCAAGGGAGAGGTTGCGGAATTAGCTCGACTAGCTCGGTGGTATTCGGAGAGAGGGGTAGGATCGGTCGCTCGGTCTTAGGAAGGATGTCGCGAATTCAACAAAATCTACAGAAAAAACAAGGGAAAGAATCAGAAAATTAATTAAATAGGAGATGAGAGAATTACTTTAAATTTACTCCGTGATTTATTCAATTTCTGAATAATATTTCAACTCAAATAGAATTTCTATTCTTCATAAATAAAATAAATTAATTTCAATTAGATTCAACCAAATTAAATTCAATTAAATTCCCGAGAGTGAGAGTACGTGAATTGACCTTGAGAGAGAGGTTATCGAGAAGGGAAATGGGGGGTCCGAAAAATTTAAGCCAACGATCTCTCCACATCGTCCAGAAACTGGAGTGCTGGAGGATCTGAAGGCTATGTTAATTCTAATGCGATGATCTCGGTGAATCTCCTCAGAATAATCAATGACAATTAAGGGGCGAGGGACTCGAGTATGCAAATCTCACTTAAGAGTGCCATTTTACTTCATATTCGAGTCCGTCCTCCATCAAAAGCGTCGTGGCATCACAGGAAAATTTCTGGAGCTCACGAGCTTCAATGTCGTGATTTTCAGGCTATCGACTTCCGAGAAACCTTAAATTAATAAATTAAAACCTTGGGGGGACTTTACTGAGCGAGAAGAGCACTCATTTGAGGCTTCAATTCACTCTAGAAAGAGAATAAATCGCCATGTGCACGACAGCGTCACCCACGGTACGTGAAGAGTATGTGTGTAATTATAGGCATGTTTTATTCACTTCTTCCCACTAAAATTGGCACGGGATATTCCCCATACGTTCTCGAGGGTTCTAGTGAGCTAATTATGCACTCAGTAGGTGCATTGATTGTTCAACAAGTTCTCTTGGTGAATGGAGAGGGCACAATGGCGCCATGGCAGAGCATGGGCTATGTGCGGCCTTTTATTGGGTCTCACTGTCCATTTTCACTATCACTTGAGTTTTCCTGGGGTTTTATCACTCGGGAGAGGTCTAGGAAGCCGGACGAGGACTTTATGCACTCACTGGTACATTTATCCAATCGCTCGGAGGAGTTTTGGTGGTTGGGAATGCATCTTGGTGTCACTCTCGTGAACGTCGGTGCACTTTTCCCGGAGGTTATCACTGGGCACACTGGGAATAAATGCACTTCTCTCCTCGGGAGAGAGTGCACATGGTGAACAAAAATGTACTTACCATGTTCCTCGTGTGGTCCCTCGGCGATGGTCTCCACCAACTCTCTCGATCGCTGCCGATATTCTCGGCGATATCGTCGCAATGGTTACTCGGGTAAACTGCGTTTAACCGGCGGATGTTCTCAGCTGGGTGGTGCGACTGGCACGCCGCCTAGCTGCCGCTGGGACGGGCTGATGTAAACTAGTACGCGGGGATTTCGATTCAAATGGGTTTTAGACGTATTTGGGCATTTCGCCGTTAATTATATTTTTTATGAATTAATCCAAGGGGTTTTTACCCATAATGATTGAACGTCTGTTATCTGGAAGTTCGGAAAGGGGGAATTAAGGCTGCAACGAGATTTTCTCGTTACGGGTTGAAATCCCCTTAAAAAGATACGTGAACTCTAAAATTGAGACATGAGGCGACATCGAGAGGCGGCTGAAGAAAGCCGCGACTAGATGAACTGAGCGACAAACCGATGAAAGACCTAAGGCATAGCGGTTATGGGTGAAACCGCGACCCCTGGAGGTCTGGAGGACGTTACTAGACTATCGCTATTTTGAAATTGGCCCAGCATGTGCTAGGGGAAAAGGGGCCTACGTACAAGCTATCCAACTAGGTGATTCCATAGGCTATGTCAGAGTAGACTAGGGACCAACGGCCAGGTGAGAAGACTGGTGCCCCCGGGATCCCGTCGGGTTGATTGGTGNTGAAAACACTCCCGAGTCGAAATACTCGGGAGGCGAAAGCCTACTGAGAGGGTGAAAAACCCTCCAGGACGAGAGTAAATTCACTTTACATGGGGGAGTAGGCCGTGAGGCTTAATGTCCTGCCTGAAACAGTGGCTAGCGACGTTTGGCATACGATACTCCTGGTGGACCTCGCCCACTCTACCGTGTCACACTGATGCTAGCTGGGCAACCCTTTTTGCCCGGCCACAGAAGTCCTCTGGGTGGACGAGTTTGCCTCAGAGGCCGGTTTTTCGTCGAACCTCCCGTGAAGGTTCGGCTGGCGCTCGACTATTGAGCGATAGAGACGGCTAAAAAGTAGTTTGGATTTTTCCTGGGTGAACAACCCGGGAAAATATCCTTACAAAATGGCGCCCAACGTGGGGCTACGCCAATGGAGTAGAAAAGAAAACCCTGAAAATGGGTAAGTAGAAAATTATCGCACAGATAACACGAGGAGAATCGAGAAAATTGATTCCCCCTCGAATGTAACGAATTTCATTTATTCCTAGAAAAGGGAAAAATAGAATTCAAAATGCACGAAATTTTTGTCAGGGGGAGATTTTCTCGGAAACTCGATGTTCTGTCTCCTCGATACCCGGGGGAGATGACCTTGAGAAAACGAGTTTGTTTTCCCAGACGAAAATTCGAAAGTATTGATTTTTCGCTTGGGAGGGATTATTTCGGCTGCTCTGAGTGTTGTTCTCCTCACCACCCGGAGGAGGATGGTTTCAGGTGCGGGGCATTTCTCTTCTTCGACCGGAAAATCGAACGAAGTGAGTGAAAAACAAAGAAAATTCTGCAAAATTGAATTTTCCTCTCATAAATGTGCCAAAAATGCTGAAAGAAGCATTTACCGACGCCCGGTAAAGAAGACTATTCTGAAAAGAATAGCATTACCGACTGCAGGTGTCGGAAGTACAAGTTCCGCCCGCGAGGGTGAGCCACGTGACGGACAAGTCGCGCGGAAAAACGAAATTGACGCCTCTGATTGATATCAATCAAGGGTGTGCAAAAGGAAATATGGAAATTTAGGTCGGAGTCTAGGTCACCAGGGGGGGAACACCGGCGGCGATAAATCCAATTGATACGCGCCCTAATTCCTCCATCCTCAACACCTGTGAAATTGGGGGAAATGACCACGGCAAGCGTCCTTTCCCGTCTTGACCGCGTACGCGACAAGACGTGTGAATTTTCGACGATCCCCGGAGACAATTACAACGAGAAGCAGCACATGTGGTGAGATACCCGTGAGCGATGCAGGACAATACTCTGGATGAACTGGTGCAGAAGGTGGTGAAAACTGCCGAAGGAGCCCACAGAGGTAAGACGGACTCTCCGGAGTCCGAGGCGAACCTCCAGGGTGCAAAACCCCTGGCAGGAGAGGGAGCGGATGACTCCTCAGTACCGCAAGGCACTGAGGAAACCGCCTCATTTGATTTTACGTCCCTTTCTATTACAGATCGGGACCTCACGGAGGCAGAGCAGGCCGAGATGGCCTTGCTGATGACCATGGACGAGGAGGGTGAAATTCCTTCTCCTGAGTTCGAGTCCCTGGAGGCGGTGTCGCAAGTGGTAGAGATTACCACGACCGCTCCGTCTCCGGTCGCAGAGGCCATCCGGGTGAAAACCCCGGAGGAAAAGGACCCTTTGGCGAGGAGTTTGGTGGCCATACTGGTCGAGCACCCCTAGTTGATGGCAGCTATGTTTGCACAGTTGCCGCAATTCAACCCGGGGCCCTTCACGTCGGCTGTGCCGCCGACTCCTCCCCAAGAGCAGATGGAGGTAGAGGACGAAATGTCCTCCTACGCTTGGGTGACGAAACACGGGCGAAAATCCCATGAGCCGACCTCAAGTGGAAGGAACACCCCTTGCAGCCCCAGCGCTGGTCCCTGAAGCCACGGAGAGGAGCTCCACGGCCAAGGGGAAACTGCCGAAAGGCAGGAAGGAGAAGGGGGAGAAGATGCCAGGGCGAAAAATCCCTGGGAGGAGAGCCCCGGATGCTGAGGCGAGGGAGATATACTTCTAGATGCTTCAGCACGGAGGGGAGGGAGCCACAGAGGCAGTTGGGGTAAAAATCCCCAAACGTAAGGCCTCTGAAGACGAGAGGATGGTCCAAGCGTCCCCTCTCGTCGACAGCACCCCGGATCCGGAGGAGACACGCAGGGCGGCCAAACCTCTCCCGATTCCCGCACGTCTGTGTTGGAATTGCAGGAGGGAGGGGCATGAGAGCAGAGAGTGCTCTGCCCCGTATCGGCCGCACTGCAAGAAGTACAGAGTTCCGTGCCCTGGGCCGTACTGTAAGTCCTGTGCTGAAAAGTACAGGACCCAGGGAACTTGGTGTCCGGCGTACGGTCAGAACATCCCCAGGGCGGACTTGAGGAAGCTGCAAAAGCAGCTCAAGACGGAGAGGAGAGTCGAAACGACAGTGAGTGTCGCAACGCCCCCCCCCCTGAGACCGCCTCACGCACACCCAGGAGGAGGGCCGAGACACGCCCCCAGCCGAGGCGAAGGGAACGCCCCACTTACGTGGTGCAGGGGGAACGACCCCAAAATCCCGCCGAGAGGGTTGAAAAACACCCCGCCGGGCAAATCCGGGAGTGGAGGGTCAGGCCCTGTAAACTCCGGAGAAAGGAGAGGAGGAACCTGGAGCGAGCTGCGAAGCTCGCCCTCCAGGAGGAGGCCGGCAAAGAGGGTGCAATCCCCTCTGAGGCTAGGGGGAAAGCGGAGGAGGAAGCCATGGAGGAATGCCTCTAGGCAAGTGGGGTTAAAAACCCCACGGATGATTTTTGGGAAATTTTTGTTTCCCAAAAATGCAAGAAAGTCCTCGGTTTGAAAAATGACCAGGAGACAGACACGTCGGTAAGCCCGCCAAAAAGGCACAACCGACG
Source organism: Diachasma alloeum (assembly GCF_001412515.2). Classification (NCBI taxonomy): domain Eukaryota; kingdom Metazoa; phylum Arthropoda; class Insecta; order Hymenoptera; family Braconidae; genus Diachasma; species Diachasma alloeum. Next base: position 629,718 of record NW_021680370.1, on the reverse strand, counting down.
AAGGAGAGGGGCGAAAGCCCCAAAACAAATAACTATTCACACATGCATGCAAATCGGGTAGCAGGCGCCATCTAGCGCCTCCCCGATCAAAGTAACAACTGTCGGTAACCCACCACAGTTGAATGGCAGTCGGTAAGGTAGGAATCTTCCTTGCCGACTGATGGAACTAGTATCGGTTGGTGAGAAATGCCACTAGATGGCGCCACCTCAGTCGAAAAACACTGAAAATGCCGAGAAAGGTTCTTTTAGTTGTGAAAACATCCCCCAGTACCGCCAAAGGCGGGAAATGGAGTATTTTTCAAATACAGAAAGGGGAAGAGCCCAATAAAAAAGTGAGAAAGAGGGAAAAGTGCCTGCAAAGACATGAAATACCTCCAGAAATGTCCGTAAACGTCCGAAATGGCGGGAAAAGATTGGGACAAAATAGATAATCGCCCAGAACTAGTGAGTTTTCGTTCAGAAATACTCACTAGATGATCCTGGGGATTTATAGGGGTTTTTTTCTGGATAAGGAAAATTCCCCGAAGAGCCTCCAGAGTAGCCGCCGATCCAAAGAAGGGGGCGCCACATACTCAGGGAAGGAACAAGCGTAGGGAGGACCCCCACTCTGTACTGCAGAGTATAAAAGGAGCTGCAGAGCTCCCAGAAAACTGTTTTCTGTCGTAAAGGCAGAGGTTGAATAAGCCTCCTGACTTTACGGAAGACTCCCTGGGCTAGGAATGGCGCCAAAGAAGGATTTGCTGAATAAGCAAACGGAAGGGGGAGACGAGGAGAAAACCCCTGAGACCTCGGTAGGACCGAAAGGTTCAGAAATGGATCCCGAAAAGGGAGCCAAAAAGAAGACGCAGAGGAAACGCACTGGAGAAGTGACGACCAGTGACAGACTAAGGCATAGCGGTTATGGGTGAAACCGCGACCCCTGGAGTTCTGGAGGACGTTACTAGACGTCAACAACCGACGAAACGAAGAAATTGGTGCAACACGTGTAGCGGAACAAGCCACAGAAGCGAGGGCCAGAGCATCAGAAGCAAGAGCTGAAGCGAGAGCTGAAGCAGCAGAAGAAACAGCGGAACGAGCTGAAAGAGGGCAAGACCGAGCCTGGCTGCGGAATCGGCGACGTACTAATTTTGGTGAGGATGATTACATCGACGTTACTTTAAAAATTATTAAGGAGTTTGACGGTAACGACCCAATAAAACTGGAGGGGTTTTTGCGAAATTGCAAGTTGGTATTTTCCCGTGTACGAGAACGAGATAATCCATATGTGTTGGAACTGATTTTAACCAATAAATTGACGGATCTTGCTATGCGGGACATGAAATACAAGGAAATCCAAACAATGGAGCAATAGGAGACAGAGTTGGAGGCTCTGTATGGTACGAAAAAATCCATAGATTCGTTACAAATGGAGTTATCTACTTTGAGACCTGAATTGGACTCCGACGCGTACAAAAGTCGTAAACTCTTTGTAATCAGTCAGATGACACAGTAATTATAATCATGTAATAAATTCTCATATTTAAATACCGATAAACCATTGGTGGGATTTATCCCTTTAAGCCTAGAACCTACTAATATTTATAAGTACCCCCCACGCTGGGTACTACATTTGGTGGCAGCGATGGGGTCGAACCCACGCCTCCGAAGAGACTGGTGCCTCAAACCAGTCACTTCGGAGATGACACAATTTATTCTTCCTTCCCATCCCCGAACCCCCCGTGTCACATTCGCCGAGGACCGAGGGAAAATCTCGATTGAGAAAAACATTTTATCAGGAATAGTTGTCCTTTACGAAACTTTGCAAATGTAAGAATTAGAACGTTAAATTTCTATCAAATAACTGAAAGCCTGACCATCCTTATCCAGAGCTTTCACGAAGTTCGAAATTAGTCCTAGTTTGATGTGAAGCGGGGGTAAATAAATTTTGTCGAGCTCAGCGAGTGGTTCTCTGATGAGATGCCGTTTTCCAAGCGTGAAATCATCACGAGGAGGCCAATCACGCTTACTCCAATGATTTAATTTGTCTCGGCTATCCCAAAGACACAAGAAGCAACAATTCTTGATCCAACCCAGCTGCAGTCCTAAGATGAGATCCACCATTTTCAAGTCGGCTGAGATGTGCCAGTTATAATATCGATATCCAAGTTTTTCCAACAGCAAGTCGACATTGGGGTGATTTTCTTTTAAGGTGGTAGAATAGCCGATGGGTAGGGATGGAGAATTGTTACCAATGTGCAGCAAGACTGCCTTCAAACTAGCTTTTGATGAATTGATAAACAATTGCCATTCATCCGGATCATATTCTATACCCATGCTCTTCATCAGTCCATCAATATTGATGCAGTCACAAAGCTCCGGCTCTTCTTTAAAAAATTTGTGCAAGTGTCACTCACGGACACGATATTTCGTGATGCGAACCCCGGCTTCCAAGAGATACATCTCTTTCAAGCGCGAGGATAGCAATTCAGAATTTTCCTTGTGTTTGGTGAATGACTAGATTTAGGGTGGATGTGGGATGAAAATGTGGAGGGAGTTGTTGGGAAAATTACTGATGAGCCGGATTTAAAAACCACACTTTATTTTGTGGGATCGAACCACTTTGCCAAAACTATTTACACTCTTTGGATATTTTAATTGTTGAATGTCTAATTACACTGATAATTGTCTTTCACTGTTAATNATTTGCTCGAGATAGACTTGTACGGTGAGAGGCTAAGCCTAAACTGATTCGCGCGTGTTTCGGTGACTTATGACTGATGACCCGAAGGGTCACGGAGATTTTCGAAGTCGGCCGATGGTCGACCAGAATGTTCTGGAATTTTGGTTGCGTTTCAAACACCCCGGGGGTAATTCATCATCAGGGATGATGAATTAATTGTTGAGTTTTCTCTGCTGCTCTCTCGTTGATTTGCTTCTTCTTCTTTTGAGTGATTTTCTGGTGCTGATGATGTTCTTCGGAGAATTGTCTGCTGGTGCTGTACTGGTGTTGTTGAGGACGCCGGGGGCGTGGCTATTTCTTCAAATTAGCCACTGAGAACTTCTAGGTGTCCTTGACGTCTTCCTGTTGAGTTGCTGTCATCCTGGTGAATTCCTTGTCGAGTTGAGGGAGGCGTAAATTCCCCCAGTTGGCGAAAGCGCCGACTATCGAGTCGAAGGAGGCGTAAATTCCGTCGATCATCGTCGAACTCGAGGCTGATGATTGCTAAGGGGAGAAACACAGATTGAGAGAGGTATCACTTGCCAAAATAACGATAAATGGAACGTGATACTTATCTCTCAATCCTGGAGCCTTTGGGGTCCCCTAGATGCTTGGTGATAACATCTTCTCCCAGGGCCTGTTCTGCGGTAGATACTATGCCGGAGAGGCTTCTGGAAATTCTGATGCCTTTTGTTGATTTCTGGAGATTTAACTGTGTCTCACAGTTGTTGATCATCTGTGGTGATAGCTCCGCAATTTGTATGCAGTTGATTACATTAACTTTGCATGTTCCCTGGTCTCTGAATTTTGGTGAAGCTCCATCAGCTGCTCGTTGAAGGTTTCCTTACGGCCGTTGGAGGAACCCTCGGTGAACAAACTGTGCAATTAGGTACCTCGTAGTGTACCATAATTGCTGTGTGTTGGCGCCAACTACTTGAAGATTCTAGGATTTGACGAGGTGAACCGCCTTGGTTGTCAATCCTCCTGCTAATGTTGAATGGACCAGTCTTCTTTTATGTGAATCGGCTGTTTAATATTTCTTAGAGCGCCGATCTCTGCTAAATGTGTTGATGATCTCTTTTAGCGATGTAGTTGATGAGCTGACTGTTGATCTGAAGATCGCATCCCTTTTTTGGTGAAACTTGAACCTCCTCTTGGTGATGTTCTTCCTTCTGGTAAGCCCTTTGTCGACTGAGAGAGGCGTAAATTCCCCTAGTTGCCGCCGAGCTCATTGTCGTCGATTGCTAAGGGAAGGAACATAAGGTGAGAGACGTATCACTTGCCAATATAATAATAAATGGAAGATGATACTTAACTCTCAATCCTGTAGTTCCTGGATTCCCCTTTCTGCTGATGATGTACTTCTGTTGAAATTAGCGCCAGAGTTGACTCCTCTCGCGTAAGCCTCGATAAAGTTGATAATTCCTGGTTCGTTTATGATCTGCTGGTGAATGGCTGCGTTGATGTGCCGAACATTTGGATTGTTGAGTTCGTCCTGAGTGGTAATTCGCTTATTTTAAACTGCCTCATTTATTGCGGACAATCCCTTATCTAGTGTAACTTGCACAATTTACTCAATGTTGCTCTCTAGTTGTTGAGTTCCTTCTGTGGGGTCGTTGACCTGAGCGTCGTCTGCCATGGTGATAATCTGCGCTAAGTTGTTGATATTGTAAGTTATCGGCTGTTGAGACGCTACTGATAGCCGATGAGTTACTGACTGCCGAACGTTCGGTGAGTCGCCTATTGCGTGGCGCACGTGGGCCAAACGTTGATGGGCTTCAGCGACACTCGACACTCACGAACGCTCCCGATTTCGACACTGAATTTCACTGGTATGTCCTTTGTTACCCCGTCGCCCTTGCGTATGTAAACAAAGTGAATGTTCTAGAACCCTGTCCGTTGAGTTGCCCGTGCGAACCCCGCAAGTTTATTCGACACGAGGCGTCCTTATGATTTTTCCATAACACTTTTCACACGTTTTCATCCACTATCCGGCTCGAAGGACCACTATTTGGTGAATGACTAGATTTAGGGTGGATGTGGGATGAAAATGTGGAGGGAGTTGTTGGGAAAATTACTGATGAGCCGAATTTAAAAACCACACTTTATTTTGTGGGATCGAACCACTTTGCCAAAACTATTTACACTCTTTGGATATTTTAATTGTTGAATGTCTAATTACACTGATAATTGTCTTTCACTGTTAATTCGTTGAGTCACTGAATTTAGACTGAATTTAATCAACAGAGGTGATGTACTGAACAAAACGGTGATCTTACAAAGACCGGTGATGTACTTAATTACTAGTGAGCTAGGTGAGGTTCAAAGAGCTACTGTACTCGGTGAGGTGCAATATAAAACTTGTACACGTGATTTGCCCGAGATAGACTTGTACGGTGAGAGGCTAAGCCTAAACTGATTCGCGCGTGTTTCGGTGACTTATGAGTGATGACCCGAAGGGTCCCGGAGATTTTCGAAGTCGGCCGATGGTCGACCAGAATGTTCTGGAATTTTAGTTGCGTTTCAAACACCTTGCTTAGCTTCATGTCTTTAATCAAATCATCCAAACAGTTTTGGTTGAAGAAAGTTGGTCCTTTTCGACTCTCCGCTTTTAACGTGGGCTCGTAGGTAACATCATCGTTATCTTCGATGGACTTCCTCGATTCTTCCTCTGTCTGCCTTTCTGAAGGAGAGTCAGCCAAAGTTTGCGGAATGCTGGGATCGACTGTTGGCAAATCCACTGAAGGTACCTTTGTGTACGTCATTTTATTCTTGTCTTTTCTTGCGTAGTGTCGGAAGTCATTTAGACAGAAATAACAGTCACTAGTGTGATCTCTCGGCTCTCTCCAAACTGCAGGGGTGGTAAATGGTGATTTTTTACCCTCGTTAACGAATGCTGTGAGTTGTCGGCAGCAGGATGAGCAACATTGATGGGGAGTCCATGATTTCTCCAAGTTGATCATCGGGCGCTTGAAGCCTCTTTCGTATCCATCTTTAACTAAGTCTGTGATGTTTCTCCATTGCGGTTTGGGCATGTATTTGGCACAGACGTAGCAGAAGAAATCAGGAGAAATTTTACAATTACGTGGCATGTCTGTGACTTTGAGTGACACATTGAATTGAATGACTGCTGTCAATGTGCAACTCACGCTCTCATTTGTTAAATAAAATATAGAATTCCAATGAGAGCAAAGCCTGGAAATGTGCATCTTGGATTGACTTATTATACTTTAGTTTTATAAATTAAATGAGATGAAAAAAAATAGGTGGCCAAGAATTCATAGGAAGATCATAAAACGGAGTGGAGAAAAGAATTCTGACAGTAGTTGATAAAAATTGATTAAATATTTCACGTTATATCGAGTTTTTACAAATTCATTGTGGAAGATTTTAAGAATATAAACTCTGGATATTCATGAAGAGAATCGTTGAAGAATCATTGAAGAATTTTCAGAAGTTAGGGTAATTTGTCTTGTTTGGGCTCAATCACGAGGACTTCGTTCAAGATTTCAGAATGAGCCAGAGGGATACTTGATGGGGGAGAAGATGAGGTAATGGACCAGGTGCCATTAACTTCATCTAAAAAGATCAGTTCATTCTTCAGAATGAACGGTGCATCAGGGTTGATCCGCCTTGCCTCCAGTTGGCTGGATATATCTCTCAACTCGACGAAAATGCACCAAGTTAAATACCTTTTGAGAATAAAACAGATCGATATTCTCCATATGCATCGACATAATTTTAATTTTATAGAAATAAAGTCAATACCTGGGCGTGGAGGATGCAAGTGTGCATCAATTGCTCGTGTTTATTGCGGTTTCCATACCTGAATAAACCGTTCTCTCAAAGGTCGGCTGAGCCTCAATAAGGGCAACAAGGTGTCTCATCTCTTCCAGATCCCCCATAGTTTGTACAATTAGTTGCATATTCAAATTATTCAAGTTTCATTCACAATTTTATGAACTGAGTGAATAACCCTCAAAAATGGCCATTGGGAATGGCACGTGGTGGTGCAACTTCAGACCTACCAACCATGATTCTTTTTTGAGGGTTAAATTAAAATTTTAATACTTAATTACTGAATTTATGGAGAAGTATCGCATGTGTTAATCACAAAAAACTCTCTCTCTATTCATACATCTCGATTTTCCCATTTTTTAAAATTTTATTTCAATCCGAATGGTGCACGCGTTATTTTTTTATTGCATTTAGAATTTAACGGTTTTAGGTGATTTTGGTAACTTTAACATTTTTTTCTCTGAAAGTAGAAGGCCTGGAGGAACTCTGTTGCCGGATTTAGAATCAGCGTGATTAAATCTTCCTGATGCTGGTAATTTTATCTCTAGGAGAGAAAGGGTCAAAATTTTGTCGGACCGTGTAATACGTCCAATTCGGCCGAGATTAAACGGCATAAACACACCATAAACACAGGTAAATACAAACACAAACCCGAGAAACTCAAAAGCAATTACCCATTGATACCGACACCACACCAGATTCACGTACACGCGAGCAACGTACAAACCCAGTACAACAGTGCCTTTAGAACTGGGATCGAAGATAAATCGAAATTGAAATTCGCGCAATGAATAAATGAAAAACCTAGCGGCTAGTGATGGAAGGAGACTGAAATAAAAGTATGAAAAACCCAGACAATTGAATTTTTATGGACAGTTCACGGTGGATACGAATGAGGAAGAGTACGGAACAATTGTTCCATCAAACAAAGATCGTGATAAACTAACAGTGCGTGGATTTTTGCACACCCTCAGATACTCGACAAAAGAAAAAATGGAGAAGAGGCCTATTATTGGATGTGCGAAAATCGTGAGTGCAATGTAACAGTAGTGACCACACTTCGAAACAATAGACGTAAAGTGGAAAAATTCGTAGACCACCACCACACTCCCGAAGCATCGCGAGCTCCTATGGCACAAGTATGATATGCAATTAAAAGGAAGGCAGCTGGTCAAGCGGTGAATCAAATCGTCCACGAAGACAGAGCGAATATGGATCCCAGTGTGAGACCATACCTCCCAACTGTGAGTGCATTTTTTTTCACCAAAATTACATTGGACAAAGAAAATATTGGACTAAATAATGATTGGAGGAAATAAAATTGGACCAAAAACTTCATTGGACGAAATGACGTTGGACGAAAAGTGATTGGACCAAAAGATTTTGGACCAAACGTACCGGAGCCGTCACGACACGCCGACACCGCATCGCCTATGATCAGCAAAAGCGAACGACTGATCGTTCAACAAGTCCTGCATATATCTTCATCATCTCCATCATGCTCATCGCCATCGAAACATGTTCACCGACCGCTACCCGCGTGGAAATCTGGTTTCGTCCGCCTCTCGCCCATGAGTCAACGTATTTCGCCCCGATATACCGGGCTCCGGATTCGACGGCTTCGCCATCGCCACACGTCAATGCGGAGCTCTAGCTGTATCACTTCGCCACGATCAGGTTCAGGCATGAACAGCACACGCTTCCGATTCGTCACGACCATCGTCAGGCTCGTACAGCACTAGCGCTGTCACCGACTTCAAGGTTTGTATCAAAGAGGATAGACCTGAGTAGAGGCCCGGATCGGGGGGTTTGACTAACTCCAAAACAGTCAGTTGGTACCCCACGGGAAAGGCGGCGTTCCGGTCGAATTGTCGGTAAATGTGAGTCGGGTGCGTGAGAAACTCGGCAGTAGCAGTCCCGCTGTGACAGGGACAGGTTCGGAAGGGAATTTTTGTCCTCCTTGTACTCAATGTTTACTTTATGTTTTTCAGTTGATTTATTCGTCGACTAATTTATATTAAAGGATGAAACAAAGACTGTTCAATGGAGAATTAAATTCCCCATCCATCAACCCCCGTTTCATCCCTTAATCTCTGCAATAAAAAAATTAATATTGCGATGAAAGTCACGGCGCTATAAGAAACTCAATGGCTTCTCGGCGCAGAGCGCGTCCCCATTCCCGAGTCGAATATTAAAACCTGAATTCCCCCTTGAACACCCATCATGAGTAGGAGGACCAGGATGAAGTTAGGATGTATTTACATTCAGAAACCCCCCCTGGTTTCCGCCTGAACGTGCGAGTTATTTCCAAATTCCTAGGGTTCAGGAGGAAAACAGATGGTGTGTTAAACCTATTTATCGTCTGCACCGCCTAAAATGTTTTCCACTTCATCCCCCCTGGAAAGAACCTGCAAATAGATCATCCTGGCTATCAGAGTTAATTCAGGGGATTTATGATTCCTTTTCATTCGACAGGAGGAGAAGGGGGAAAAAGTATAAGTTGAGAAGGGTTTTTACGCCTTTAGGATGACGCAGGTTCATATAAGGAGTTGTTCAGGATGTATAGAATGAAGAAAGAAGGAAAAAATATCTCAAGGAGGTAATAGGGGCGAATAAGGTAGATATACGACTCGAGGAGGTAATAGGGAGGAATAAGGTCCAGATATTCGACTCGGGCCAATATTCTCGATTATCCAAACTCGGTCAAATAATGACCTTCGTTTTCGTAATCCGACAAATCTAAAACGCCAAAAACCATACCGACAAAACTGAATTCCGGGAACAATCAGCAGCTCATTCAATCCTTCCTTGGAATATTTAGGGTACCAGAAATGTGAATTATCGATTCCTTCTGTAATTGTGCGCAAAATATCTGAAGATTTAAATTTGAATTTTAATAAAATATTCATTTTAATTATTTTAACTGAACTAAATCGTAATCAAACAATCCCAAAACTGAACTGAGATGGTTGAGCGGGTCTTCACTTATCTACAGAGGGCACCCTCCAGAGTTTCAGGACTTTACCAACGAAAACGCAAAACTAAGAACTAAACCAAAAACCCAATAGCGATCCGTATTGACAACTGGGTGTTTGTTTCCACGGCCTTCCAACCGAAAGCCGTAACACTCTCGCGCAAGGAAGCGCAAGCATTTCAATTCAACCTATGTGATCTTTCTATCGACAAACTAAAAAGCGTTACATGAACCACTTAGTAGCACACCATTTTGGCCAAAGATTCCGCGGTGATATCCTGATCCTCAACCAAATTTCAGGTGGACATATCTGAAAATACCATACATTATCCAAACAAAACTGAACTCGACTGAAATATCTGAAAAATAGCTGGTTTAATGTATGAATTCAATTAGAAATATTAGTTTGAAAATTTAACTAATTGTTTCACGCGGTGAGTAATCAATTTGAAAAATACAAAGAAATGAAAAAGAAAGCCAAATCAGCAATGTTGAATGAACGAACATATTGCACAATCAGATTTCTATGAGAAAAATAGTTTCAAATCGAATAAGGATTTTTATGCCACTCATGCCTGAAACCGGCTGGATTACACACTCGACGCTTCGCGTCTCGTGTCTAATTCAGCCGGTTTCAGGCTTCGTGACATAAAATTTTGTTCAGTACTTATTGGGAAATTTCGTCCTTAACGTGTGTGGTTACATCACTCGCCTTCGGCTCATGCTGTAAACCCCACACACGTTAAAGACGAAATTGCCCCACACGTGCTGAAATATACTATTATATAATACGTGCGTGTAACCGCATGGGTTTCAGTTGACTATAGTCAACTGGAAAGTAGCGGGTTTCAAGCGCCTACCCACACTTAACTGAAACCTAAAATAACGCATGACGCGCGTGCGCATCGCCTATTAAAAGAGAATAACAAGGAAGGAAATCAAACCTCCGAATAGTGAACACATGGAATGACTGAAAAATGAAAAGGTGATTTTCGAAGCAGATAAAATGAGCCAAAATCGTATAATTCCTGATAGTGACGAAGAGTTAGCCAGTGAGAAGAATTTATTGACTGATGAGGAGGAGTTTATTGGTGATGTGACATTTGAAGAAAATGGAAATAAAATATTCTTCAATGAAGCAACAGCTGGATCGCCAAAAACTCCGCAGAAGAGAATCCGTTATGATGATTTTGATAACAACAACGAAAATCTTCCATCAGATATTTTAGCAAATGCCCAAAAGGCCAAAAATCAGACGCTACCAACAACTTCTATAGAAAAATATAACGTTTTGTATCATATTTATTTATAATTATAACTTTCTTTTTTTTGCGAATTCTTAATGATTTTTAAAAATTGTATTTTGTAATTATTATAATTAATTTTTTTCAATTAAAAATACTTTACGTTTTTTGAACTACATATTTAATGAATATAATTAATTTTTTCTTCAGAAGTTCCGCATAATTTTTAAATAACACTTTTTTATACTTATTTTTTTTTCAATAAATGCGATCTTTTTTCTTCCATGGGGGGGGGTTTAGGGGGGAACCCCCACTGAACTCACTGTTTCAACTCACTGTTTAGTATCAATCGAATCCGCCATCTTTTGATCCGCGCCAAGGACGCTGGTTCTCTTTCTAGTAATTTTGTCTTTGATGAAGAATTTTTTAATAGTACATTACGCAACTAGTGGTGGCTGCGCCGCCCTCGTGAGTAACCGCCTGCTGTCCGCACGTGTTGCGTATACTATTTTATATGATAAGTGCGTGAT
>NW_021680370.1:589422-618343 GCF_001412515.2 Diachasma alloeum | reverse complement strand
TGAGTTGAAAAACTCCGCGCCAAGAACGTTGATTCTCCTTCTAGTAATGTTTTGTTTCATGAAGAATTTTTTTTAAATCCTTATCCGTTTTGGAACTATTTTTTTCATAGAAATCTGATTGTGCACTAGGTTCGTTCGTTCGACATTGCTGACTTGGCTTTCTTTTTCATTTCTTTGTATTTTTGAAAAATTTCTACTTCCCAGTAAGAACCAACAGATGGAACTCAACTATTCTGTGAGATGTCCCCACTCGTCAGTTTTCTAACTCGCGGACTTTCGGATTTCGTGTGTCACGTGATGTCTGTAGTCAATATGGCGTTTCTCCATGACGACAGTCACCAGTGAATCATGTGCTGTACATCCCAGTATTGTCCGATAAAGTATGAATGCAGCAATATTAGCAAATACAAATTGAGATTAACACCAGAGCAAGGATGAAACGTAATCGACAGAGTGGTGTTATGACGAATAAAAAAAAAGGATAAAAGTGGATGTTCTACAGATGCAATGGTTGTTGACCATGACAATGAGGTCTCAACGGATACTGCAGACAAGACCACTGAGCAAACGTCAAGTCAAAGTGTCCCTCAATCGTCGGGACGATGGAAAAAGTATTATGAGTATAAAACTGTGAATAAAGTTCAATTGGGGGTGTGCGAATTGTGTAGAGATAAAAATAAAGTCGTGGAGGTTAGAAGGCCGAATGGAGGTACGAATGGGCTCAAATGGCATTTGTCGACTGAACACAAAGTCATTCATGCTCAATTGTTTCCTGCCGCCTCAATCGTCAGAGATAAATGTCAGAAAACCCTTGAGGATGTTTTCAGTAGTTTGAAACAAGGAGGGGTGAGTCAAATATTCCATCGAGTTTTCTTAAATCCATCTAAACTTGTGTCAAAGGTCATGGGATATTGGAGAAATTGATGAATTCTCTGATTAGATTTTCAAGGATGCGACGTTGCACGAATTATCCCAATTTTATTAGGCTCTAAAAAAATTCAATACAGACGAATGTATCATCTTAATGTCATATAATTGAGGAATACACAATAAACATCTATTTTCTCAACATAACCTCCAAATCAGATATAATTTTTCACCGACATCGCTGAAGAAGACAATAAAATTACCTTGACATAATGAAAAGTAATGACTTTCTGCGATATGTCATGGGTTTCAACTCAATTTATCATGATGGAGATTGTGAAAACTTTTCAATAATCAATTAACCCGAGTTCAATTATAATTATTTCATTCATTCATTTCTTTTTTCAGTTCAGGGATGATCGAGAGTTCAAAAGATTCCTTGTCAAATGGCTAGCTGTTAAATTATTACCATTTCAATTCTTTGGTGATGATTTGACCCAAGAGTTATTCAGCAGAATCTATCCAGCGTTCCAATTTCTGAAAAGAACAGCCATGAACACAGCAGTGAAGAAAAGATACCATGAAATAAGGGAACATGTGATGAAGATCTCAAGGGAATAATTCTAGAATTTCCTTCACTATAGATGGCTGGACTTTGATCCGACCGACATCTTATTATGGTATTACTGGTGTTTATATTGACGAAGAGTGGCAAATCCATTCTCTAGCCATTGATTTTGTACCGAGTAAGGGTCATCATACTGGTTTGGGCATTGCTAGGATATTTTGCAATGCTCTGGAGAGAGTGGGTCTATTGGACAAGATCGGGGGGGTCACGGTTGACAACGCTTCTATCAATATAACATTCATGCAGGAATCGGAAGAGCTTCTCCATGGAAAAGATGTGGATTTTAATGCTAAAGCACAACATTTTCATTGCTTGCCTCACGTCGTTAATTTGGCAGTCCAAGATGTTATAAAAATACTGCAAATCGATGATGATGAAAATTTGGGAGCTGATTCTGGCGATAATGTCGATGTGGATGAAGAAAACGATGGTGGAGATTATAATTCCAATGACGACGTTGACAACGAGGTTGATGACGTTTTCAGAAGATCCGATCTTCCTCCGCTGGTAAAACTCCGACAGTTTTGTAAAAAAATTAATAAATCAGAACAAACGAAGAATAAACTTCGAGATTGTTGTCTCTTCTTTGAAGAAAAGGTGATTGATCTACTTTTAGACGTAAAAACCAAGTGGAACAGCACTCATGACTTAATCGGAGCTGGTCTCCGCATGCAGAGGTCAATTACTGCTCTAGCTAGAAGAGATGAGAAGTTGAAACATTTGACGATCACAGAAAATGAATGGACCCTGCTCTCTATGTTGCATAAGTATCTGAAGTATTTTAAGCAACTATCAAATTCTCTCTGTGGAGACACCTACGCCCCTCTCCTGACCATAGTCGTCGGAGTCAACATTATGCTGGACAGCATAGAGACACTGTGTGAAAGTCTGGCCGAGAAGACCGAACAGAGTGCGATTGATGCTAAAGTTATTCTCGCATTTCAGGCAGGGTGAGACAAGCTCGGGAAATATTATAATAAGAATAATTGGATTTACTGTGCTGTACTAATCCTAGATCCACGACAAAAATTTGAGGCATTCGAGCAGACTTCTTGGGGCAGGGAATTGAAGGAAAGATCCCGCGAGGAATTCGAGCGTAATTTCAGGACAAAATATGGGAGTGTGGTACTGGAAAATGAAGAAAGTAAGGAATTAGAGGCTGAGGACTCTGACGACAAGCACACGAGGCGTATGAATGCTTTGTACAGTTTTGCAAAGTCGAAGGATCCAGGTTGGAAAAAAGAATTAGATGAGTATCTCGCATTGAAACGAGTTGATCGTGACGTCGATATTCTGGAGTGGTGGAAGAAAAATGAAACATTTTTCCGAAGACTTGCTCTGATGGCTCGAGAACTGTTGGCAATTAGTGCCGCCAGTGCTGCTTCTGAGCAATTAGTCCCAAAGGCTGCATTGATAATAGGGAAGCACAGAAATCAATTGAGTGATCTTCACGCTGAAATGCTTCTCTGCCTTAATTCCTGGTTCCAGTGTTCATTGACGTCAAAATTGAAAAGGAAAATTCAATATGAGTTCTGATAAGGCTGAAATAATATGCGTACTACTGTAAATGAGATCAAAATGTCGATATTTATATTCGTAGTTGTATTCAGAGAAATATTATCAAACATTTATACTGTTGAGAAAATAAAACTCTATATATATGTGGATATTTTATTATTGTGACTCATCAGGGCAATCGGAGGTTGTAACCAAAATGTTGGCATTCATTCAATTCTGGGGACATTTGTGGAAATTTCATCTTCAATTAAAGTCATATAACCTTGTGAAATGAAATGAATACTTTTTTACAGTTGCAGTGCTTGCCAAGTAGCTCAAAACCGGAGAGAAATAGCGGAATTCCCAAAAGAAGGTTTTTTCTAACTCCGAGTTATGCATCGAATCTATCGTTTTTCGAAGCATCGTACTTCAGAAGTGTCACAAGAAACATAACTTGCAAGGATAAAAAATCACAAGAGTTGAACAACAGCGACAGGATGAACAATTTTAAGCATCAAACGACCACAAGAGTGTAATGGGAGAGAGAGCCAGAGTAATCACAAGGGTCGAACGACTATGAATCAAGTGAATAAACATGAGGCTCTCCCGTTTGGCCCTTGTGATCATTTGACTCTTGCGAATGCCCTTTTAATCTCTCTTATTTGACCTCGATGATCGTCCTGACTGCCTCTTCTAGTTGAACTTTGTGGTCGTTTTGCCCTCGACATTGTCCTGCCTGTGATCGTTTGAGTTATGTTCCTTGAAATGTTTGACCCTCGCGAGGTATAAACCTGGAATTTACTGCTTGGAATTGGATTTTTTTCGAAGTTTCCCTGACCAATTCTTGTCAAGACATCTGGTCTCTTGTGAGATTTCTCTTATCTTGTATTGGTTTAACAAGAGTCATCAAATTCTATCTCTTGTCTTGTCTCTTGTCACGATCATCTTGTCTTGTTTTGTTTCTCTTGTCTCTTGCGGCAACACTAATTGCAATGCTACTAACTCCGTAGCAAAAAAATGATAGGAGATAATGTGAAATACGAGAATGTGCATATGAACCCATTGCTATGCGCATCATTTTTTAAATATTGATTGGAATAAAAAAAAACATCAATGAGAAGCTTGCGGTCGATTTATATAATGTAACTAAGATTATTTTTCATGTAGCTTATCATATTTGTATTTTATTTAATGGATATGTATCGGAGGTAGTGGAGAGGGTAGTTCCTTCATGTATAGATACACAGCAGCGTATCGGCCAGTTTTGTACAGTCAGATCAAAACTTTTTCTTGGCCGATACGTTGCCGCGTATCTCGATTGTTCGAAAATTCCCAGAACCTCATTTTTGTTAATTGACCGTCAGGATTTGAAAAACAAGCAGGGGACCGAGCCTACTCGACAGAAGACATGTGAGCGTTACTTTATATGTTATTTGTCTTCTTTTTTCTTTTCTACCAATTCCATTGGTAGTATGCTTCCGAATGGATCCGTAGTGACTAAAGTGGTAAAGTATAGATAAACCCAATTGAAGTATAGATAAACCCAATTTATCGCCCAACAAAAAAGTGGATAATAACTATCAAACAACAACTTCATCAACTAAATAGAATTCCAATCAACCAATAAAGACTTCAAATGTAATACTGCCACAAAAAAAATATAGGCTATCCTTATGCAATACATGCTACAGTGATGAACATGAAACTGGTACAATCAATGGTATGAAAGTTCTCATAAATGATAATAAAACTGGCATTATTCAACGTGGAAATATCTCATTTCATTTACACAATATATGTGGCTTTGATAGTCTCATCCAGATATTGATTTCAGCCTATAAAAGTCATTCACGATTTAAAATTGCAGTCAACTCCTAAGCAATCGACGAATTAAATTTCGTAAAAAGGTTGTGTTCAGACAATGTCAATGATAACTTTCATATTTATGAAAGAAGATTGGACATATTGTTAAAATACAGAGGCTTTTTTTTTGACAAAAGTGAATCATACGCCAACCATATTATTCTTAACTCTGCTGTCAATGTAACAATTTTGTGTGAAAAGATTTTCGAGAGAATATATAGCTATTCTATACATTTAAATTGCCCTTCATGTAGTCCTCTGATTAAAAATGAAGTTTTGATCAAGCCAAACATAGAAGCATTATTTCAATTTTCTTATAACGATTTTTTGAGCGTTTTAAATATCAATACCATGAATCAGTCGTTTTTCATGAACATCTCTTCGTAGAATGTCCTTCAGACTATAAGCTGCAAGTATCTTTGAATGCTTTCTTTAAAGTTTTGAATATACACGATGCAACATATTGTCTAGCAGGCATCGTCAATTTCATAAACCCGGCGATTATTACCTCTCACGCGATAGGCCATTACAACGAATGTGTTCTTAAACACGGCGAATTAACAAATTATACCGATGAACCCTGCAGAAAGCATATGTCCCCATTTGTGTATTTACATTAAATCAGAAAACACGTAAATCGATAGAGATTTTTATTAAATCAATTTTGGTTGAAAGTAAGACTGTTATAAATCTTTGTATGACGAATAAATATGAACAAATGAATTCTTCTACCATTTTGAAATAAATAAATGCAGATACATGAAGCTATAAATCTCAGAAAAATATTAGATTTTCATATGACATGACATTTCAAGCAATTATGATGAAAAATCCGATGACCAAAGAACGACACGGTAATTAACGTAATACACGATTTTTCATGAAACGTTCCATCTGAAGCACTACTAAGCCAATCAAGCCCAAAATTTACCTGAGTTGTGTAACTAGATAGTATCGATCACAACCCGAAATTTTGAATCGACAAATAAACTTTCAATCGTATTACAGCATGCATGAGCAAACTGGCCACGTAAAAATATAAAAATGGTAATATCTCAAAAACTTTCAATGAAACAGTACTCATATTTTGATGAGGTCAGATAGCCACCATTGTAACGAGTATTTTGAAAAAAAAATTGGATTCGGCTGAGTGGTTTTTGAGATATTGAGGAACAAGTTTTCACATTCAAAGTTGAATATTTCTGGAACTACTTTGATTTCATAAGACCTACAATCGTACACAATTTGGAGTTTCTATCTCAATTATTTTTCATTTGTGGACGTCCGCATGAAAAGGGACCACTTTGTCGATTCTAGTTTCCGAGATATTCACGTTTTTCTCTTGCCAACTCCCATTTAAACCCATGTTAAATTATTTTTTCGATCTTCTTTAGCGTCGTCACTCTTTACGCTATCAAGTTCATTCTGGGCTCTAAATGTTCAGAATCAGATCAAGATGATGGGAATATACATAACTCCAATAGTGCCAAAGTGGTCCCTTTTCATGTGGACGTCCACATGTTATCGTCGAAATAAGCGATTTTGTCAACAAACATGAAAAAATGATAATAAAAACCATTTTCCCATAGGGGCTAGATTAAATTCTCATGTAATAAGATAGGTATTATCGCGACAAATATTTTGAAAAAAATAAAATAAATTGGCCCAGCCGTTCCCGAGAAATTTGCAAAAAACGATTTTTGAGAAATCGCTTGTGACGTATGGACCTATTCTATACGTCGGTTATTTTATTTGAGGAAATAATATTTTCCATTTTGTTTCAAGTGAATAGAAACTGAAAGTATTTCACTTTCTTCAGACACTGACTGCCTTACCTAAGCAGTCTCATGGTGTTACCTGAGTCCAGTTTCCGTTCAGAAACTGTTTGACTGTGTTAGAGACCGTCAATGACAGCAGCATGGCTGTGTTAGTTTCTCAAAACCGTGAGAATGCTTAATTTGCGTTTTTGGGTTAGTAACGACTTGCTACCCCAAAACTAAGACAGATCACGGGCAGAGGCGAAGCAGGATAGTCGGTCCTCCCTCTATAGTTTGGAACATTTTAATCACGCGTATACTGAACCCAATCCTTTCCAGTTGTCTTGTAGACATTAAACCCGTATTCCAATATTATATTAACTATTGCCAGTTAAACGGGAGTGATCGTTAGAAGACCTTTTCCCTTAAAAACATCCCAAATTGTGAGCGGACTCCACTTAGGCTCTAGCCACTGCAGAAGCCGAAGCAGAAGGGTCAACTTGGCGACCCAAGGGTTCATATTGGTAGGTCTGGGTTATCTGAAAACCCCTACGGATCACTCAAACACCACATTGGCGCCCAACGTGGGGCACTCATTGAAAGGATTTGAGCGCTTTTGTGAAACCCACAAATTGTTGATAAATTTATATGACGAGGAATTTTGTGAACACTTTCCGTGAAATTCTGTGAATAGAGTCTGTGAAAGTGTACCCGCGAAAATTATTCAAAGACAGTCAAAGATCGTGGAAGTGGGACAATTTTTCCTGGTCAGAATTGCGTCTAGTTTTCTGTCCTGATTATTTTCGTCGGAATTGTTGAACTTTGTTTTACACCTGACCGTTGATCACTAGTGAGTGTTCAGTGTGCACTTGAAGCCGTAACCGAAAAATTGAAAGGATTTACGAAGTGCACAGACTGGAGTGATTTGGAACGCGTGTGAACGAGTACGAAGGCAATCTGAGAGGACGAAAATCGGAGCAGAGACAGGCCTAGTCAATTCTGGAGACTAGAGGCTTGCCGAGGACCAGGAACAGCACGAGAGGATGTACATCTGGATACTGCTCGATATTATTGGGTCTTAGTAAGTACTGAAAAATCTGAAAATTGCTTCCATTATCCTCGAAAAATCTTTGACCAGTCGCGGTAGTAAATGAGACAGTAAAAGAATGATCGAAATAGCCCGTATCTCACTAGTTTAGAGCTTTGAATGATCAATTTTGATATGTTTGGAAATTCTGCCGACATTATGATTGGGGTTGCATCAGGTGTACCTCCCGCTTTTTATCCGAACGGATTTTTTCAACAGTTTTCCTCTCCACGAGGAAGTGTTAGTGTCTATTGTTCAGCCAGCACTGTCATTCCTGGAATGCGAGGGAACTACTCAACAAATCCAGGAATGAAGGCGGTTAATGTGCCGAAGGGCCCAGTATCGGGAATGCCTGTTGGTCCCTTACCCAATCACGGATTTAGTCCATGGTATTATTATGGAATAGAAAATTTTGGCCTCCCAGTTAATCAATACTCTTCGACGCAGAACATGCAGAACGCGCTCAAATCACTCCCCAGATTTGAATTGGGAGATGAGGTTGAACCTTTGATAGACACTCTAGACCACTCGCGGAAAATACTTGCAGGAGGGGACGAGAAATCATTTATGATGCAATCGTTATGCAAATATGGACGTCAAGCTCGGCCGGTGTTATACAGCATGATTGTTTTGTCAAACTCAATCGAAGAATTTATTAGAAAATTATGGGCAATGTACGGCACTAGGGAGAGCTTCCGAGAGAGGCTTATGAAAACACTCTATTCGACTCAACAGGACGCCAAAACGGTCGCCAATTATTCCTCCCCACGTAGAGCCCCCGGACCTCAAGACCCCTATACCGTTCCCTGGGGGAGTCGCGTAAATGTCCACCGGCCACAGAATTTGCCGATGGAATCGAAGCCACAAAATAAAAACTCAAAATGTGACCAAATTGCCGAAGAAATGGTGAACGATTATTACTTGCGACGTGGAGCTAAGGTAGCTGTAGGGCTGGTGGGTACGAGAATTCTTCCGAATAAAATACCAACAGGGTCCGAAAAAGATGGTGGGAACTCCCGAAAAAGATGGCTTGTGCACTTTCTAGGCTCAGAAAATGGATAACTTTTTAAAAGAGCGAAAAACTCGGAGCACGACACAAAAATCATCAAATCACAAAATCTCGATGATATGTCGGAAGTGATGCAATATACGGCCCCAAAAATTACTGAAGAGGACATCAGTATCTTGACCCCAAAAAGTCAAGAAATTTCATCCAAGGACGAGGAAAAAATGGGCATGGAAAACCCGGACCATGCAGTCACAGCACTCAAGCAGAGCAAGGAGCCACCGGATAAACAGAGCCACCTGAGGGTTCCCGATGAACAAGGGCGCGATGACGATGATCCGGAGAGGAGAGGCGACGGAGAACGGCCAGAGGTTCTCAAGGGATAACCAGTCGACGTCAGCCCCGATGTATCGCCAGCTCCGTCGGACGATGACAGCGATAGGGTCAATGACCCCCTCCACCTGATGACAATGATCCTCCAGAGCGTCCCATCTCTGAGAAAGGAGAAGG
Source organism: Diachasma alloeum (assembly GCF_001412515.2). Taxonomy (NCBI): domain Eukaryota; kingdom Metazoa; phylum Arthropoda; class Insecta; order Hymenoptera; family Braconidae; genus Diachasma; species Diachasma alloeum. Next base: position 609,128 of record NW_021680370.1, on the reverse strand, counting down.
GGGTGATGATATTCAATTTCATGACACACGTGAAGAATTATCCTCATACGAATTCCTGAAGGGGAAAACCAAAATGGCTCTACACATCTTCCTCGAATTGCTACCTCTAGAAAATCGAGAGATGACTTTCATGGTTCAGGACTCTGACAATCTCCTCATGAAATCGGGAAGACTCGTCAGGGACCGACAGAGAGAGCGAAAGGAAACTTTGAAAAATGATCAACGTGCGTTGAAAGAAAAAACCATCCCTGCAATTATCAACACTAAGGATGGAGCGAGCACCGTAACGACAAGCTGAGTCCAGTGGGGAAGAAGGCCAGTCGGCGTAGAGAATCCTTCCAGGAAAAAAATTATATTAGAATAGCCAAAGACAGTAGCCCTCGTGTGGTTCATCAGAAAAAATTGAAAGAATCCCGAATTCGCGAGGGAGAGCCACCACCTGGGGGTGGAAAAGGATAAAGGGACATTATTTATTACTCGAGCGATCGTATCATTGGGAAATTCAGAATTTTAATCAATACCATTATTCTTACGTAAATGCAATTTCGGAGGTTAAATCTTGTCTCGGAAAAGTATCGATTTTTTTTATCATTCAAAGAACAAATAACATTCTCTCCCCCCCACACTCTCCTTCATTTATTTCGTACTCTTTTCATACGATGAAAAGTCAGCGTGCCGATTGCAGCGAATCTCAAACCAGGCGCAGAGTACGTAATCAGCTGGTGCCTCAGGTTTCATCGCGACCTTCACTTGGTATATTATAACTGAGTATTTGCGAAAATTATTCTCATTTTTTTTCTATCACTTTTCCTTGGGAAAAGTTATCGAGAAAAATAAGAAGGGCGTGGGATAAATGTGAAAAATATATTTTTTTAATTCTCAATTTACTCTTGGGGGCCTGATCGTTTTTTTTATATATATTTTATTCCAAAAATGTCTTTTTCATTACTTTTGTAGTTCAATCTGAACAATAGGAGAGACCTTATTCCCAGAATACTGAAAGATCTGTAATCCATAATTAGTACATCCAGACAAAGACAATTTTTTAAAGAAAGACTACACGATGCGACAAATAAAGTCAAAGATTTTTCTCGGCATGTGGGAGAGTTTTGAGTTTTTTTTCAGATACAAAAAATCGAATTTTTTTCACAGTCACATGTACATTCAAAAGTTCTTTAGGTTCTGCCTTATTACCGCCGAATAGTTATAGCTAATTCGGGGTAGTTTCTGGTGGGGAACGGTCATAAAAAGTATGGTTATTAAGAACTTGCTATTACAAAGAGTGTAAATATAAGTGGTTTATCGAGAGAAATAAATTGTCCAGAAAAATAGTCAGAACTAACGTACTTGGCGCGGTTTTTGATTTTTATATAAATGCTCTTATTAGGATGCGGTTTGGTTAATGACTGTAACTTCGATTAATGACTATAACTTCAATAAAGCAAAATTAGATAGACTTTCGGCTCTGCTTCTGCTACTAGTACATTGAATGTGAAATACAGCTTTAGCATTTTTCCCAGGACTTGAAAATCACTCTGCAGTACATTGACGTCTTCCTGAAGCTGGAAAAGGGAGAGATTTTTGGATGATAACTTGTCTCAACGTGTTTGAAAGAATTTTCAACCATTTATCTTTAGCTGCTATTGGATATTATGACATTAATTTTTTTTCGTGCTACATATTTTATATTTGTCACATCTTTTGTATTTTATGAATCCCTCCCGCTATAAAGTGTCGTCCGTGGCACGTAGGTATGAATAAATAAATAATAAAAAAAAATATATTGTGACCTTCACCTTTGCTATTATTTTATTTATCAATAGTAGTCGGAGTGGGCTAGCTCAAATGAAGGAACAATAAGGGATAAAGTCAAATAAATAAATATATTCTTTAACTCTTTACAATACGGATCGTCAGAGGACGTTATTAAAGCCTTTTATCTTTGATCCAGGGAAATGGGTAAGGCCAGGCTGCTTTTGTACACGTAAGAAAAAATGGGGGAGAGGCTAATTCTTTTTAAAACAAAGGGGAGATGCTAGTCGGGTCCAGGGAAATCTAACTAAATAATAATTTCAATAAACTCACTCTTCAATCCAACTTTACTGGGGACAAAACAAGTGTGGGCTCGTTAGGGGTAATGATGAAGGGAAAAAATGGTAAATCGGGAAAATGGAGGAGGTAACTCGTAGTCACGCGTCTCGCTACACTGTGCTTCTCCTCGACTCTGGGGTATCTCCTACTTCCTGGGGGTTTCTCCTCAAATGTTGAGCCTCCGTTTCTCTTTGGCGACTCCTGGATTCCGGCTACTAACTATTGGGACTGCACTCGGCAATTTCTCCGCTTAATTTCTCCTTCCACTGTCTCAATGGGAAAAACACGTCTACACACTGGGGTAGCTGTCGAACGAGTGCCGCTTCGGCGCTTCTTCTCCCCGTTCTTTCCCCCTTTTCTCCTTCGCCTTTCTTCGGTTACGTATTCGGGGGGCCAATCAAACTGATCTACATGGATTCGTGGTGACAATGCAAGGACGTGTGAATTCGATGATTGAGGGGCGTGACATTTTCGGGGGCCCTTGCGTGGGGTAATTCTTGGGGGCACTGGCTCCTGCGGTTTGCGTAGTAGAGTCGGCGATGACAGCAGCTTCGGGTGACGTTGTCTCGTTGTCTCAATTCCGGGGTGAGTGTAGTCGAGCGAATGTGACGGAGCGGAGGGGGAATGATTAGGGATTCAACGGCGGCGAAATATACAATAATAGGGGGTTCATCGTGGGGGAGGGAAAATATGGGAAATGACGGTGAAAATATGCCAAAATGATGATGAAAATTTCTGCCTCGTCACAATACATTATGACATTATTTTTATCAACATCGATTGGGCATATAAATGGCAAGTGAATCGGCACAAAATCACGGAAAATGAAGAGCGAGAGAAGATAGATTCAAGTCACGATAGCCTTAATGTCCAACAACTTGAGTGATAGATAATTTTGGTGATAATGACGGGGTATAGAGATACAATGCACTGTTCGCGTTAGGTGTTTAAAAAAACCACGCCATGTACGTTGGTCCTGACTGTTTTTCTGGACAATTTTTTTTTCGATAAATCACTTATATTTACACTCTTTGCAATAGCAAGTTCTTAATCACCATACTGTTTATGACTGTTCCCCACCAGACATTATTCTGAATGAGCTATAATTATTCGGCATTGATAAGGCAGAACCTACAGAACTTTTGAATGTATATGTTACTGTGAAAAAAAGTCGATTTTTTGTATCAATGTTCTCAATATCACTGAGATTCCATAATGGCGATGGATGAAAAATTATGAAACGCATATGAAATTGAAGCTGCACTTTTCAGCTTTCAAATGGCGTTGATGGAATTAGATTACTTGTCATAGTTTTGGAATTACTCAATTTTGAACTGTCATGCGGTTCCTCTTGGGTCCATATACGTATATGGACCTCGTACTTGAGGGGTTAAACATGACATGCTCAACATCAAGAACTTGGCACCCTTTCTTATTTCTCTTTTTGTTCAAATCCCGAGCGTCAATTGACAACAAACGAGGTTCTGGGAATTTTTGAACAACAGCACAAAAAATGGTTACTTGGCACTTTAAAAAAAAAAATTCCAATTTTTTTTAAGGAACATTTCACTCATTTTTTAAATTTCTATATAATGATGATTTTTTTTACTTGGTTAGAATAGCCCATGTATAAATAAAATTTTGGGGATATTCCGATAACCACGCGTCGCAATGATTACACGATGTATTTTCACTTTCACTTGGTGAGGTTTTTGAAGAATATTGCATGAAAATGGTTGAGCAGGATTCTAATTTAATCGATGTTCCTTCTCCGTAAAATTTCGTCCATCTATTCTATATGAGTTGTCATAGATAATAATATAACATTAACCCGTTGCAACAATTCACAGTACCCCACCTTTGGTCCTTACATTGTAGTGGGCAAGCGCCACCGGCTTTCTCTTATAGCGCACTGATACCGCGATTGTCCCCCACTTCTGTAACACCCATATTTCTTCTCAGCTGCGTGCTGCAATGGGTTGAAGTGAAGTTTCTTAATGGTTGTACATCATGTCATTGAAGTTTAGCTTACAAATGAGATTGCAAATGATATTGTAAGGTATTTTTTTTTGTCGCACTACCAATATTTTCAGGCGTTAATATTGATCATACGCTGTTCAACAGTAAATTTTTATTTCGATTTTGAGTTGCCCTGTTCCAAGAACAAGAGATAGACGTCTTTAGAGTTCCTTGGCCATCGGATTTTCGTAATGTTTGCATCATCAATAGGTATCCATTCACTCTTCTTATTTCTTCACAAACTGGTACAGTGATCCTTCATTTCGACATTGGACTGTAATACGGCACTGCTGACACAAAAGTATTTATCGCATAAATTAACTACCGTTGTTGGAGCTGCTTTTAGCCTCCAACTGCCAGTTTTCTGTCGGGTATTTTTCTTATTGTACGAGAAAATATCCACTTTGACTATAAGAATAGTGCTGCTACTGCTTATCTCTGTTTTATGTAAAAAGTCTCTGACATCTTCACAAGTATCACGATATTGAATAACGTCGGTCCAACGCGAAAAGTGCTTCTTAATCAACTCATTCAAGTTTCCTGGTTGCTTAGTATTTTTCATTGATTAAGTTATCACAAAATTGTTTTCACTATATGTTTTTGTATAATGACATGATTTACATCGTCCAAGATGAGTTAGTTTTTGCTCTACATGTTTTTGTATACCATCTACTTTGTTACACATTTTATCTAAAAATATAACTGAATCCTGCTCATTGTCAAGGCACAGCGGACCTCCTATGAACTGCCTTAGCACGCTTGCATCTAATACTTGTGATCCCTTCAGATATTTGCGGAGGAAATCGCTTATGACTACATGCTCATCTTCCGGGGTTGTGAGTAACTCTTGGCAGATAATGGAACAGCGAAAAATACATTGAATGGCGGCAGTTACATGACTAGAGCGATCGTCAAAATTATACAGACCGTTAATAGATGTCTTGACATCATGTTTCTTCATATTGACATTTGTGTCTTCAATATACCCAGTTTCAAATACTTACTGAGTATCCCATTCCTTTGGCTAATATTTGAGGTACGGGGATTTGAGGCAAGTCGGGTCTGAATTCGGCACGAAGTTTATTATTTTTATTAATTGCGGCCGTAGAGGCTTTTGCTGATGATGGATTAAAATTGATCAAGTGAACTCTGTCTTATGATGTTACTCTTGAAAGAGCCGCATATGTTTGACCGGAACAAAATATTGTTTGCCTCACATCTATGACCGCATTGCGCAAAGTCAATCCCTGACTCTTAGGAATTGTGATTCCGTAACTCAAAGCAATTGGAAACTATCGTCGTGTGATATAAGTTCCATAATTTCAAATTTTAAATCCATACGCTTAATTTCACCTTCTTGTCCAGATGTTAGACCTATGGTTATAGACTTGATGTGTTCTACTGCCTTATCAATACATTTGGCGACAGACGTTACAACTCCAATCATTCCAATCACCAAAGCAATGATAAAATCAATGTTACGTCTCACCACTACTTTCGCACCTATTTTAATGGTTATAATTTTTGCTAAGCCAGCAAATAAACGGTCATCTTTTTCTACCTTTTCAAGAATTTTCATAGCGGCCCCTTTTAGGTGGGGATCACGACAGTCTACTGAGTCTTCGGGAATGTGTACTAATTCATCAGTGGGAAGCTCCTCCAACATGATAGTATTCAAGCATTCGCATTGTTTACGCGTTGCTAATAAACATACAGCATCTGGAGGTCAATTCTTAATGTACGAAAATAAGAGACGAACTCGAGTTGCTGTATTTGTCGATCCAATATTGAATTTTCGAGTTTCCAATAAATTGATTTCTTCAGCGGTAATTGCACCAACTCTCCAGGCGAGAAAGAATATCTCCATAAGCTCGATCTTTTTGTTGATGCATATTAATGGTCAACTAGTCTTACTTGAATAGATCTACCCACATATTTACGCTACATATGGACCGCAGGCGTTTTTCTATCTCAATCGATGATAATTGCACATAGGTTGGATCTTGGAGAACCGGTAGTAGCTGCAATAAATCGCCAAAGAACAGAATACGTTTCTTCCTGAACCAACCATCATTCTCTTCGAATATGTCAAATATTTCCATAAACCTTTGATTAATATATAGCAGAGTAGTGTTGGAAACCATTGATATTTTATCAATAATTATGAGTTCAACGTCACGCATTTCGTCACGCATGAGTTTCAATAAATTATCAGATAACTGCCTGTATTTTGGAGTATTATCATGCTCTATCGGAAACTAGAAATATCTGTGAATGGTTAAACCATTGATATTGAAAGCTGCAATACCTGTTGGGGCTGTAACTGCAGTTTTTCGGTTCATCTCTTTACTAATCCAAGTCTTCATTACTTCAATTAGGAAACTTTTTCCTGTTCGACCTTCTCCGCTGACATAGAGCAGCAATATCTCATTCTTAGATGATAGGACATTTTTTACGGTATCGAATACTCTTCTTTAGTCGACATTCATCCGTGTTATCATGACAGCCAAATCTACGGTTTTCAAGACTCTTTCCTCCATATCATTCAATTCTTTCATGGCCATTTTACCTTCTTTTGGATCACACCCAACCTCGATTCCAGGAGGTTACGTCATCTCACCTTCAGGTTTTTCGAGTTCATCACGGATTTGCTCCATAATATAATCTAATCCTTTTTGAAAACTTTCTGGTTCATTGTGATATTCACACGCTGTGACGAGGAATTCTTTTTCATTCTCAAAAGCCTCTGTATAAGATGAAAAACCTTTTCGCAGTTCATCTGTATCCCTCCATGACTTGAATAGTAATAGCAAGGCGAAGCAATACTTCTCCGGTTCCGTATTGATATTATGTCTCCAGTGATTGATTAAGTAACCTCGATCACGTCTCTTCAAAAATAATGAAGGCTTCAACATGTGGTATGCAACCCCTTCAGTTTTTGGATTGGTTCGAACTATGTCATACCATTTACAAAAATCATAAAGACATAACGACTCAAGTTCCATGGGACGATTAGGATAATGATCATCTATAAACGAAGGGCAAAAAATATGAGTAGTTTCTGTGTCTAATTTTTTGATTACATTGTAATTCTTAACTTTTCCGTTGCGGACCTCACATCCAACCATTTAATCGTAGTGTTCGAATCAGTTCCATAGAAAGAAATTCCTAATAACATTTCAGCAGCTTCAAGAGCTCTAAGCTCATGATATTGGAGGACACGCATCCCTATATTCCATAGTTTCTGTCTCACGGTTTTAGTACAGGTCGCTTCCTCAATAACAGTAGATGTTTTGCATATTTCATATTTTGTACAATACTTCGTGCAGTACTGAGTAAGAAGCGATGAGCTTTCTCCTCTAAACTGAATATCTATATTACCTTCCCATGCAGTAAGAATTGCTCGATTGTAATCATTGGTGAAAACTTTTTCTTTACATCGAGGGAGATCATAGAATCGTCATTTACACGGTGTCCCATGGGAATGTGTGAAAACTGTTTGATTATTTTTTTTTACTGGAAACAGGGAAAAAGACAAGGAATACAGTTCCTGATAGAGGAGAGTTGTCATTTTTTTTTAACCGTTTATTCATTATTGAAACATGTAATTCATCCAACAAAAAGAGTAGCTTACAAAAATTGTACGTGACAAGTGCGATTAATAGTAAATCTTTTCGAAATGAGAGCCATCACACTTGCGCAATAATTTAAACGTTTCCTAAAACCGTGGAATACACGTTCTAGTGTTTTCTGTGGAATACCGTGAACAGTCTTTTTAATGTTGTTTATGAAATTTTCGATTATTTTTGGCTTGCTTGCCTAACAAGAATCTTTTATATAACCCCACAGGAAATAATCACACGGATTGAAATCTGGTGAATAGGGTGGCCAATCTATTCCCTCTTCACAAAATTTTGGATATCCGAAACCAAGAACTCGACCGCGATAAACTGTATTAAGAATATCAAAAACTTTGTGAGTACGGTGGGGAACTGCTCCATCCTGCATAAAATGAAACCCATTGACAAGGCCTCTTTTTCTCGCATGAGGGAAGAATTTTGCTTCTGACATTCTTTTGTACTCATTCCCGGTAACGGTACATTCGAAAAATGTAGATAGACACCCTTCATGGAGAGAGCAGCCCAAACAGTGACTTTCTGTGGATGAGCAGATTTCGAAACCAAAAAATTAGGTTTTTCAGATACCCAAAATCTCAAATTATATTTGTTCACGTAGTTGTCTAGCCAAAAGTGTGCCTCATCAGAAAAAACAATTGCTGTTTCACGCAGCTCGCCATTTTCGAACATTTGTGTCATTCTTTCACAAAATTCCTCTCGTCTCAGAATCGCCTCCTCTATCAAACGCTAACACATAAATATTTTATATGGATGAAGTTTCAAAAAAAACGTGGAGGATGCGATGCAACGTTGATTTGATCAATTTTAAATTTTGAGCGGCTCTCCAAATGGACGAGTTGGGATTTTCCTTGAAATACTGTTCAACTTCATCGACCTTCTCCTCTGTTGCAGCAGAGAATGAGGGACCTGGAAGAGCAGCTCTACGATCATCCAAAGTGCCGTATTCCTCGAAATTTTCAATTATTCTAGAAAAAGAATATTATCATGACTAAAAACCAACGGGATTTCTACAAAAATCTGTATGTGTTTTGTTGTGTCACACAATCAATATGAAAAAAAAATTATTCTAACCTCCTCAAAGTGGTTTCGCTAGCAATTCGTTTGGATCCAAATTTAGTACGAAACCCCCTAAAAGCTTCACAGTATTTTTTCCCTCTCGAGTAGAAGCACTCGATGAGATCTTTTTTCTTGATTGTCAAATCACTCATTACTGCTGACAAACTAAAGCTCCTGCCACAGTTGGAATAAAACTGACTGGCCCCTAGTAAACTTAACACAAACGTAGAGAGTCAAGGTTATTTTGGATGAGTCGGCAGATGAGTTTAGTTTTCACACATTCCTATGGGACACCCTGTAGTTTTCAATTTCTTTCTTCCAGAAATTGAAATAGCGGGAATTTATGCTATTTTATTTAGTTATGGTTTTTTATTTTTATTAGCGGGTTTTTTTAGTATAAATTTGTCAGTTTCAGGACGTGGGAAACCAATCGACATTTTTTTGGTACTTTTCCAGATTTCTCTTTTTTTGATCGTAAACAATAACTATTGTGTTTATGTTTCTGATGCGTTGTAACGCGATGAAGAGTTGGAGAAATGTTCTTATCAGGTGTAGTGCAAGTCACGTACTTCATGATGAAATCTGCTACTTCATCATTAGAATTATTATTTACTTCATCATTAGTATGATTTTGCCAATAGGATGATCATGTAATTGAAGAAAGTCGAGTAGACCGTGGAATTTCATGTCGAGATATCTGGATACAGAAACGGGATCTGCTGCTATGACTTCACAATCACTCAATTTATCCAAATACGGAGCATTAATTCGGCGCAGATGTAGAACCATTTCTTTCCAATTCCATTCTGCAGGACTGACAGTAAGGAACCATGTGGCTGGTCCATAATGTCTAGCCATACACCTCAAATTATTCCCTGGTTTGCGCCAATATTGTTCAGAATTACGAAGACGTTCGAAAATGGTGTTCATATTTCCTTCTGTTCCTCCGTCTCGTATTTATGGCAAGTAACTATCGGCTGTATACTTCTGGATTTCTCACGTGTAAAGTATGATAAATACCACTGTTGATTTGCCTTATATTAGGATTATTTAACCGATAAAATACGTACTGTTGGTTCAAACAGAAGTGTGGTATCTTCGAGGAGAGTCGCATTTTAATATAATATGTTCCGGATCCATTATATGTATATTGCGTTCTTCACCTTGTCTACTTACACCATATGGATACAAATCGGGAAAACAAAGCAAATCCAAGTTTTTTGTATTGTGATTCAATGGTATATCTCGTACTTTTTTCATTTGATATAAATTACATGCGGTATCGTTCACGCGTTTATCATGCATTGGATAAACAATATATTGTTCGAATCTGAGTATTATCGGAAATTTGAGTGACCATTGAAGATCATTTAGGAGGGTCCTTATTACGATCAGATGAGGGAATTACTTTTTTTTCATTTTTATTAACTTTTTTCTTTTTTGTTTGTCTTAATCATATCTGTTGCCTGATTGACTAAAGCAATTGAAGTACAATTTTCGACTTCGTAATCATCAGCTATACCGTTTTCACCTTGTTCTACATAATATTCGACATCGTCATTAGTTAACCATTTCATCACATTTTGAGCTGATTGTGGCACATCGATGTTGGAATAAAGTGGATTATTACATTGTAACCATCTCAAGGCTGCGAAGACCTTCTCCAAATTAACCAATTTTTGCCACACAATACTTGCCTTAGTTGGAATTCCTCGAAGTAAAATATACAATTCATGCTCTTTATTGATAGGATCACTGGTTGAAGCGATTTTACCAAGAGTTTCTTCCATTGGTAATGGTAAATGGAATGTTTGACCCACCAATTTTTGAATCCGCGCGGTATACGGGATCTTCTTTTTCTGTACTGTTCCAGCTCTTTGTACCACTTGAATACTTTTGCCCTTTGAATAAGTATTCCCTCATAGTCTTTCAAATTCTTTATTTCTTCAGGAACATTACCTACATCATGAAGATGCAATATGCAAGTTGGTGACAATTGATTTTTTAGAAAAATACCCAAGCAATCTGTACATATGTAGTCACTGAAATAGGAAAGATGAAATATCCTCTTGAACTTTTTCTTTCAATTTTTCCCAATGCAGGCATTTAATTTCCCCCTTCAGATTTTGAATGGCTCTAACGGCACTTTTGAAATTCAATTTCTGGCACGAAATGCATGAAAATTCGGTTTCCATACCGCGTTCCGCAAACGCTATAAAGCTTCTTTTATACTTGTTCTGTATCATATCTTCATCCAGATTATCAATTCCTGTGATGGAATAGTCGAAACATTGTCCGGAGCTTTTCATGTCATTAGATATTTTCCTCAATGTATCCAAATCTAGCGTTTCCAAAGCGTTATCAAGATGTACCAATTTTCCAAATGCTTCATTGAGTTTGTGTAATAGATAACTGTTTATTGTGTTCCCCGAAGGGTTAACAAGAGGTACAGAGTCACATATTCTTATATCTGCCTAAATATATTTCTGGGAGGGTACGTAGCTTTTGCACTGCTTTGCAAGAATTTTTGATAACCCGTAAGCACATTTTCATTCTGCGGTACATGGCAATAATTGTTGTATATCCATTTTTGGCGATGCATTCTCTCTTTAATTATCGGTAATATATTCATCGCTTGTCCCTTCGAACTCATTTCTATTGGGAATTCTATATGTATTTTGAATTTCATGATAGTGCGATTCTGTGGATGATGTATGTTTCGACGAGTCACAGAGATTTGTCACTTTATCTCCATTTTTATTACCATTCATTTTGGTAAGATGATGGTCCGCAGTTTTGCTGAGTGTATCTAACCAACCATTTAAATCTTTTATATAATTCTTCCGTTGTTCTATATACCATTTGACAATTGTTTGAGCTTCTAGAATGCTTTCTGCTGAACTTGTTTTGCCAAAGGTCTTGATAACATTCATCAATCCTTCAATGTACTGTTCAGGACGCCACTTGATCGGGATAGTTTCCTGTTTGATTTCTTGAGTTTTGGCGATCACTTTTGCAGTGGTTTCCTTCGTAATTGGCTTGACTTGTTTGGTCGTCGATTTTTCATTATAAGATTTTTTTTTCATCTCTGACTGTTGTCGATGGTATTTTGAATGTGACCTTTCGTTTCTTTCTATCAGCAGGCATTTCTGCGGTAGTTTCACATTGCTCATATTCATTCGAGCTATTTCCATTGATTTTATCAGCTTACGTCAGTCCATCTCCATCCATAATAACAGAATGTACCGTTTCTACGCTTATTCCTTCATTCTTCATATTTGCAGGATAATCAATGGCAGCACCACTCACATTTCGTTTTCTTTTATCAAGTTTCTCAGAGTTGGCCGTTTTTCCCAAGTTCTCAGCACAATCATCAATGAGTGAATATTTATCATCAGAGGCAATACGTTTTCGGCATGCATCTCTTTCCTTTCGTCGGATCTCCTTCAAAGAAACACATTTTGATACATTGCGGTTGGAAGTGGTGGGGAATGGTCTAATCTCACCAGTTGGAAACATATCGAGCAAATGACCACGCATCAAAGGGACGTCATATTTCACTGACTCTGGCTGCTCTCTAAATAATAGCGTTACCGCGAAAACGATAGAGAATACCCCACAGTCAACCGCCTTACTTTGCGCTTGTACAGTCTTAAAACATATCGAATTGTTGGTCACGTTATAGAAGGGATAGAGACATTGTAGAAAAATCAAGTGATCATTGTGTAACGAATGACTATTCATAGAGTCATAGATATAAATGTGCTTATCATCATAGAAGCTACAAATGTAATGACCAAATTTCCCAGAACGATTATTGTCGTTGTTATATAGAATCTGGATATGCTTCTTCGCTAGGGGTATTGGTATGATCCGCTGAGGTCTTTGCACCAATAATGTATCTTCAGGACAATAATCTGAATGGTTGGACAATATCTGTCCAAAATAGGTTATATGCTCTTCTTTGAGTCGTTCATTATCACGAATGATTGCATGTATTCATCATGTAAGGGTGGCAAGCAACATTTTCCAACGATTCGAGGCTTCTTCCTCAAAGGTACGCTCGTTGTATTACCATCGGAGGGTAACTCACGTAGAACACGTTTCAATGGGAGCTTTATCACATCACTGGAGTCTATATCTATTGCATGCAGGGCACTCTTGTTTCCATGGGAATGATCTGAATCGATTTCACCCCGATTGTTTCTATGATAATTCACTGGCTGATTCTCCTTGTTCCCATTCACTAATTTTTTCTTATCAATGACTCGCTTGCGGGAGATTGAAAAGGTACGGGTCAATGGATTTCTGGACTGCATAGGCACCGGCATCATTGGAAACTTGGAAATCGTTTCAGTGTCAAACATATATAACAAGTGCGACCGCATTTTCGATATATCATATGTAATTTGTTCGGGATTATCTCCAAAAGCAATTGAAACAGCAAAAGCTATGGCAACAACGCCGCAATCAACACAATTCTATTGCTGTTGAACTTTGCAAAGCTTGACATTTTTATTATTGATAACAAATGAAGGATATAAAGTTTGTAGAATCTTTTTGTGACAGTCTTTGAGCTCAAATCTATTCGAGGAATCATATACATGTATACGTTCGGTATCAAACCACGTGCAAATCCAGCGACTACCACGCATTTTCCAAGCATCTCTCTGAGTGAAATATTCACTCGAACTGTGTAGAAAATGAATGTCTCTTATTAGAATCAATTGGTGCCATGAATTCCATGAAAAAATTATTTGAAGAGTTTTTCTCAACAAAGAATAACACCGACTCACCACTACTGTTAATTTTCAGTTGATTTTTCAGAGCATTTTATCGAAATCGAAGTGAAAAAGATCAAGTCGAATAAATCTATTGACTTGACGCCTCCTAGCAGAAAATGCCAGGAAATTTGATTCAAACTGAATTAGTTTTTTTACATTCATTCGAGTTTCATTTCAAAATAATCTGTCTCAAATCGAAAATGTCTCCTTTTCTGGGATAACTAAACAGATGATATGAAAAGGCCGAGTAAGATAATAATTGTTCATTGTAATGCATGGTCTCGACTGGTTTCTCACTAAAATTCAAGTCCTAAATTTGGCTAAATTGTGGTGCAATCCTGGCTAAGTCCTGACTAAGCCTTGATTGAACCTTGATATTACCTAACTGAAAAGAACGAATTTTTCATGACACTACCCTGATGAAATTATGGACTAGTTTTTGACCAAATTTAGACGTCATTTTTAGGACGTCCATTTTGGTCTAGTTGACGGTCCAAATGTGTCATTTTAGGACTTTCAAGGACTCGAATTCTTGATTGTTCTTCATGTCCAGAGGACGTCCTCTTAATAATTCCCACATCTAGCAGGGGTCTAAAGGACGTCCAACCGAATGTCAGAGAGAAAAAATAGTGGTCAAAAGGACGTCTAGCGGGGGTCGAGAGGAGACTAATAGCGGTCCTCAAGAGGTCCAATGTACTTTAATGAATGTCCATTGGACATCCAGAGAAGTCGTATCGATCGGTCCACAGGACGTCGTTTTAGAAAACGAATTCAAGTCCAAAAGATGTCTTATTACATTGAGTGGACGTCAGTTGGACGTCCAATGATGTTCCATAAATGAGTCCCCAGGGGGTTCAACCACGTCAAGCTGATCTCCGATTGACGTCCACGAGACGTCTGATATAATCGAGGGTACGTTCGCTGAACGTTTTGTCAAATCTCATAAATGGGTCTTCAGGACGTCTAACACCGTCCCGTTGATCTCCGATGGACGTCNGACTCAAATCTCATGAATGGGTCTTCAGAACGTCCAGCAGCGTCCCATTGATCTCCAATTGACGTCCACGAGAAGTCCGACATAATCAACTAAACGTCAGTTGGACATTCCCTCAGGTCTCATAAATGGGTCTCCAGGAGATCCAACAGCGTCTCGACGTAGTGCGATCTACCAGGCGTCCAATAGTGTCTCTTCAGACTCCAAATCAAGTCCACTGGTTAATTGATANTATAACATGTATGAGAAAAATGTAATAGAGAATTCTAGAGAATTCTCTAGTAAATTCTATTGGATTTCTATTTCATTTTCTATGAGTTTGTGCCCGTTTCTATTAACATGTTCGGTAGGAAATATTATATAGGAAAAGTCAATGGAAATCGATTTGTAAGTTTTCTTTCATTTGATTTTCTCGAAGGGAAGAAAATAAAAATTGAATGAAAGAAACTTGGAAAATTTGAGCCGAGAAAATTTTACAGAAAATATCCCAATAGAATAAGTTTTATAGAGAAATGAAATTCTATTGACTTTTTCTATATAAAAAAAAATTCTCTTCGTATACCCTTTCGGGTTTTTACGATTTGTTCTCATCCCACCCCCCAACCCGCTGCACCGCATTTACCGAAGGACTAGGGAAAACCTCACTTTGAGGGAAAAACCTGCCCAGGTACAGTCGTCCCTTTGACGAGACTACCGCTCGGCAGTGAGACTGTGAGATTAGAGCGCTACAAATTTTGACCGCCGTCGCCGGGAATCGAACCCGGATCACTGGCATGCTAGTCTAGCACTCTAACCGCACGGCCACTGCCGTCGGTGACTTTTTCTAGATAATATTTTCTATTGAAAATGTCAATAGAAACGGCAAGAAACTAATGGAAAATTCAATAGAAATCCAATAGTATTTTCTAAAAAACTCTAGGATATCCTATTGAATTTTTTCGTGAGTGAATTCAATACACGTCCACTGCACATCGACTCAAATCTCATGAATGGGTCTTCAGAACGTCCAGCAGCGTCCCATTGATCTCCAATTGACGTCCACGAGAAGTCCGACATAATCAACTAAACGTCAGTTGGACATTCCCTCAGGTCTCATAAATGGGTCTCCAGGAGATCCAACAGCGTCTCGACGTAGTGCGATCTACCAGGCGTCCAATAGTGTCTCTTCAGACTCCAAATCAAGTCCACTGGTTAATTGATATCATTTTCAGTTTTCAACTATGAGCACTGGTTTTATTATTCCATCAGGTAATCATTTTACATTCAAACTTTTACTTCAAATATTAAGTACTCAGACAGGATAATTAGTCATTGAAACATCTTGATAATATAGTGAAAATTAATATGAAAATATGCTGAGATCAATAGAAACATATAAATTAACTGAGAACGTCAGCACATTGGCTGGAGAAACCTAACACATTTGCTGGACAGTTTCATTAAATTTCCAGACATTTCTTATTGAAAATTTTGAAAGGTTCTTGCAGTTTCTATATGAAAAATCTGCAGCTGTTCTGAACAATTATAACGAAAGATATCGTCGTCGTAGGGCCAAAACGGCGTAAAATCTATGCTTATACACACCACTTACGTCCCTTTGGCTCTACGACAACGAAATGTTTTATAAAAATATATTTTGTCAAAAAACCGGATCTAATTTTTTTATGACATTAATTCCATGGAAATATTTTTTGTTGGAATTCTCCAACCGACGATATTCCTGTCATTTTTTTTTTTAATGAGAGTAGAAAATGGAGTTGGAAAAACTCAGAGAAGTTCTGTGGAGGAACTTTTTCAATATATCTCTCAATAAAAAGTTGCATGATAGGATCGCTGCCATCGATTCATTCTATGAACGTTTCCATTGAAACTTTTAAATGGAAAAAAAAACTCATAAAAATTGCGGATGCGCTAAATAACATTAGTGAAAAACTGATGAAAGTCTCGAGACCCTAAGAGACCCTCGAGACGGCAGTCTTTCGTAGAAACTCAATAAAAATTCAGCACAACGCGCTAGCTTTTTCCACGAAATCTAGTGCGTCCACTGAAACCTAAAAAACATGAACAAAAAATAGAAAAACACGGAACTCTAACATAATGTTCTACATCATTTGAACGCTGCTGAAAAAAATATTCAGTCCTCATCGTCCTCTTCATCTGTTCCACTTTTTTCACTGACACGAGTAACTGAGGAATTCTGTTCCCCGCCTTCCTCTAGCTCTTCAGTATCCTTCTCCTCTTCATCGTTGTCAATTTCTTGAGTTCCCTCTTCTCTTTCTTCCACATCCTGAGTTTCATTTGAAGATGTGGAGGTACTGGGTTCAGCGTCATTCTTTTTGGTAATCTCCATTGCCTGAGTATCTTCAACTTCAGCATTCTTTTTTGATAGTCCTTTCTTACTCACTTTTCCACCTTTCTTTTCTCCATTTGACTCTTTCTTCTGTATTTTTTCGGATTCTGGCTTCCGTGCTGAATTACGCAATTGATATGTAACACGTTTCAACGTCTCACCGAGTTGACGGACTTGGACCCAAAGCTGCTGCTCGCCCTCCCATTGTAAAGAATTTAAGATGTTCACCATGGCTTCTCTGTGGACTTTTGAAATTAGGAACTTATGTCCTTCTTACTTAAGGGCATACTGAGAAGCATCAGCACCATAGAAAAGATGCATCAGTGCTGTCACTTTTTTACTTAACCCCCTTTCTTTAGCTAAAGCCTGGAGATCTGTCCTACGTACGAAGAGCTTTTGTCCACAATATACCTATAAAGAACCAATTTTAAAATTAATGTTTCATACAAAACTTGACAGTAGAATTATCGCTCCTGACGAATTACAAATTTTTTTTTTTTTCGTTCAATTACGAATGGAACGAATAATGAAACAAACAATACCTATACTGATTCTTCGTCAGTCCAACCAGCGATTTTTTTCGAGGTCTTCAAAAACCGGGAGGAATCGAAAATTTTTGTTATAAGCTCCGTATGCAAAATTTAATAGAAAAGCATTTTCACTATATTTTCATTTATTTCTCACAATAAAACCCAACAAAAAACTCAGAAAATCCATGCCCAAGAATACTTATAGATAAAAACGAGTCTATTGATTTTTCCATTGAATATCTTCCATAGAAATGATGCAAACAAGAAATAAAATTTTTCAATAGAATTCCAACGAAATTCCAATTGAAATTCAATGGAATTTCTTTGAGAAAGCGTTAGGTTTTTCTACTGAATTTTGTCATACGTGCTCTGATCCTTAAAATCAAAGATTTAGCCAAAATGTTAGTATCGATGACAAAGTCAGAAATCACCAGCAATGGTTTTCTTTCTCCGAAGGTCTTGCACGTCCCATTCCCATTTTCATCGATATACCTCAAATTTGAATCATCATATCACCATAATTGAAAGAGTATCTTAAAATTTATGTGAAAACTCGTTATTTGCATCGATCGATAAATCTCTTGGAGCTCGAAAATCATGTATTCCTTTTCCAATGTGCACCATTCATGTCATTTCCACTTCTCGTTGCATTCATATCATTCCTCTAGCTGCCAGAAGAATGGAAACGTGAGATTTAAAACGATTTTTCATATGAATTTTGAGATACCTCAGTCCTGACGGGAATTTCGAGGTACCCTTGTTTTCCAAAAGAATCTCAGATCGAGATACGCGATAACGTATCGGCCAAGAAAAGTTTTTACCGACTGAGCAAAACATCAGGCCGAACGCACCGCGTATCTATACACGAAGAAACTACCCCCTCCACTGGCACCGAAACACATTTATTGAATAAAATGAAAACGTGATAGCCTACGAAAAAAATAGCCTTAGTTACATCACATAAATCAGCCACGAGTTTTCCATTGATATAACTATTTTCTTTTTCGACTTAATATTAAGGAAATTACGCGCATAGCAACGGGATCATATCCACATTCTCGCATTTCACATTATCTCTGAGCAGTGTGAGATTTCGTTTTCGAAGTTGGTAGCAGTGCGCTCCAACCTCACGCGCAGAGGAGGGAGATTTGAATAGCGCATTACTCTTTCTCTCTCCTTCTTGAATTCTACTGATTTGCATTTTTTAGACTCACCATCGACTTATTGTAAAAATTAATGAAAAATTGATGAACAAGGTCATATAGTGCTGTATATTGCGNTTTCTTGGCGCAGTTTTTTTGCAAAAACATTTGTTTTTGTTTTTTTTTGAAGATACTCTGATTACTTTGAAGCTCGGATATGAACGTCGAATATGGAAAATAGCAGGGGCCAGTGTGATTCGATAATTTATCAATACTCGTTGACGAGAAATCTACTGTACTCATTACTCATAAGGAACTCGATTGTAAACAAATTTTTTCTGAAATTTCCGAAACAATTTTCTTAAAATTTATAACGTTTAATAGCGCTTTTTCCTCCGTGTTTTATTTTATCAAGTTATCTGAGTGCGGAGTACTTGGAATCTTTCAATTTTGATATCCTATATTCTTTTCAGAAAGTCCCCAACAACTGCAGAACTTTTCAGTTACACAACAGTGATAGTTTTTTAGGCTTCTTATAAAAATCAGTAATTTTCTGGAATTTACTAGAAGAACTGTGATAATTCGTCAATTTTATAGGGAACCCTTCTTGAATGAACGAAGAATTATCTCGGATTCTCGCAGAACATCTCATTCGATTGACTAGAAATCTGACGATTGTCCAAAGTTCTTGAAATCATCTATTTTTTGTCTTTTTTTTTCTCTGCACTTTTTATAATGTTATATGCATTATGACGAAACTGACCTACTATTTTCGGAGTACGAGAATTAAAACTTTCGGGAGGGGCTGTCCACCAGATTATCCAGAATTAAGATTCTTCTGTATACGAGAAAGAGCAGAAATTGAAAAAATAATTCCCCTCATCATGAATGGAAAATGCACTCTTAACAAAGTAAGATGTTTCTTTGTGCGAGAATAGCTCTAATCACATGAAGAATAAAGATTGCGAATGATTGATGTTGAATTATATTTACCATATTTGAAAAGAATTTAAGGGTGGTTAACATATTTGTAAGGTCCAAATGGCAAGAATGAAATTGTACAAGAAGTGGAAGAGAAAATAAGTTCACTCCGACATCATTT
>NW_021680370.1:576092-589353 GCF_001412515.2 Diachasma alloeum | reverse complement strand
AGTTTATTTCTGAGGTTATTTTACGCGGGTAATTTGCACGTTCGATTTTCTCATGAAATTCTCAAATCGAATCGGAGCATGAATTATAAATAAAAGTAGGAAAGAAATACCTTTTTTTCTTAGAGCAGAAGTGATTGAAAATAGTTTCTCTTGCGCGGAAAAAAATCAATTCGATTCATACGAAAATGATCGTGTGCTCGTTTTGGAAAAATGACTGAAATCTTCCAAAAAAACAAAAACAAAGATTTTTGCAAAAAAACTGCGCCAAGAAAAAGTTTTGTGCGGTCGTTTCTGGAAAGANGGAATTTACTAGAAGAACTGTGATAATTCGTCAATTTTATAGGGAACCCTTCTTGAATGAACGAAGAATTATCTCGGATTCTCGCAGAACATCTCATTCGATTGACTAGAAATCTGACGATTGTCCAAAGTTCTTGAAATCATCTATTTTTTGTCTTTTTTTTTCTCTGCACTTTTTATAATGTTATATGCATTATGACGAAACTGACCTACTATTTTCGGAGTACGAGAATTAAAACTTTCGGGAGGGGCTGTCCACCAGATTATCCAGAATTAAGATTCTTCTGTATACGAGAAAGAGCAGAAATTGAAAAAATAATTCCCCTCATCATGAATGGAAAATGCACTCTTAACAAAGTAAGATGTTTCTTTGTGCGAGAATAGCTCTAATCACATGAAGAATAAAGATTGCGAATGATTGATGTTGAATTATATTTACCATATTTGAAAAGAATTTAAGGGTGGTTAACATATTTGTAAGGTCCAAATGGCAAGAATGAAATTGAACAAGAAGTGGAAGAGAAAATAAGTTCACTCCGACATCATTTTTTCTTTCATTTTGGAGGAAAATTTTTGAAGTGTACTTTTTTCGGCATGATTTCATCCCAGTAATCAGATTTCTGATTACTGGAATTAAATAGCGTTCTCCCAGACAACAAGAAAATAGCATTCTCTTGTTCAGAATGAGATATTTAGATTCTTTCTAATTGAAAATTATAGTTAAAAAGGTTTTCGAGACATAAATTCTGGAAATGGTTCCGTCGCCAACAATCAGTGAGTCGAACCCTCTTATGTTAAAAATGATAAAGGCTTAGATAAATGTATGAGGACCACTGACAATATTCACTGTCCCCGTTCTTCTCTAATGTATCTCAAGAGTATGTCCCCCTAGATACGATCTTGTATCAAAATAATTCCTCATGCTGGATCATTTGGTGGATATTCCCTGTCGAAATTTGATATTTTCCCGATTGCTGGACAGGAAGCTAGTGACACCGTTATTTCTTATATGCAACTCAGTGCTATGATTTCAAGTCAGAGACTCCACGGAGATTCTTCATTGATCAATAATAATAACTAAATTTGAATGCACTCAATGATTTATTTCTGATACACGACCGAAGAAAAAGAAATAGATTTAATACATACAAGATTACATTGAAAAATCATACACACCTTATCCTCAGGTATTTCAGGAATTTCATCTTCAGGTATTGTCTTGACTGCACACGACATACTTTCGATAACTTCACTACGTTTGAAAACGTTGTCTGTGTCTGCAAATAAACAAAAAAAAATCTCACTCCGACATACACTCATGGTCATTCATGGATTTTAGGTCAATAAACCAAAGAAACCTATCAGAACCCAACAATTTTTGGACATTATTCACCCCTGATGCAATCAATCCCAATGTCTCAACAATATTTTGTTGAGTGTCCACTTTTTCTGCTTTCAGATTCTTGTTTTCAGTAACTATTTGTACGTTGTGACGTCTCAGTTGATCATTTTCAATTCTCAAAATCTCTGCTTCTCGTCCCATCAGATCTTTCTCCTTGTCCCAGGATTGTTGACATTGGCAATTGGAGGTACTTGCTGTAAGAAGTGGAGTGGGACTACCCTTGGATTTGGCAGTTTCCGATTGATCGTTTTTCCCATTGACGTCGTGTATACTGCTGTTGTGGGAGGAAGTGTCCTCTTTTTGCTTTTTAGTAGGAACGTCAGGATCTTTCCCATTAACTTGTGTGTGGCTTCTTTTGTTCATTTTTTGTCGATATGCTCCTAGTATCTTTTGAACAGATGCTTTTGTTGAATTCTGTTGTGTAGATTTCTCAGCTCTCTGCAGGGACATGTAAAAGTAAAACACAGTTGAGGAATCCTATTTATTTTTCGATAGAGTCAAATCGAATTGATCATCGACAGGTGTTAAATTCATTACAACGAAAAATAAATCAGATAATAGAACAGGAGAATGAAAGAGATGGGAACTGTGAGAAAAAGTGAAACCAGGGTGTTTTTTGGAATTGTAACTATGTAATTTAACCCATAGACAGTCAAGTCAAATAAAAGAATTTTGAAAACACTAATGGGAATAGGTAATTTTGGAAGAGAAATCGTCATATTGACGTTTGGGAGTTCTGACGTGAGTTCAAATGATATCCAATCACGTATAAAAAAATTTAATAGAATTCCTATTAGAATTCTATAGCAATTCTATTGAAAAATTCTAATTATTTTTTGCGTCATTCCTATAAGAGATATTCAATAGAAAAGTCAATAGATTCTCATTTTTCTATAGAATTCTCGGGCGTAAAATTTCGAAGTTTTTTCCGCTTTATTTTCATTCGTTTCTCATCATAAAACCCAAGAAAAAAAAACTTGGGAAATTCATCTCCAAGAATTTTTACAGGAAAAACAAATCTATTGACTTTTGGATTCAATATATTCTACAGAAATGCAAGAAAAAAATAGAATTTTCCAATAGAATTCTGATAGAATTCCAATGTAATTGTTATAAAATTCTAATAGAAATTCGATGGAATTTTCATTGGTTTTTCTATTGACTTTTTTTTATACGTGATTGACTGGCCTCAAATCTGGCAGACGACTCGACATTCAGACTTGAAGCCAAATTACTTGAAGTTAATTAATCTCAAGTCTGACGGACCGTTCAGCATCCAGACGTGAGTCCAAATGACGTCCAGTTGATTGGCATCAAGTCTGGCTGACGTTTTGGCATCCAGATGTGAGACCAAAGTACATCCGATTGATTGACCTGAAGTCTAGCGGACGTTTCAACGTTTAGAATGACGTCCAATTTACCAGCCTCAAGTCTGGCGGCCCGTTCACCATTCAGACGGGAGTACAAATGACGTCTAATTGATTGGCCCCAAGTCTGGCT
This sequence comes from Diachasma alloeum, assembly GCF_001412515.2. Taxonomy (NCBI): domain Eukaryota; kingdom Metazoa; phylum Arthropoda; class Insecta; order Hymenoptera; family Braconidae; genus Diachasma; species Diachasma alloeum. Next base: position 586,151 of record NW_021680370.1, on the reverse strand, counting down.
GACGTTTTGGCGTCCAGATGTGAGGCCAAATTACGTCCAATTAATTGACTTGAAGTCTAGCGGACGTTCCCACGTTTAGAATGACATCCAATTTACCATTCTTGAGTCTGGCGAACGTTTCGACATTCAGACTTGAGTCTGAATGGTGTCTAATGCATGGTATGAAGTCTCCGGGGTGGACAAATCTATGTTACTTACGCGATTGACTTTTGCAGTTGACTTCTCTCTCTGAAGAGTGAATTTCTTGAATTCATCACGATTGGGTTCTGACGATAGCCTCTTTGGTGCTCTGAGTGCTTTCTCCTTAACTTTTGCATTTAATTCCCTCTGTGTGCCTGAAAAATGCACGAAGGCATTCGAATATTTATATGAAAAATGTAATCTCGGGGTCAACACTAGCAAATATTTATATCATTCGGAAATTCCTCCATTGATTTCAGTTAAACTTTTTTATTTGAATCCATCACACTTTCAGAGCGAATAATATTCATTGAGATACATAATTACCTGCCAGAGTCAGAATATACACATAAGCCATGAAATCGCCATCTTTGTAACCGTAGACCTTCTTTTGATCGTAATCGGTGTCATTTTTTGGTTTGAATTCTTTGTAATTGTAATCGTCGACCTCGAACAGATCGCAACTCTCAATAGTTCGGCGAGTGTTCGATTGCAGGTCTTTACAGAACGCCCACATCACCACCTCCTGATCCTTATTCATTTTCCAAAAAATAGTATTTAATACAACAATGCACCCGATAATTAATCACCGACGAACTACGATCATTGAATTATGACTTGGAACGAATAGGGAATCATACAAATACTTTACTGTGGTACGCGCGCTCAGAAACCTGTCTCAACTGGCACGTGCCAGCGGCGTTGTACCGTTCCCTCCAAAAGTAGAACGAGACATTCGGGAAAAAGAGGGCGCCACTTTGGCCCAACCTACCATGATTCAAAATAGTGTCAACCGCGTCAGCTGAAAGGCCGGGAATCGCATATGTCTGTCCATTTTATCCGGTCCATATGAGCTATGTTAGTGCATTGTTAGTTAGGATTGGTTATAATTATGGCACCCACAAAGGCTCCATCGAGATCAACTATATATAGAAATAGAAAATTGAAGGAGAAATATAGTAAATTGAATAACGAACATGGCTTTGTAAGAATTCGAAGCGTTCAACAAATGAAGCAGGTAAGGTTATGTTGAAAATTACGTTATTTATACAATGCAATTAGACGTCAACTACAATATTGACACGAGAAAATTGAAATACTCATGAATCAATTTCAGGTGTCGCCAACGACTGCCAGCTATGCTGTTAAACCAGATGGAACAAGTGATTCAGCCCCACTGGGTGACGTTGCTGAGAAATCCAAAGAGGCCTGCACTGACCCAGGTGAGATTCATTTTTATATCCACATGAATACCACATTGAATGAATTTTTATATCCACATTGAATGCCATCGACTCACCGTTTTGATTAATTCGTACATTTTTTTTATTATTTGAAAATTGGATTTGAGGTGGAATTGCGAAATTTTCTACCAGAAGTGAACGAGCATTTTCAAAATGAAAGGATTTGGAAAACTATATATCACTTCAATCTCCCTCATTCACCTTTTCATAGCCTGCATGCGGGATTTTGTTTGGTTCTCTCTGTTTTCATAAATCGCGTGATAATTCACTGATTTTTTTACGATCAAGTCTTAAAATATTTAATTTTCCTGCCACCTATAGAAACTTCTACGGTGAAATTTTACCTTCAATGTCTCAATTTCAATCCCTTCTTATTCGTTCTTTTTTTTTATTAACAGCACCAGTTACAATGAGTATTTTAACCCATAAAAGTAGAAGTCAGATAACGTCCTGAATCAATTTTATTTCCAATTTTTTCAGAATTTTCAATTTTTAATTTGAATTCTTCATAAAGTGATTAAATGATATTTCTTATACAGATTAAAAATATGCGAAATAATTAAAGCAATAACTTTAGGAATAGAATCAACATCATCTAAGAATATTCGAATGATTAGCGGTGGAAACTTAGTAAAATGTGAGATTGTCGTGCTCATTTGTGGAGTCTCAGTTTTGAAAAAGAAAACATCGCTCTAAACCTTTTTTCGCGCTTTTATACCAAATTTCGATGCTTGATGAATCAAAATAAATTGAATGTAGAATGCCACTGATGTTGAAAGAAATGGAAAAACATTTCAAAAATTGTATATGTAAAATCAATTTAAAGAAATTGAAGGGTGTCATGAATATATATTCATCAGTTTGACAGTGAATATTCGTATATGATTGTCAACTGAACTTCTGGAACTGAATACGTGAATTCTTTGAAACTTGATGAACAAATTGTAGATATATGTATTCTTCTAAATAAAAGTATGAGTGTATTACCGATAGCATAATTACGGAGGTAAAACCATTTATCATAAACTGTCAAATTGATTGGAACGGTCAGAAGTACTAAATAGTCGAAACGTTATCTTTATATCTACGTATATATTTCGTGTTAAATGTTCAAAAAAATCTTGTTAACTGATATCTTTATTTCAGAAAATAATGAGGAAGGAGCCAACTGCAGCAGTGATGAAAATGATCAAGGCAATACATTAGTAATAACTCCAACTATGAGAATCTGTTCTGACAATGACGACAACCAAGTACATTTGCAGAACGTCTTCGATAATGCTATCGATATGCCTCAGGTTAGGAGAATAACATCTCAGACATGGAGTATTCCAGTAAGATAGCAATATATAGTAAATAACAAAAAATTAATGGGCAGACCGTACAGAATTGTCACAATCGGAGGGGCCTTGATCGAATGCAGATAACTTTACTGTTTAATTTTTAATATAAAAAATGATTCAATTAGTTTTGTATTGTTTTCACCAATGGAATCTTGAAAAGTGTGTTTAGGTCGCAATCCTTGATCGATTGACCTGGATTTTGTCTAACACTTCTTCGAAATCGTCGTTATCCGGGTTGTGAGATTTATTTTTTCAATGGACTGGTTTGGAAAATCTGGAAAAATTGATGAAATAATCGAAGTACACCGGAAATCATTGTAGTATGAACATTATTATTTTTTTTCATCATTTTTCTCACCACGTTATGAATGAATGATTCGAAAAATCTTGAAAAATTTATGTTACAATGATTTATGATGGCGTTGAATATTAGTAATCATTGCAATTTTTTACCTTAGCTAATTTTGAGAAGAGTACTACAAAAATCGAAACCAAAATTTTAGAAAAGCTCATTCAGTCATATATGTATGTGTGAGAATAAATTGAGGCAATCGATTGAGAATTGTGTCGTAACGACTGGCTTTCAAAGATTTTATTCCTCTAAGGGCTCTTTCTCATTAATGAAAAAATAAAAAAATTATTTTCTCCTATTTATGCTTCCGGATGGAAACTTTCTAATTAGTCGGTTTTACGATACTTCAATTTGGCGTGTTTTACATTGAATCTGAAATAGTAAAGTCATCAGCGCCATAGATGAACTCGACTGCGGATTCAAAATTTCAACGCGATCTCTCTCGGTAGAGCTAGGGATCGATTGAGCGACTCTCGATATATCACGGGATATGTCAAGAGGTGGGAAAGATGACGACTCAAATCGATTTTGTCTCATACATCCCCGAAAATCGATGATTTTCATGTTCAAAATCACGCTTGAACCGCAGTTTGCATCCCATTGACTTTTTTTTTCAATACTCATTAGACTCTGAAGAAGAAAAGCAAGCATTCATTTTACGATCCATCAATGAACAAATGTAAAAATCTAAGAAAATGAAGAAAAAAAAATCACCTCGTGATTGACTATTTTTTCATATGACCATTTTTTTTCTCTTTTCGAACATATATTTTTAATAATACAATCTTCAACTTGTCAAAACCAAGACTCTTTAGGCATAAGGCGGGTGCCATGAATAACAAAAAAATCATTTTCCTTTTTTTTCGATTTTCAAATTGTTGAATTGATGGGTCGTAAAACAGATACTTACCTCTGTTCTTCAGAGTCTAACGATTATTTTCACTGACATGAAAAATGTGGTGGAAGGACGATTTTGAAGCTAAATACATGGAAAACGTCGATTTCAAACGTCGAGGGTCAACATCATTCCCACTTTTTAACATATCCCATCATATATCAAGAGTCCCGCAATGGGGCGCTAGCTCTACCGAAGGTTTTCGAAACTCACCAACGTCCCTCTCCTTGGTGATAATTTCGCCCCCATTTGGGAATGATCTTCAATTTTTGGTTCAAGTCTGTCAACTTCTATGTTACAAGGTGCAAATGGCAAAAAGATTGGCGCTAAACCCAAAGGTCATTTTCTTGTGGGAAGATTTTCCACTAGCAGTTGAACTCGAGTTCAGTGGACTGTTGAATGAAAGTTTGAGTATCGAGGTGTGATTGTTGATCCTTGAATTCAGTTACTGTTAATTGAATGATATATTCAATGACAATAACAATATCTGATATTTCAATGTGTATGATATGTTTAGGATTCACCCCAATGTTCTGTGAGCCGCATCTGTGATGACATTCGACCGATCCAGGCTAATTCTGATACAGGCGACTCGGTCGAGGAGGTATGTTCTTGTTGTCTTAACCCGTAAATTATGAAAGTGATACTTTTCATTTCATAATGATCATGACATCAATTCGATTAGGTCGACGTAACTGATCTCAGAAATAACCCCGGGCAAGAAGAACCAGATCAGTATCCCCAGAATGATTCAAACGAAAATGGCCATAATGACTCAGACCGTGGATTGCAGGGTGAATTGTACGCAGGTCCTGACCATGGTCTACATGACAAATCGAATGATGATGCCCCACATAATAATGATGAAGATTATTCGGACGAAGATCCCCATTACGATTCGGATAATGAATACGAGTATGGGCCCTATGGGGACCCTGGTGACGATCTCCATGACACATCAGATGATAATTCTTCTTCTTCAGATACATCTTCAAGCGATGATGACTTCAATTTGGACTCCAGGCACTTGGATGCAATTTTGCGGATTTGTCGAGAGCACACAGCCAGAGAAGCTTTGTTGTTAATCTTGGCTTTGGGGATTCGTCACAATGAACCTTATATGGCTACCATTGCAATGATGCGAGCCGTTAATGTTTTGCTTGGGAAAAAGTTTTTGCCAGACACTAAATATGCTCTTTGGAAGGCAATCAACAAAAAAAAGCGAAAATTCATTTTAGAGCGTATTGTCCTCAACGAATGTGTGGCCTTTATCTAGGGAAAAACTTCACAGAGAACGATAGATGTCCTTGTGGATGGGTGATTAAAAAGAAACAAGTAAAATACTTCGTCACTTTGGATATCAAGAAAGAATTCGCACAATTTCTCAATTCCCCAGATAGCAGGGGATCACTACATTATGAAAGAGAGAGACATAAACAATGGGATAAAGGTATTGAAGATATATTCGATGGAGAAGGGTATAAAGCATTGAAAGAAGAAGGGATTTTAATCGAGAATAATTTCATATATATCTTCAATACTGACGGATTCAAATTGGGGAAATCGACGAAGACTAGTGCTTGGCCCTTGTTCATTCGATTCCCTGGGCTGCCTCCCCATCTTCGACAAAAGTATATATTCTTGGCTGCAATTTAGATCGATCAGAATGAACCAAATATGGCAACATTCTTCGAGCATTTTGTTCGTGATGCAAATAAGTTGTCCTCCGATGGGATTTTGTGGAAACCTGACGGGGTCAATGAGATTCGAAGTCGATTTATACCGGTTTGTTGTTCAGCTGACTCTCCTGCGCGAAGTGCTCTTTTGAATATGAATCGATTTAATGGCTATTTTGGGTGTACTTTTTGTGATCATCATGGTATTTGGGAGGGACGAAGCATGAAATATCCGATTCGAAAACATCCGGATAGACCAGAACCTGTTCTAAGGACGCACGATAGTATCATTGATGATATATTCGAAAGTCATCGTCAGCAGGCGATTGTTCGAGGAGTTCATGGACCTAATCCACTCATGAATTTGAATCATTTCGATTTAGCACGAGGAATGATAGTGGACGACGTACATGCTGTGTTTCTCGGCGCTGCTGAGTTTCATACAGAATTACTCTGGAGTACAGTTGGGANTGTTCGAGGAGTTCATGGACCTAATCCACTTATGAATTTGAATCATTTCGATTTAGCACGAGGAATGATAGTGGACGACGTACATGCTGTGTTTCTCGGCGCTGCTGAGTTTCATACAAAATTACTTTGGAGTACAGTTGGGAAGCCGTATTACTTAGATGCTACAAAAAAAAGCATCATCAATCAACGCTTGAAAAGTATCAAAACACCCAGAGACATCAGTCGCAAACCAAGAAGCCTTGATGAGAGAGGTCTTTGGAAGGCATCTGAATGGCGCAGCTGGCTTTTCTACTACTCCCCAATATGTCTTCAAGGTTTACTGCCACAAAAATATATTGATCATTTGGAATTGTTGGCAAATGGTATATTTTTGATCTCCAGTGAAGTTATTATGCCGGGCGATTTACGCAAAGCTCGATTTTGTTTGAGGAAGTACGTTGATTTGTTTGAAGAATATTTCGCTATTGAAAATATGAGGTACAATATTCACCTTCTCCTGCATATTGTCGACAGTGTTATGAATTGGGGACCTCTGTGGGTCTATAGTACAGCTGGGTTTGAATCATGGAACAACAAATTACTGAATACTGTTACGTCACCGAAAGGCTCAAGTCATCAGATCGTCACCAGATATCACGTCAAAAAATTCGTTCACAGTATGATCGGAGATGATCGAATCACAATGTCAGTCAAGGATGAGCTTAATAATATCCTATTCAAAACTCCGCTGAACGCTAGAAAAGTGAATAATGCATATGTAATAGGAAGTAGTGTAATGACTCGTCCGACAGCGCAAGAACGAATTTCGATGGAAGAGAATGGCATTCGCAGTGAACAGATGAGAGTATTTACACGAATATTGGTTAAAGGATCAGAATTTCGAGTTGAAGAGAGAGCAAATTGTCAGTCTGAGCAAATTGTCAGAGGATGTTGATGACACGTAATAACGATTTCTTTTTAATTAAAAAAATTGTGACATTCGATGATCCCGAGATTTGCGGTTTATTCGGTATTCTGTTAGGCGTTAATAATACACTAGTTCACGCTAAATATATTGCGAATTTGAATGACGCATATGATGAGTTTTTTATTACATCGAATGATATTAAAAGTCCAGCAATGAAGATATCTCTGCTGAATAATTCTTTTGCAGTACCGATTTCAAATCGATTTGAAATTGATTGATGTAGGCAATCATGTATTGTATACGAGTATTTTTCATGTAATAAATCAGCGGACATTTCCCCCAACGCAATGTTGTTTATATCATTTATTTAGAGCGAATCTCACGTCTGTGGTTCAAATAGGGTCATAAAGAACTTATAAAGGTAATTTGCCCCGAAATGGGATTTCATCGATGACGTCCACTAAGCCATCTATTGAGACATTGGTTCGTCCACCAGACCCTTCATTAAACCACTGAGGACGTCTCGTGGACGTCCCAGTCCGTTCGACCGGCAGAGGACTTCATCGATGACGTCCAGTAGACCCTCTATTAAATTATTGGCGACGTCCGCTAGACTCTCTATTCACCCACTGAGGACGTCTCGTGAACGTCCAGTGGTCTGTAACTTGTGCAAAAACTCTAGGTCATCTCCGGTCCGTTAGACCCACGGGGTATTTGTCGATGACGTCCAGGACACCCTCTATCAAATTCTTGGTGACGTCCACAAGACTCTCTATCGACCCACTAAGGACGTCTTTTGAACGTCCTGTGGTCTGTACCTTGTGCGATAACTGTAGGTCATCTCCGGTCCATTAGGGGGGAGAGGACTTCATCGATGACGTCCACTAGACCCTCTATTGAATTATTGGCGACGTCCACTAGACTCTCTATTGACCCATTGAGAATGTCTCGTGGAGGTCCAGTGGTCTATAAGTTGTACGAAAACTAAAGGTTATTTTCTGTCTGTTCGACCGCAATTGAATTCTTGGTGACGTTCACTAGACTCTCTATCGACCCATTATAAGGACGTCTTTTGAACGTCCAGTGGTCTGTATCTTATGCGAAAATTGTAGGTCATCTCCGGTCCGTTAGACCGGCAGAGGACTTCATCGATTACATCTACTAGACCCTTCATTGATCCATTGCGAACGTCTCGTGGACGTCCAGTGGTCTATAACTTTTACGAAAACTGTATGCCATCGCCGGTCCGTTCGATCGGCAGAGGACTTCATCGATGACGTCCAGTAGACCCTCTATTAAATTATTGGCGACGTCCACTAGATTCTGTATTACCCCACTGAGGTCGTCTCGTGAACATCCAGTAGTCTATAACTTTTACGAAATCTATAGGTCATCTGCGGTCCGTAAGACCAGCAGAGAACTTCATCGATCACGTCCATCAGACCCTCTATTGAATTATTGGCGACGTCCACTAGACTCTTCATTGGCCCATTGAGAACGTCTCATGGACCTCCAGTGGTCTATAAATTGTACGAAAACTATAGGTCATTTTCTGTCTGTTGGACCGCAACAGGACTTTCTCAAAAACGTCCACTAGACCCTTCATTGGCCCTTCTTTAAGGTCACTTAGACGTCCAATGGTCTAGAACTTATACGAAATCTGCGGGTCAACTTCAGTCCATTAGACCAAAACGGGATCCCATCAATTAAGTCTCCCAGACCCTTCATTGACCCATTGAGGACGTCTAGTAGACGTCCAGTGATCTGCAACATTGACGAAAACTGTGGGCCATCTCCGGTCCCTTAGACCGGCAGAGGACTTCATCGATGACATCCGGTAGATCTTCCATTGAATTATTGGCGACGTCCACTAGACTCTCTATTGATTCATTGAGGACGTCTCGTGGACGTCCAGTGATCTGTAACATTGACGAAAACTGCGGGTCATCTCCAGTCTATTAGACCGGCAGAGCACTTCATCGATGACGTCCGCTAGACCCTCCATTGAATTATTGGCGACGTCAATTAGACTCTCTATTGATTCATTGAGGACGTCTCGTGGACGTCCAGTGATCTGTAACATTGACGAAAACTGCGGGTCATCTCCAGTCTATTAGACCGGCAGAGCACTTCATCGATGACGTCCGCTAGACCCTCCATTGAATTATTGGCGACGTCAATTAGACTCTCTATTGATTCATTGAGGACGTCTCGTGGACGTCCAGTGATCTGTAACATTGACGAAAACTGCGGGTCATCTCCAGTCTATTAGACCGGCAGAGCACTTCATCGATGACGTCCGCTAGACCCTCCATTGAATTATTGGCGACGTCAATTAGACTCTATTGACCCATTGAGGACGTCTTGTGGACCTCCAGTGGTCTGTAACTTGTGCGAAAACGGTAGGTCATCTCCGGTCTGTTAGACCGGCAGAGGACTTCATCGATGACGTCCGCTAGACCCTCCATTGAATTATTGGCGACGTCAATTAGACTCTCTATTGACCCATTGAGGACGTCTTGTGGACCTCCAGTGGTCTGTAACTTGTGCGAAAACGGTAGGTCATCTCCGGTCTGTTAGACCGGCAGAGGACTTCATCGATGACGTCCACTAGACCCTCTAGTAAATTATTGGTGAAGTCCCCTAGACTCTCTATCGACTTATTGAGGACGTCTCGTGGATGTTCAGTGGTCCGTAACTTGTAGGATAACCGTAGGTCATTTTCTGTCCATTGGACCGCAACCAGACCTCATTAAAAACGTCTACTAGACCCTTAATTGTCCCTTCTTTGGGGTCACCTAGACGTCCTATGGTCTTCAAATTGTGCAAAAACTGTAGGTCATCTTCTGCTCGTTGGACCAGAATAGGACTTCATCAAAGACGTCTATTAGACCCTCCATTGACCCATTGCTAACGTCCACTAGACTCACTATTCATTCATTTTGGACGTCACTTGGACGGAAAACCTCTCTAGTCCATCAGACGTATTTT
>NW_021680370.1:557424-573814 GCF_001412515.2 Diachasma alloeum | reverse complement strand
GCTCGATCCTTAGACGTCAATCAGACTCGAGCCTAAGCGGTTGGACGTCATTAGGACTCAAATCTAGACGGTAAAACGTCCGCGGGACTTTGATCGTGACCACTGAACGTCTGTAAGACTCCATCGTGGACTACCAAACGTCAGAAGGACAGATCTTGGACCAATGAGACGTCCGTAGGACTTCAAATAAAAGGTCCACTTTTTCATTAGGAGCTCCAATTTATGAGAGCAGTATGACATGAGTAAAGAGAAGAAGATATCAAAATAAGAATTGAAAAAAACGATAATCCATCGGAAAACAAATTGTTAATTTATTAGCACTACTAACCATAATCGATTACAAAAAAATGCGCTCATTGAGTTGTCCATTATCATAAAGGAATTTTAAATGAATATTAAAAATACATGATTTGATCGTACGATACGTTCTTCAATAAATTTGAAAAGTACATTTTGTTTGCCACTTACAACTTATAAAGTAATAATTCTAAATTTGAACTGACAGTGCCATAAGTATGTCAAGTGGAATGATATTCGAATGAGTAATCCCATTTGGGATCTGGAAGCATGCCTCTCTCTCCACGTCATCTGAAAGAAGACTGAAAATAGAAAAAAAACAAATATTTAGTGACTGCTGATGATTCCTGTGTGACAATAAATATGACGTGAAATCCTACCTTCTTGAATATTTAAAAGAAACAGGAAGACCGTGACTGAAGTAGAGAGAGAGTCTTGAAGAGGTTTATGAATCCTCTGGCCACAGAATAGATTCGTTACTAAAGAATCGCAGTAAGAATCAGGTATGAAACACAATGAAGTCAAAAAATTTTGAGTAATTTTTCACACGAGACGATTAATTTTGTTTCAAAAATCAATTTGAATCTAAATTGTTTGTCTCGAGAAAATAAATGACGCAAAAAGATTTGGCTGAGGTAAATGTGTAATTCACCCCCATGAATGAACTGGCATGATATGTGTGATATGTGTGTGTGTGTATGTGTGATGTGTACTGTCATGGTATGTGTGTGTGTTCATCATCCTAGTGTACTGATTCATTACTAAGGAATCAGAGAATAAGAAGAGAAAATTGCATGCTTCTTTTTTGCAGAAATAAAGATGTCATATCACTTGTAGAAGTGATTGATAGTGGGGCTGGAACAACCCCCTCCTCTTGATCCACCATCTCTGCTCCCGTAGAACCTGTTCTTCCAGTAACTAAAGGGAAGGACATTGACAGGGTGTTAGAATAATGAGATTAGAGTGAATCTAAGGCATGGATTGAGGAGAAGAAAAGTGTGGATTGAAGAGAATAAAAGAGAATAGCAATTAACTCCAAACTGATGAATAAAGAAGTTATAGATTATTTTTTTAATACTGGTTTTTTAGAAGACTTCAAAATTCAAGGAAAATAAAAGGATTTTTATCGAGACTTTTTTGTATAGGATATTTTTCACTTTTTTTCTCGCGTTAACTTTTTAGACCTGGGTGTCACGCATGAAAAAGTTCTGCCGGAAAACTCAGCGAATTTGATAGAAAATTTCATGGAAATTCTATTAGTTTTGTGTTGATTTAGCAGCTTTCTGCGTCTTTCTTTTTATAGAAAATGTCTAATAGAAATCATTTCATAGAAGAAATATTAGAATTCCATCTTTTTTATATCAATTTTTCTGTTGAGATATTTTCAATAGGAATTTTTCGACACGAATTTTCAACTTTTTTTTCACTCGGTTATTTTCTTTTTTTCATTAAAAGAAATCGAACAAAAGAATTTGAAAAATTTGAATTGAGGAATTTCTCGAGGAAAAATCTCAGTAGAACGAGTTGTATATGAAAAATTTTGTATCGAACCGTCCCCAAACTACTAGAGAGTTCAAACTAATAGAAAGTTCAATCGAAATCCAATAGGATTTAGGATTAATAATTATTTTATCTAATGCTATCGGATTATCAGTTGCTGTGATAAATTATTATATTTCCTCGCTAACAGACTCATTTTTTCATTATTAGTTGAAAAACTCTTTGGAAATGCTAATGTTTTTTCTACTTTTTCGATTGTACTTGATGTAATGATGCAATCATTATATACTATAGTAATTATTAGGGACTCTTATACATGACTCGAAATTGAAGGGATAATTAGAAATACATTCGTTACGAAGAAAATAGAGGAATAAAGAGAAGGGGCGGAAATAATTCACTCGCGAAAAATTATGACTTACATGGTATCGTGGCGGTTGAGGTTCCGTCCAGCGCGTCCTCTCCTGCCTCGATACCATCCACGATCTTCATTTTGTGGTTGGTTCCCTTCTCGATTCTCCCTTCTTTCCCCTCTAACTCCAGCATTTCTTCCTGCGTTCCCTCCACCTCTTTCTACGTTCCCTCTTCCATTTCGTCCTCGATGATTTCCCTGCCGATTGCCTCCACCACTACCCGCGTCCCCATAAGCGCCCCCTCTTCTGTGCCTTCCAACTCCAGGACCTTTTTGATTTAAGACCAATTCTTGAAGTAAATCCATTCTGTCCTGGAGATTGGCAAGGAGACGCAGATGGATGTCACGTACGTCTTGTCGGTCAGCTGGCTGCCATAGAGGGTGGGGTTCTTCTGACTATTGTTGTGGAACATCTTATCCTCGAGGGTCGGGTTGCTCAGGCTCCTCAGCTCCATTCTCTTCTTCTGGAGGGCGTCGCCCTTGGGCCTGAGGCTGCTCAGGCTCCTGCTGGTGGTAGTGGCGGTGGTGCTCGTGCGTCTGCTCCTTGGGCTATATAGTTCTGTGAAAGGCATCAAATATTACAGTATTCATTACAAATATTATAACTTTGCACAAATAAAAAATTGTCTTGGATTTTTAAAAATGAATCATCCCAATTACACATCTCTAACGATGAATTGATGAAATTCATCATTTTTTTCTAAAATGTAGGTATTTTTGAGCCTCATCCATCACCATTAATTTGAATTCAATCCGTTAATAAATTTTTTTATTTAATTTTGTCTGAAAATTTGCAAAAAATTTGTATTTTACAAAATTAGTATTCCAGAGATATCTTTGAATATCATGCTTCAAATAAATTCAATCACAGCTTACAATTTTTGTTTCAATACCATTAAGTCAGAGTTATAAGATGATTACAATAGCCATTTCGGTTGAATTGATTTTCATGATTTTTTTTGGAAATTTTGAATTTTTCATTAATTTTCCTGAACGTGAGTCTTCTAATGATTCCTTTACATCCCATGCGATCCAGGAGCGATGGTGTAGCGTCGTTGTTGCGTCGATGATTTTTAATGCCGCGGGAATGCCGCGAGATGGCAGTAGCGTCAATTTCCCGCTCGGATCGGTAAAGTCGACAGTAGTCGTAGACCAGGCTGGTCTGACCAGTCGTCTGCCCAGCTAGTTAACGCATGTGGAATGTTGCCGCATGTTTTATTATTTTATTTTAGGTAATCAAAATTGCACAGAAGATAGGAATTGCATCGGATATATTTTCGTATGATTAACTTTAGATAATAATTATTATTTTTACATTGTTTCAATTTATTTTATAACGTGTTTATTAGGGGGGGGGGGCATGATAGAACAGAGTTGCAAATTCTAGCCAAGGGGAGGGGATTTCAAAATGGATCTGAGCTACCCCTTATCCCTCAGTTTGCATGCCTTAATTAAATAAATTAAAAATTTTGTTAATTAAGATTTCACGAGGGCGTGGATGGGGGAGATACAACGGCAAAGGGTCCCAAAATTTACCCAATAAGGGGAGGGGGTTGCCGAATCTGACTGAGCCACCCCCATGCGTTGATTAAATAATAAAAAATGTTAAATAAATAATGACAATCTCGAAAATTGATAATTTACTAGGAAGTGCAGGGGGAGGTAGGATGGCGGAAATTTACTCAAAAAGGGGAGGGGGTTTCAGAATCTAGCTGAGCCACCCCCATCCCTCCGTTAGCATACGTGGATTGAATAAAAAAAATGTTAAATAAAAAATGAAAATCTCGCAAATTGAGATTTTGCGAGACGGCGGAAGGGGGAAGTACGATGACGGAGGGTTGAAAATTTTAGCCAACTATTAATTAAGCTTTCACGAGGGGGTGGAAGGGGGAGGTACGACGACGGAGGATTACAAATTTTACCCAACAAGGGGGTGGGGGCTCTCNCGGAGGGTTGCAAAATTTACTCAAAAAGGGGAGGGGGGTTCAGAATCTAGCTGAGCCACCCCCATCCCTCCGTTAGCATACGTGGATTGAATAAAAAAAATGTTAAATAAAAAATGAAAATCTCGCAAATTGAGATTTTGCGAGACGGCGGAAGGGGGAAGTACGATGACGGAGGGTTGAAAATTTTAGCCAACTATTAATTAAGCTTTCACGAGGGGGTGGAAGGGGGAGGTACGACGACGGAGGATTACAAATTTTACCCAACAAGGGGGTGGGGGCTCTCAAATCTGACTGAGCCACCCCCATGCGTTTATTTAAAAAAAAGTTTTAAACAATCGTAAAAAATTGGTAAATGAACAATAAAAATTGCGAAAATTGAGACTTTGCAAGGGGCTGGAAGGGGGAGGTACAACGGCGGAGGGTTGTAAATTTTACCCAACTAGAGGAGGGGATTCCTGAAACTGACTGAGCCACCACCATCCCTCTGTTCGTATGCATCATTTAAATTAATTTTTTTTAATTAAATAAAAAATATAAATTGTTGTCAAATGAAATTTCACGAGGGGAAGATACGACGGCCGAGGGTCGCAAATTGTACCCAACAAGGGGAGGGGGTTGTTGATTAATTGAAAAGAAATATTAAATAAATAATGAAAATTGCGAAAATTGATAATTTACGAGGGGGTGCAAGGGGGAGGTATGATAGCCGATGGTTGCAAATTTTATTCAACGAGGGGAGGGGGTTTCAGAATCTACCTGAGCCACCCCCCCATCCTTCCATTGGCATGCGTTGATTGAATAAAAAAAAAGTTAAATAAAAAATGCAAATCTCAAAAATTAAGACTTTGTGAGGGGCAGAAGGAGGAGGTACGACAACAGAGGGTTGCAAATTTTACTCAACAAGGGGAGGGGGTTTCAGAATTAATCTGAGTCACCCCCCATACCTCCGTTAGCATGCGTTGATTGAACAAAAAAAAATTTTAATAGAAAAAGAAAATCTCGCAAATTGAGGTTTTGCGTGGGGATGGAGGGGACGGGTACGACGACGAAAGATTGCAAATTTTAGCCAACTATTAATTAAGGTTTCATGAGGGGGTGGAAGGGAGAGGTATGACGACGGAGGGTTGCAAATTTTACCCAACAAGGGGGGGGCTCCCAAATCTGACTGAGTCACCTTCATGCGTTCATTTTTAAAAAAGTTTTTAAAAAATCGTAAAAAAATTCTCAAATAAATAATGAAAATCGCGAAAATTGAGCATTTACGAGGGGCTGGAAGCGTGAGGTATGATGAGGGAGGGTTGCAAATTTTACCCAACAAGGGAAGGGGATCCTCAAACTCACTGAGCTACCCCCATTTCTCTCTTCGCTCGCGTTATTTAAATAAAATTAAAAATTTTTGAATAAAAAATGAAAATCTTTGTTAATTGAAATTTCACGAGAAGGTGGAAGGAAGAGGTATGGTGGCACAGGGTTGCAAATTTTACCCAACAAAGGGAGGGGGTTTCAGAACTTTTCTGAGCCACCCCCATCCCTCCGGTCCCATGCGTTTTAAAATAAATTCAAAAATTGTTGAATAAAAAATATAAATCTTGTTAATTGAAATTGCACGAGTGAGCGGAAGGGGAAGGTATGATGGTAGAGGGTTGCAAATTTTACCCAAAGAGGGGAAGGGGTTTCAGAATATATTTGAGCCACCCCCCATCCCTCCGTTAGCATGCGTTGATTGAATAAAACAAATATATCATGGCCGCGAGGGAGGAGGAGGGTTCAACTCTAACACTTTCTGATCCTCATATTCGGACTCTTACAATCTGATTCTTAGATGTTGATCCTTCTGATCCTCATATTTTTACCCATACCTTTTGACTCCTAAATTTTTACCCTCAATTCCTCTTCATTCAATGTTGGAACTTTTGAATTAAGGAAAATATACACATACATATAACAAGAACAGAACGAATCAATTTAAATTAATCTAATCATGAATATAGAATCAGAAAGAAAATAAAATAAAATGAAATAGTATACATTAACCTAGCGATGAGCACGAAGCGCCCGTTCGATAGTATTACAACCTAGGGGTAAAAATATAAGGATTACAAGGGGAAAAATTGATTGTTTATTGAATTATTAACTCAATAAGCCATGAATTTAATTCTTAAGCAAATTTATCTATCGAAAAATTAATGACTGACTCAATTTATCGATTAATTAGTATAGTTTCAGGTAAGACTCTAAAAAGTTCTTACATTTTCGATCTTAATCGCTGCATTAATTTTACATTGTTAACCGATCTTTCATCTCACCTACCTAGTAACCTACTAATTAAACCTATCTAGAGATTTTTAGATCAGACCAGTTTTCAATCTTAAAGTTGCGATCTCAAAATTTAAGATCGGAACGGGACTCATGAACGATCTTCACGTTCCACCAGCATTCTTGAAACGCCCGATGAGGGAATCGCTCATCGGCTTCTCATAAGAATAGAGGCAAATATCGCCACAGGCGGCCCTATCCGGGGTTCAGCGTCACGAGTCCCATATCCATAACAGGTGGAAAATTTTGGACGAGCGGAATAAAAATTCTTTTTTTCTACTCAACCCTAATCGATAGACAACTTTTAGCACCACAAGAGTGAACTAGAAGAGTTACTTGTGGCATATAAAAAGAATTTGGCCAAATATTTTCACATTTAGTGTATATTTCTTATGAAGTGAAAATTTGTGTGAGGGAATCGCTCTTAGCGCGCCTACTGACGGGTTAAACTCCGTAAGATCTTATGTTAAGATCAGAAATTGTTCTGATTTTAAGACCGTTTATCGGACTTCCTGTCTTAAGTCTTAGTTTCAGACCGCTCGTAAGACCGGATTTTTGTTTCTGACCTAAACTTTTTATTTCTGACCTAAACTTTTCAGAAACCGGATTTTTATTTCTGACCTAAACTTTTCACCCTCATAACCCTGAATTTCAACTCTCATAAACCATAGCCGTGACCAGTATGTTCCTGATTTTCGACCCTCGTCACCATCATCTTTAGTTTCGACACTTGTGAACCTTGGTTTTACACCTCGCAACCTATGGTTTTATAAACCTTACTAGAAGGGTCAAAATGAAATCCGAATAAGGATCAGAAATTGTGAAAAAGAGTCACAACAAGGATCTGGATAGATCGGAGTGTCAGAAAGGGTCAGAGTAAGGTTAAGGAACGGTCACAATGAGGCTGATATGAAGGCCTTAGGGAGTTCGTATGGAGATTATATGGGTATCACGTAAGGGCGATATGGTGGACATACGGCGCTTAGGTTAAGGTCATATGGAGGCCAGATAGGGGTAATATGGAGTATCTAGTCCATATACTCTGACAGGTCGCGTATGCATTTTTAGGNAGTGAATTTACTCTCATCCTGGAGGGTTTTTCACTCTCTCAGTAGGCTTTCGCCTCCCGAGTATTTCGACTCGGGAGGGTTTTCAGAATTAAATGCGAATCAGCCGGGACTCCTCAGAGCCTGGGACGCCGAGAGGCTGATCCGACCAAAGTGGAACACTGTTACCCACTTCACGACCACCCACACTCTCGGCCACCAGTTACCGCTTCGGTCATCGCACGTCACCGTCTCCGAGTACTCGAATGTCGGCACATGGTCGGGTCGACAGGAGGACGATCTCTACTGCAGACCCAGGGGCCCATGCGCACGATATTTGTTTCGCCGAGCCGGATAACGCCGGAAACAACAAAGTCGTCACTGAGAGTTCCGAAATAACTCTTTTTTCATTTGTGGAGGATGCAGGAGCATCCCCCTACGTTCGCTACTATCAGTTATGCACCTGGCCGCGCTGCGCTATTCGTCCACCATTCCCGTGGCCATCTTTCAAGCCAACACCACAGTATATATCGGAGAAATCCTTTCGACTTCCCCGCTCGAGCGTCCGTGTTCGACTAACTCAGAATCTTACTAGGGCCTTCTCCCCCTAGTCTGGATATCTCAGCGACGATAGGTCATTCCGTTACCCTATCCCCACCAATCAACCCGACGGGATCCCGGGGGCACCAGTCCTCTCACCTGGCCGTTGGTCCCTAGTCTACTCTGACATAGCCTATGGAATCGCCCAGTTGGACAGCCTGTACATTGGCCCCTTTTCCCCTAACACATGCTGGGCGAATTCCAAAATAGCGATAGTCTAGTAACATCCTCCAGACCTCCAGGGGTAGCGGTTTCATCCATAACCGCTATGCCTTAGGTCTTTCATCGGTTTGTTGCTCAGTTCATCTAGTCCCGGAGTAGTGTAGTAATACGGGTTCTGGGGCAACGTTTTTGTCGTCGACCTGGTCGTTGGGGCCCAGTAGGGGGGTCAGATGAAAGTGGGTGGGTGGGTGGTTGATTAATTCGCGGGGTCGCGGTTCAATTCGCGGTTTGATTCGCGGGGTCGCGGTTTAATTCGCGGTTTGATTCGCGGTTTGATTAATTAATTCGCGATTTTTTCCCTCGAAGTGACGAAGGGGTTAATTAATTCGCGGTTTGATTCGCGGCTTGATTAATGAATTCGCGGTTTTTCCCTCGAAGTGATGAAAGGGTTAATTAAATCACGGTTTAATTCGCGGTTTGATTAATTAATTCGCGATTTTTTCCCTCTAAGTGACGAAAGGGTTAATTAATTCGCGCGGTCGCGGTTTAATTCGCGTGGTTGCAGTTTAATTCGCGGTTTAATTAATTAATTCGCGATTTTTTCCGTCAAAGTGATGAAAGGGTTATTTAATTCGCTGGTTAATCAATTTCATTCGCGGTTTTGCGTTACAAAGGACCTTCTCGGTGGAACTAGTCAATCCACCCCGCGAGGGGGTGAGTGAAAGGGTTAATTAATTCACAGCTGTAGAAATCATAGAAGGGGCTCCTCTTCTTCTTCAAACATTGACACCTGGCTCCACTTGACATGTCTGAACTTGAGTTTTCCGGTACTTTCTCGTTTGCCGCCCCCCTTCGTATGAAATTGTTGTTGATAACGATATCAATATGTAAATATTTATTTTAAAAAACATTTTCCTGTCACATGTCTGAACTTGAGTTTTCCGGTACTTTCCTGTTTGCCGCGCCCATTCGTGGGAAATCATTGTTAATAATGATATCACTATATAAACATTTATTTTTAAAAAACATTTTCCTGACACGTCTGAACTTGAGTTTTCCGGTACTTTCTCGTTTGCCGCCCCCCTTCATATGAAATTGTTGTTGATAACGATATCAATATATAAATATTTATTTTAAAAAGAAGGGGAGGGAGTATGTATATATGCAAAGAATTTTTGCCTGAACTTAAGATTATCAGTCCTTTGATGATTACCGCTCGTAGAAACAAACGTTATTAATAATAATGTAAAAAATTATTTATTGAACAAAGAAAGGTTTAAGAGTGGGGGCTTTATGTATATAAACGAAAAAATTCGCGCACATATCATCAGTTCATCTTGTCACTCTCCATGAAGGACAGCTTCAAACGACGGGAATTAAAGAAACGTTTAGACCTTCTCTTGAAAAACATTCAAAAAGTGAGACAAGTTATACAGTACCGAAGTGACATCAAAGTACTCTGCCCCAATCTGCAGAAGACTCGAATTTAAGCTTAATTATCATACCCACGTGAATACAAAAAAAATCATCATGGATTTCAACAAAATAAACATTGTGGCGCAAATGAAAAATCTTCCTCTTATCAAACTGGCGGATCTGGAAGCTGGAGCATTTTATATCATCACTGCAGCTCGCAAAGTGGAGACAAAGTATGGAGTTGGTGTTATTCTTCATCTCTCAGATACTCACACAGTTTTCGTGAATACTCGACTGGCCAAGTATTTCGCTGAAAATCCCAAGATGTTCGAGAATTTCCAACAACATATTGAGAAGGGCTCACCAACGTTGGAATATCTTGGTGGGAAATACAACAATCTTCGCCTACATCCTGATTCAAACGTGAAAGTTGAAAATAAAGCAGATGAAGCAGATTTCAATGTGATGAATGATATTGCAGAGTTCAAAGAACTTCTCTTAGTGAAAATATCTGAATTGAAACGCAACTATTTATACACCATCACAGCTGCCTCCAAAGTCAAAACCAAGCATGGAATGAGTGTGATCCTCCATTTGAATAATGCTTATTCAGTTTTCCTCAACCGAAGGATATCAAAATTTTTCATTGATAATCCTAAAGAATTTGAAGATTTGCTGAATGAAATCAAGAAAGGCACACCAAAGTTGGAGTATTTGGGTGGTGAATACAACGAAATCAAATTCCATGCAGAGGATGAGGAAATTGTTGCTTAACTTACAAATTAAATAGAACAATATTTTCATTTTTTTTTTTTTATTGATAATTTTTTTTTTCACACAATGATTTTTTATGATTATAACTAATGTAATAGTATCTAAGAAGAACATGAATAAATATAATAATTAAACATATTTTGTTGTTTTTCCTTAAGAATTATTACATTTAACACAATCCCTTATCATAGGTGGTGGTCCATCAAAAGTATCACCCTCGACAGTCTGATAATGCTCCAAACAACGTCTACATCTTTTGATGTGCCAATCAGCTCTCATAGCATCAGTCAACTTGTCCCAACACTGATCAACATGGCATGCAGCGATGAAACTTATAAATGAATGTGGCAGATATGCAATATCTTCACAATCCATCAAATTTAAATTGTTCAATTTGAAGTAAATATTGACGGATCGATCTACTGATCGTACTATTCTTTTCTTCATCATCCAGTTTTTGAGTAGCTCTACATTTTTCAAGGCACATGCCTTGTTGTCGTCTCTATAACTATGGAATGGACAAGTACGAGATGGTAAATCTTTGAAATTGGCTAGTGATGGGCAATCATCGAAAATTTCTTCAATATTAACTACTAGCGGTGCTAATACAGGACCAGAAATTTTTTTCAACCACTCTTTTTTCTCCTCCCCTTTCACATAAATTCTACCAATATTTTCCCACTTTTGCACTAATTGTCCAACTTGCTCGTATGATCTATTCCCATAGTTCCAGGGTAATCCATGATGATGACGCTCAAGCCACAAAGCTACCCTCCTATACTTCGCTGATAAACTGGAGAATCTCCATGGGGGCTTGAAAAACCAAACGTTAGGGTATCCTACACCAGAATCCAAAACTGTGTATCCGAATTCTTTCACGATGAACTCGTTGGAGAGCGTTTGGAAACCTTGTACGTCCACGAGCACCTCCATCGCAACTGATGAAATATTTCTATCGTGATGAGAATTTATACCCCTCTCGCCCCTCCTCCTCTTTAGATTACTTTTCTTACTCCTCCGCTTATCGGGTTGTAATGTACTACTCGATCGTGCAAAATGAGACAATAAGCAGCTGTTTCCGGAGAAAAACTTATTTTTGTTTCAAACTCCAGGCGGACATCCACAGGTCCAAATTTCAAGGATTCATTTTGTTTAGAGCAATCGATGACTACCAGGGGTGTAATCGCTGCAAATTGTGCTTTTGTCAATAATGGATTATTCGCTTGTTGATCATAATATGATGATTGAAAGTTTGAATACATGTCATATAGTATCGAATACTGATTTTTAGTCATGTCTACATCCAAATTTCCATATGGATAACGTTGGGAATTTAGGAATAATTTCACATCGATGATACTACAATGATCAAAATTGCTAGCATTTTTCTTATTTCTATTTTTTCGATCTGTTTGGAAGCCTAGAATGACATAACGTGGTTTCTCAAGCTGAGTTGCGGTTTTCACCGTCCACACGTGTTTTGTTGTCGCTGGAAGCATTGGATACTCATATAATTCCCATGATCTGAAGCTCATCGATATTGCGGGATCTTTCTGGATGAAATTGAGCAACTCAATCTTCTTAGTATCCGATAATGACACATATGGAACCATCCACTCAATTCTCATAAAATTGATCTTCACATCTTCTTTGGCGGTTTGAATCAAAGCATTGTTATCATGGCGAGCTCTGACTAGAACCAATTCATGTTTCACATTGACCATGATTTTCCGATAATCTTCAGCAAATCCCAGCAACATGCCCAATGGGATGGAGATGTCAAAGCAACCATTGCCATCAGTTAAACTCAATTTCTCTTGCACACCCAACCATCCGGCATTTTCCATTGAGATACTTTGATTTGGTGTTAATGACACGAGATTTTTCATGAGAGTAGTAATCCCCACGTTCTTCACTTTATCAATTTCAATAGCATTAATTTCATAGCGGATCTCTTGGAATAGATGACAAATGGCGTTATTCACGAAGCTTGTAGTTGTAGAGATGGCATTATCCGATTTGAGCAATTTACCCGTGATGTGCAAGTAACTTTTACTTGGTAAAATACAAAGATCTTGATTTTGTACAGTGATGCGAATTTCATCGCTATTATCCAGTGCCGTCGAGGTATATGGCTGATGTGCATGGATCTCATAGTGAGCGATGGAATCTTCAAACACCGGGGGGAGTTTGATATTCAGGCTTTCCTCCATGGTATACAACAGGCGAATAAGATTTTTACTTGACAAAAACGTTTTTTCCACTTTTTCTTACGGCCAGACCGAGACTCTTGAGAAACTTCACGTTCTGAGGTGTTAACCCCTTGAAACCAGCATGCGAAGTGATTGAAGCGAGGCATGATTGGGGGCTTTTATAGGAGTAGCCAATCTTACGATTATATACTATGCCCATGATTATACAATAGATTTGATGTGTAGCCTGATGGTAATTGTTTCGCCTCTAAAATTCACCAAGTCCCCGTCTTGATCAACGATTCGGAGTTGTAAATCGGTTATCGTTTTTACAGACACTGGTAAATAAATAACTTGCGATGGTACTTCGACAATTTTATACCCAGGGGGCACCACAGGAAAAAATTCATGAATTGTATGAACTTTATCACTGTTGTTGTATGCTCCAGTGGTGATATTACATTCAACTCGTAGAGCGTTCACTTTGAGAATGGCTACAGGCTGATCAGACTGATGAGTTTTATGGGCCTCTAAAACCCTAGGGGTAAAACCAAGGAGACGACCGATCGAATTTGCAGGCCTCAAGTCCAAATCCTTATTGCATGATACTTCACTCCGTAACGTGTTATTGTTACTTCTGATTTTTATATCAATATTATCCTTTTCCACACTTCTTACAATAAATTTTGAGATATCATCGATCTCGTAACTTCCCGTCGGAATGGTGAGGATTGTATCACCTATGTGCAATTTATTATTGCTCGTATCAACGTTTGGAATGGAATTAAAAGTTAAAAATTCCACGAGTCCAAGAACATAATTCTTCTGAGGAGAAAGTTCGATTGGTGGAAAATATTGCACCTCCAACACGGATGATACCCCTGAGATTGTCAATGTGAATGAATCACCCATGATTTCTGAACATCGACTAAGTAAAAGTCATCAACGTTTGCTCTTATATAGGCATCCATTGAGAAATGCCAAACATAAATGTCCACAATTGAAGGTATTCCAGTTCTGGAAACGTTCGTGATTATATTTTATGCTACCAACTCCAAGGTAATTGAAGAGTTCTGTAGGAGGTTGCAGGTTCCCGAAGCTATCGAAATAGGTAACATCGTTCCCCACTTTCTTGTAGGCAACCCAATGAGTTCCAGGACCCTTCTTGTCATCCAAATTGATGATGGCTGACTCATTTTTCAATGGACCATTTTTCGGTAGATCATTGCGCATGAAAACACCACGGAAATGGGGAATTTCCATGAGTTTTGCATACTTTCCAATATCCCCATCAGTCAGAGCCCTGCGTGGTAGCATCTTTAATAGTTTTTTGGCTTCAAATACAAGCCCATTCCCTTTTTATAAGGTTTAAGATGTAAACCTCTGCCGAGTGCGATAGCCTCCATAGTTTCATTATGTCTCTTATTTTCGGCGAGTTGTTGTTTGGCGGCTTTGGCACTATTCACAGCTTTAGCAATTCCAGCAGCTCCTCCAGCTAATGCCCCCGTGGCACTCAATCCGGCAAATAATGGCACGAGAAATGGTAAGATTCCCCCAATTTTTGATGGAACAGGAATAACTCGTGGAATAGTAACTCTACTTCTCCCTCCAACCTGTTTGATGGCTACTCTTGCACCACTGAGTGCTGTTCTAATAGCATCATGTGACCCATTATTCAATTTGATTGACTTCTTGGCAGCTCTGATGATTGCCCCAATTGTGACTCGCTTTTTAGGTTTCACTCTCCTCTTCTTCTTCTTAGCCACACGTTTTTTTACTCCCATACCTGATTTTTTTCTAGTCTTCATGGCAATGCCTGATTTTTTCACACCCGTGCCTGATTTTTTCACACCCATGCCTAATTTTGTTTTAGCTTTCATAGCGTTTGTTACCAATAAAGCGGCTGCCTTTTCCCCCACACTGGCATCTGATGCTGAAACGCGTTGCCAGGCTTGCTCTGCAAGTACTTTATCAGCTTCGTGTCGTGCTGAAATATTCTGACGATTTTTTGAGTAGGCAATGTCATGCGCCTTACAAGCAGCATCGAGTGGATTAATCCCAGGATCTCCTCGAGCTAATCTTTTCGTTAATTTCGTGCCTGGTCCACAGTACTGGTAGCCTGGCAAATGCAATTCAACGGGAAGATTGTTGATGACGTTGTTCAACAATCCTTTCCCCTTTTTGCTAGCGCGCGATCTGTGCACAATCATGTCTGAAGCGGAACTGACTAATTTTTGCTATAAAACAATCAATTTATAGGTTTCTGCCGCAGTTGTCATAAAGATGGAGTTCAGTACACATCTCAGCGGTTTACCCGTCATTAATTTCGATTCAGTAACTGTGAAAGATACCAATAAACCGAAACGTCACGGCCAATTGCTACCAAATACGATTCGCGCGGTTTTTTGTGGTCCATCAAATTGTGGGAAAACTAATGCCCTACTGAGTCTCATAATTCATCCTAATGGTCTCAGGTTTTCGAATATTTATGTGTATTCAAAGTCCCTCAATCAACCCAAATATCAATTTTTACAAAGTTTACTGGAACCTCTTGATGACATGAAGTATTATCCATTCTCAGACAATGAGGAAGTTGTCTCGGTAGATAATGCAAAAGAGCATTCACTGTTCATATTCGACGATGTGGCATGCGAGAAACAAAATAATATCAAGGCATATTTTTGTATGGGGAGACATAAAAATGTTGACAGTTTTTATTTGTGTCAGTCATACGCTCGCATCCCAAAACATTTGGTGCGTGACAATGTCAATTTTCTCGTATTATTTAAACAGGATGAAATGAATTTGAGACATATTTATAACGATCATGTGAACACAGATATGTCATTCGAGAAATTCAAAGAATTGTGCTCAGCCTGTTGGAAAGACAATTATACTTTTCTAGTTATTGATAAAGATAGTGACGTTGATGGGGGTCGATATAGGAAAAATTTCGATTGTTTCATTCGAATAAATAACAATTGTGGGAGGAAGAAGTAAACAGTTGTGAGATAGATTCCAGCGAGTCAACATGCCTCCCCACAAGGGTGAATTGTCCAAACAACAAGAGCTTTTACGTCAAATTTCCAATGCACGAAAAGCTATTCAACGAAAACATAACCTGTTGAAATTAGGCAGAGAGAATGTTGATGAAGCAATGAATGAAGTTCTCAAACCCATTGTGAGACCGCTTCAGGAATTAGCCGCTCGAAATGCGAAATCATTCGATGACAGTAGACAAAAAATTGAATTGACTGATGATAGAAAGCAATCCATTGATTACAAGAATCAACGAAAACTCAGATATAGGAGTACCCCAAAGCAGATGTTGTCGCGTAGAGATGCCTCTGAAGACAGTTATGGGACTACAGCTGACGATTCTTCATTTGATTACACTTTGAATGAGACTATCATTCCATCCTTGGGAAATTCACATGATGCTACTATACTTCCAGCCATTGACAGCTCACGCATTCTGAGTAAAAGTTCAAAGACCAGCACTGAAGAGATAGAGACAGAAGAAGATGCCAACACTCTTGCGGGGAAATATTTGGCACAAATCAACACAACAAAATGGGACAAGGCTTATGGTGTTCGCAAACTTACACATAATTTTATGATTGGAGACTCTCCCATATTTTTTGAGGATGAATTTATTAAAGTAAAAACCATGAAATACGCTTGTACTGAGGGATGATTGGAGCTTCTTTTCATGAAAAATCCTGATAA
>NW_021680370.1:554569-554979 GCF_001412515.2 Diachasma alloeum | reverse complement strand
TTCCACATTCAGTAATTTGAAGGCGTCCATATGTGAACGATTCAATCGAACATTGAAGAGTAAAATGTGGCTACAGTTCAGTTTGTGTGGAAATTACAAGTGGATTGATATGTTACCGGAGCTCATACGTGAATATAACCATAGAAAACATCGAACTATTGGTATGAGGCCTGCTGATGTAACAACAGAAAATGCAAACAAATTACGCCTTATTTACGCCGACTTTCGTGTGAACAGTAGGAGACCGAAATTTCACGTGGGTGATAAAGTTCGTATAAGCAAAGTAAAACATGTTTTTGAGAAAGGATATACACCCAATTGGACTACTGAAATATTCACTATTCGAGAAATTAATAACACCAATCCGATCACATATAAGCTAAAGGATTATAAAAATGAATTAATTAGTG
>NW_021680370.1:553977-554510 GCF_001412515.2 Diachasma alloeum | reverse complement strand
AATGGAAACCGACATTATGTTAAATGGCTGAGATTCGATAGTAGTCATAACAGTTGGATAAATATTGAACAATAAAAAAAATGGAGGTGGGGGATCGCGATAACTATATCAGGCTCCACTCATCTTTAAAATTATCAGTTCAGTGTGTTTGTTGAGCTAGACAACATGATCGTGAAGGTTATTGTGTTACAAGTCCTCGCGGTGACACTCTGTCAGGCTGTGGATTTCCTGAACACGGGAATCCATAGTCAAAGCGGGTTGCATTATGAAGTGGCAGGCAGAGTGCGTTTCACCACTGCAGAGTGGCGTCTTGCAGCTTATATTGACTTGAGAAAATTCATTTCTCAAAGACCATTTGTGACACGAGAAATGCTGGAAAACATGAATCGAACATGTAAATACTATGCTGAGGATGAAAAATGTGTGACCGTTCTTCAAGCGGAAAATCTGTTGATGAAAGAGGAGAATGTGGAAAAATATATCAATCAATTCCTCTTTTTCATGAATGAATCAATGAGTGATAAGAAATATGT
>NW_021680370.1:553075-553421 GCF_001412515.2 Diachasma alloeum | reverse complement strand
CAGTGGGAATGTTTTTTCTTTGGCTTATAGCATTATTGTTGTTGTTGTTCCGAGTAACAAAAGAAGATGAAACTGGTAGCATAGTCGTTGGATGGATTAAAGAGACACATGTATGAGGCATTTTACTAAATAAAAAAACTTTTTTTTCCTAACAAACTGTTTTTATTTCCCCTATCCATAATTTTTTACAAATTATTCACAATATTATTATTCTTAAAACCATAAGGCAAAGTATCTGTCGTATTTGGCAGGAGAATGCGCTTATCATCATGCCAACTCAGAGCTAGTTTAGTTTGATTGATCGTGAACACATCGTGTTTGATCGATCTAATCATATTCTGTGACA
>NW_021680370.1:543101-548005 GCF_001412515.2 Diachasma alloeum | reverse complement strand
CGACCCCGCGAATCAAACCGCGAATTGAACCGCGACCCCGCGAATTAATCAACCACCCACCCACCCACTTTCATCTGACCCCCCTACTGGGCCCCAACGACCAGGTCGACGACAAAAACGTTGCCCCAGAACCCGTATTACTACACTACTTCCCGGCTTTTTTCAGCCGCCTCTAGATGTCGCTTCATGTCTCAATTTTAGAGTTCACGTATCTTTTTAAGGGGATTTCAACCCGTAACGAGAAAATCTCGTTACAAGGTCCATTGAATTTTATCATTGGACTGTATGTTTTTGGGGTCCCTGAACACGAATGTGTAAACCATTTTTACGCGGTGTGGTCAGTTTGGTTGATTTATAACAATTTAATTGTTCATAACGCGATTTCGCGGAAACGGTTAGAGTTAGGGGAAAAATTTCAAAGAAAAAATGTTCCTCGTCTAAAAATACATACATTTTGTTCTTTTATTTTTATTCCTATCTCTCATAGTTATCGAGTGTTCACCTCTGAAACCATGTTGCGGACGACTGAAGGGCGCGCCCGTAATCCTTCGCACATTTCGCTCAGGTTACAATTGAAACGGTTAAGAATAAACGAAAATAGTTGAGATAAAAAACGTCCCCTATTAAACAGTACATAATTATTCTTTTATAACATTTTTTCCTAACTTTAACGGTTAACGAAATAATTTGATGGAAATGAGGAAAAACATTCCCAATTGCCATCCAACGTGATATGCAATTCAAGTTATCTCGGTCCATTTTTCAATTTGTCAAATTTTGAAGGCACGCATCTTCTAGACCGTTTTCTGATGAATAATTTTAATTTTCAACTTTTTTCTCTTCTCCGATTATTTACGACAATATTTGAACGAAAAGACGGCGAGAATGAAAACTATTCATCACAAAACGGTCTAGATGATGCATTCCTTTAAAATTTGACAAATTGAAAAATTGACCAAGATAACTTGGATTCCATATTACGTTGGATGGCAATTGGCGCTGGTTTTCCTAATTTGCATCAAATTATTTCGTTAACCGTTGAAGTTAGGAAAAAATGTTATAAAAGAGTAGGGGAGGCCGGGGCAAAAGGAGACCCCGGGGTAAAATTGGCAGCGGGGCAAAATGAGACGCCGGAGTAAAATGAGACGCGGGGCAAAATGGGACTTCTCTGTTTTGCTTTATGTTTCACTGAGACAAATTAGTCCAGTGTTTTTTCCATGTAACGTGGTTCAATAGATCAGATAAGTACAAAAATAAGCTTTCGAAACGAAGAACGGAACTTTTATCCAAGGCAAGCTAACTGTCGTTACGATCAATATTCTAGTTTTGACGGAAGGGGAAAATTCTCTACATCATGCAGATATTTCATCTTATAACTATGAATTTTTAGAGGTTCATCATAGCTTTTTTTTTTCTTAATTGAAAATTAAAAATTCTTGGCTAAAATTTGCGTCATGGTGTCGAGGAATTTGCATCATATTTTACTTTCCTTAGAATTTCAAGGGATTTGATCACTGAAACTACAAAATCTCATGAGAAAATCAATGAGAACTGCAAATGTGAGATTAATTATTCCCTCCAACTTAGTATAAATCAGGAAAATATCAGTAAAAATAAGCTTGAATTATCAATTCATTGGAAACTTATCGTAATTTGACCCTAAACATTCATTTTTCCATGGAGATTCAAATAAATTCAGAAATTCTTGTCTTAATGCTGTTTACAAATTTTGAATTTTCAGTGAAATCTAAAATTTAATTGTATGTTTTCCCTCTGAATCGCATTCAATACCACTCTCCTGGAAATTACTAGTTGACTCTTCATGAAATTTCAATCACGAGGGCCGATTGATTATAAATCGAATGAAACAATTAAGAGTCTCTCCCGTTGTACCTCACAAAGGTGAAATTTGGGCATGCTCATACTTTTCGAGGGTCAAAAGCCGTAAGCATCATATTTGCTAAGAATTATGCATCGCGAGGGTCAAATTTCGCCAGTGCCATACTTCGTGAGTCAAACGTCGCGAGGATCATAGAATGTTAACAATTTTTGTCTGAAATTTCCGTTACAATTTTTGGAAATTTTTATTGCATTTAAATTTTACTGAAATTCCAAGAAATTTCGTCCTTGGAAATTCGAAATTTTGTGTAAACATCAATGGGAACCAGAAATTTCAGCCCGATTTTCCCTTGAAAATTGATAGAAATTTGAAAATTTCGGTGAATATATTCTTGACTTTTCAGGATAGTCGCATGGAATGCGATTTAAGGGGAAAGTAAATCATGAAATGTCAGTTTTCACTGAAAATTCAGTGCAATTCGGCACTAAATATTCAGATTTCATTGGAAACGCCAATACATTCAGGAATGCTCTTTATGCTGTCTAAAATTCTGAAATTTCACTGAATTTTCAGTGAAATTTGAAATTTCAAGATTTATTTCCCCCAAAATCGCATTCAGCATCACTGTTCTGAACATTAGGCATGAATTGTCTATAAATTTTTTTTTCTAACAGTGTAACAAGGGTAAAACGATCACAAGGGTAAAAAAAAAGCAGAGTTGGTAGGATAATCTCAACGCTCCATCGACCGCAAGGGTCAACCGAAAAATGTAGACAGGCCAATTCCGAAGGTCAGACGATCACAAATCGAGCGAAATAGTCAAAATTCTCTTCCGTTTGATCTTTGTGATCATCCTGCGGGCTCACCTCCTCCATTTGGACTTGGTGATTATCCTGGTTGTCTCGGATGCTTGACCCTTGTATTCGTTTAATCCTTGAAATCTTCCTGACGGCCTCTGATTGACTCTTGTAATCGTTTGACCCTTACGAGTCATAATTCCTAAGACGCTCGATACTTAATAGTTATGATCTATCACATAGAAACATCTAAACATGAGTGACGTTTTGCTGAACGTAATTCACGATTTTGCAGTCGTAAATTACACTAAAAAATACCGTGAATTACAGTTACGTGAGAGTAATTTACGATTTCGTATTTGTAAATGACGCTCAAAACCTCCGTAGATTGCGTCCAAAGAAAGCGTCTTTTATGTTTCACTAATTGTATTTTACGCTTAAGGAATCCTGACTATTATATAATTTACTTATACGCAATTTACGATGGAAAAGATCGTTTTTTAATCTAGAAATAATTCTATTATGCATTTTTTTAATTCGTTGTACATTACGAATGGGTAAACATAAAGTGAGGAAAACATCATTTTAATTACGAATACAGAATCGTAAATTACGTTTACGCAACCGTAATTTACGGTAATTGTGAGTATCATTTATATTTCAACTGGAAGCGTAAAATACGCTTCAGAAAGTGTAAAAGACGACTTCTTAAAGGTTATTCACGTTTCGGTTTTTCTGTGCGATATATGTGATCCTCGCAAGTAAAGATCCTTCCAATCAGAAGATCCTTACGACGTTGGAGTTGCGGACTTCAATCCTTGCCTTCGTAGATTTACGAAGTTTGACCCGCGTAAATTTACCGAACATTGGTTACTTCATTACGAATTGTAGAGAAATCAATTATTCATGTAAAACCTCCAATGTTTCAGGGGTCTCATTTTGCTCCGGTCTCCCCTAATTATGTACTGTTTAATAAGGATTATTTTTTATTACAACTATTTTCGTTTATTCCCAACCGTGACCAATGTAACCTGAGCGGAGTGTGTGAATGATCACGTGCGCGCACTTCCGCCCTCCGCGACCTGATTTCAGAGGTGAAAACTCGATAACTATGTAAAATAGGAATAAAAATAATAAAATAAAATGGATGTTTTTTCAGAAAAGGAACATTTTTTGTTTGAATTTTTTTGCCTAACTCCAACCGTTTCGGCGCAGTCGCGTTCTAAAGAATTAAATTGTTATAAACCACACCTCTCAAAATTGATTTACATATTCGTATTCAGGTATCCCAAAAACATAAAATTCAATGGACCTAAAAATGTATACAGGACCTGTCAGCGTTTGGAATATTCATGGAGGGGTCATAAAATTGTCATATGATGGCTCATATAGGGGTCATATGGAATCACCCACAGTATTGGCCTCTCTTGATTTAAAGATGAGACATTTCTACAACTACGAGTCGGCAACTGCTGATGATATCGGCACCATCCTCATATAATTTGAACCCAGATTAAATCGATTTGCACAATTTTTTTTTTCGTAGTGAAAAAAGTGCATCGGTTACACACATAGGCAGCCTTATACATTCGGACAGGATTAAAAAACGTTATATTCCGGTTCCTAAATCCGAAATTAATTATTCCAAAGTAAAAACAGAAAACTTGTATTTCAAATATTACAGTGCTTCTATTTGGAAGCAACAAAGCTACCGATAAACCCATGAAAACGGAGGTGGGGGAAACCTCAAGGGCTAGACCAAATCGAAGTCTTTGCAGCATTCTTTCAAATAGAAGCATTTTCCATGTTATAATGACTAATTTGGATGCTGCAATCAGAAAAGAATATGATGTTTTTTGACTGGTAGGATGTCCTTGTGTATGTTTTTCTGCTTTTTTTCGGTGTCCTATGGAAAAAATGCCTACGCACGATAGTAGACTGTAGAGTAGGTGGATGGTGGTTTTGTTGCATGCAAATCACACGTGCATGCAACATTCGTACGCCGCTCGTCATCAAAATAAGCCTCCTTTGTATACAGGGTGTTTCAGAAGTACATGT
The DNA here is from genome assembly GCF_001412515.2 of Diachasma alloeum. Taxonomy (NCBI): domain Eukaryota; kingdom Metazoa; phylum Arthropoda; class Insecta; order Hymenoptera; family Braconidae; genus Diachasma; species Diachasma alloeum. The sequence continues at coordinate 543,310 of NW_021680370.1, read as the reverse complement.
ACATCTGAACACCCTAGGATCAGGGGGTGATTCTGAACAGAAAAGTCCTCTTGCACTTTTTGATCAGACTCACCCCTAAAAAGTTATTGGTAGTTAAGGGTGGGCCAATGGGGAGTGATTTTTAAGTGGGCGCATATCCATGTGATATGCAGCATATGTGTGTGTGCCCGCCCCACCATTCTACGAGACAAAAGAGCGCAACGATATTG
>NW_021680370.1:542615-542764 GCF_001412515.2 Diachasma alloeum | reverse complement strand
TCTCTCTCTCTGTCTCTCTCTCTGTCTCTCTCTCTGTCTCTCTCTCTGTCTCTCTCTGTCTCTCTCCGTCTCTCTCTCCGTCTCTCTCTCCGTCTCTCTCTCTATCTCTCTCTCTCTGTCTCTCTCTCTCTCTCTCTCTCTCTCTCTCT
>NW_021680370.1:541015-542378 GCF_001412515.2 Diachasma alloeum | reverse complement strand
TCTCTCTCTCTCTCTCTCTCTCTCTCTCTCTCTCTCTCTCTCTCTCTCTCTCTCTCTCTCTCTCTCTCTCTCTCTCTCTCTCTCTCTCTCTCTCTTTCTCTCTCTCTCTTTATTCGCTGGAATGACGAAGAGGGGAGAATGAATGGGGGAACGTAATTCCCCCTCCACACGCAATGGAAGGACGATCAACCGATCGTCTTTCCATTGGTTACAGCGTCGAGTGGCGCGGGGAACGCGCGTCTCGGTTGAAAATTCATCCCTCCCCCCCGAATTATAGCTAAGGAATGAAACTTGTGTCACTTATTGAGTATTAAATGCTCAATTCAATGACACGAGTTTCATCCCTTAGCGCCTTTTGGGGACGGAGGGGTGAATTTTCGAACGTGCGAAGAGATTGCAAAAAAATTTTTGTTTTCCATTCAAAAATTAATTCCTCCGACCCTAACTGCGAATCAGGGATGAAATTTATGCCAACGTGTTGAGCATTTAATACTCAATGAGTGACACAAATTTCATCCCTTAGCGCCTAATAGGGAGGGAGGAGTGAATTTTTGAAAGCGCAAAGAAATTGAAAAAAAAAATTTTTTTTCAATTCAAAAATTCATTCCTCCGACCCTAATTGCGACTAAGGGATGAAATTTGTGCCAACGTGTTGAGCATTTAATACTCAATAAGTGACACAAATTTTATCCCTTAGGGCCAGTTAGGGAGGGAGGAGTGAATTTTTTAAAGTGCGAAGAAATGGAAAAAAAAATTTTTTCAATTCAAAAATTCATTCTTTCCACCCGAACTGCGACTAAGGGATGAAATTTGTGCCATCGTGTTGACCATTTAATACACAATGAGTGACACAAATTTCATCGATTAGCACCTGTTAGGGAGGGAGGAGTGAATTTTTGAAAAAACGAAGAGATTGAAAACGAACATTTTTTTCAAATGAATTCTCCAAAGTGCGGAGATTGAAAAAAAATTTTTTTTTTCAATTCAAAAATTCATTCCTCCGACCCTAACTGCGACTAAGGGATGAAATTTGTGCCAACGTGTTGAGCATTTAATACACAATGAGTGACACAAATTTCATCGCTCAGCACCTGTTAGGGAGGGAGGAGTGAATTTTTAAAAGAGCAAAGGGATTGAAAAAAATATTTTTTTTCAAATGAATTCTCCAAAGTGCGGAGATTGAAAAAAAATTTTTTTTTTCAATTCAAAAATTCATTCCTTTGACCCTAAGTGCGACTAATGGATGAAATTTGTGCCAACGTGTTGAGCATTTTATACTCAATACCTGATACAAATTTCATCCCTTAGCACCTGTTGGGGAGGGAGGAGTGAATTTTTGAAAGAGCGAAGAGATTGAAAAAAA
>NW_021680370.1:526560-540865 GCF_001412515.2 Diachasma alloeum | reverse complement strand
ACCCTAAGTGCGACTAAGGGATGAAATTTGTGCCAACGTGTTGAGCATTTTATACTCAATACGTCATACAAATTTCATCCCTTAGCGCCTAATAGGGAGGGAGGAGTGAATTTTTGAATGCGCAAAGAAATTGAAAAAAAAATTTTTTTTCAGTTCAAAAATTCATTCCTCCCACCCTAACTGCGAATAAGGGATGAAATTTATGCCAACGTGTTGACCATTTATTACTCAATACGTGACAGAAATTTCATCCCTTAGCACCTGTTAGGGAGGGAGGAGTGAATTTTTGAATGCGCAAAGAAATTGAAAAAAAAATTTTTTTTCAGTTCAAAAATTCATTCCTCCCACCCTAACTGCGAATAAGGGATGAAATTTATGCCAACGTGTTGACCATTTATTACTCAATACGTGACAGAAATTTCATCCCTTAGCACCTGTTAGGGAGGGAGGAGTGAATTTTTGAATGCGCAAAGAAATTGAAAAAAAAATTTTTTTTCAGTTCAAAAATTCATTCCTCCCACCCTAACTGCGAATAAGGGATGAAATTTATGCCAACGTGTTGACCATTTATTACTCAATACGTGACAGAAATTTCATCCCTTAGCACCTGTTAGGGAGGGAGGAGTGAATTTTTGAAAAAACGAAGAGATTGAAAACGAACATTTTTTTCAAATGAATTCTCCAAAATGCGGAGATTGAAAAAAAAATTTTTTTTCATTTCAAAAATTCATTCTTTCGATCCTAACTGCGACTAAGGGATGAAATTTGTGCCCACGTGTTGAGCATTTAATACTCAATAAGTGACACAAATTTGATCCCTTAGCGCCAGTTACGGAGGGAGGACTGAATTTTTTAAAGTGCGAAGAGATGGAAAAAAAATTTTTTTCAAATGAATTCTCCAAAATGCGGAGATTGAAAAAAAAATTTTTTTTCATTTCAAAAATTCATTCTTTCGATCCTAACTGCGACTAAGGGATGAAATTTGTGCCCACGTGTTGAGCATTTAATACTCAATAAGTGACACAAATTTGATCCCTTAGCGCCAGTTACGGAGGGAGGACTGAATTTTTTAAAGTGCGAAGAGATGGAAAAAAAATTTTTTTCAAATGAATTCTCCAAAATGCGGAGATTGAAAAAAAAATTTTTTTTCATTTCAAAAATTCATTCTTTCGATCCTAACTGCGACTAAGGGATGAAATTTGTGCCCACGTGTTGAGCATTTAATACTCAATAAGTGACACAAATTTGATCCCTTAGCGCCAGTTACGGAGGGAGGACTGAATTTTTTAAAGTGCGAAGAGATGGAAAAAAAATTTTTTTTCAAATGAATTCTCCAAAGTACGGAGATAGAAGAAAAAATTTTTTTTTCAATTCAAAAATTCATTCCTCCTACCCTAATTGCGACTAAGGGATGAAATTTGTGCCCACGTGTTGAGCATTTAATACTCAATAAGTGACACAAATTTGATCCCTTAGCGCCAGTTACGGAGGGAGGACTGAATTTTTTAAAGTGCGAAGAGATGGAAAAAAAATTTTTTTTCAAATGAATTCTCCAAAGTACGGAGATAGAAGAAAAAATTTTTTTTTCAATTCAAAAATTCATTCCTCCTACCCTAATTGCGACTAAGGGATGAAATTTATGCCAACGTGTTGAGCATTTAATACACAATACGTGACACAAATTTCATCCCTTAGCACCTGTTAGGGAGGGAGGAGTGAATTTTTGAAAGCGCGCGGTCGCCCCCTGAAAAGGAAAGGAGTGGAATTATTGGAGAATCAAGGATTTCCGTCGTTGGATTTTTTGGGGCCCTGAAAAGGGCCGTTGGGCTTAAGGATTTGGCCCTGAAAAGGGCCGATGGGCTTAAGAATTTGGCCCTGAGAAGGACCAATGGGTTCGTGGATGGAGATGGGATGCTCAGCACAGGTTTTCAAAAAGGCCACCGTCATTTTCTAAGCATAGTTCTGCACGACGAACTATAGCTTGGCGAGCATTCTCCAACTGCTGCTGCGTCAGATCAGCTACTGCACCATGCAGGCGGGCCACCAAATCCTCCAGATCGTTGACTACCTGCGCATAAATTTTTTCTTTGAGAGTTCCCCAAAGAAAAAAATCTACGGGCGTCAAATCTGGTGATCTATGGGAGAAATAGTAATTTGATTTTAAACAGCGCACGATTATTGGAAGATTAAAGATACTCGTCACTTACCGAGGAGGCCAACGAACTGGTCCAGCTCTCCCGATCCATCTCTCTGGAAACCATTGGTTCAGCATTCCGGTGACTGCTCTGGTGTGATGAGCAGGAGCACCATCTTGCTGAAACCACACACCTCTGTTTCCTGGGCCATCTCCGAGCAATTCCGGTAAGGTTTCCTCCAGAAACATCAGATAGTTCTCCCCCTGAAAAAAAAAATCTGGAATGATGATCTTTCAATTGAAAGAAAAAAATTTTAATTATCTTTGTCATGATAAATAATCGATACTTACATTGAGTGGATCAGGAGCTAATCGAATGTGCACCTCATCATTCAAAATTGCACCCCACACATTCAGCCTTTGCCACTGGTGCTGGAAAGAATGAGCCCTGGCAAGGTGGGGATTCTCTAATGCCCAATGGTGATAATTGTGCATGTTGAAAATTCCCTGCCTTGTGAAACAGGACTCATCTGTCCAACACACATTGAACAGAAAATGAGGATCGCGTCGATGATTCTCGAGGATAAATCGACAATACTCGATGCGTGCCTCAAGATCTCCCGGCATCAGCTCCTGTGTAGGGCACAAATGGTAAGGGTGGAAGCCTTCTTCCTTGATGATGCGGAACACCGTGGTACTATTCGTATTAAGGTGTTCAGCAATCCTCCTTACACTTGTCGTGGGGTGGTCCTCGATTTCGTTGAAGACTGCCTCTTCCAGGTCATCTCGAGCACGTCCGATAGAACGTCCTTCGCCACGGCAACCAAGGAGATAACCAGTTTCTGCCATCCGCTCATGAAGGAGAGAAAACACCCGATGATCGCGTGCCCGACGATCAGGGTATCTCTCCCTGTACCTCTCCGCTGCTCGTCAGGCAACTCCACCACACTCACCATACACAAAATGCATATCGCGATATTCGCGAGCAGTGAACGCCATTGGCACGATAATAACTACGAACGGAATCACGAGGCAAAATGATCGGATTGGAAATTGGGCTTCCCTCAAAAACAATACACGATCGTCAGTTGATGTTGTCATGAACGGCGGAGGGGGAAAAAAAAAGATCAAACAATTGACGACGCCTTGTATATGAACAAAAGAGGGTGTGGGTAAAAGAAAGAGGATAAAATGTGAAAAAAACACCAATAATCTCTGCAAAAGGCTTATTTATTTTCTTTCTTTACAGGTAATCGATTTGACAGGAAATTATTGAATATTAAATGCCCTGGAGGGCGACCACGTGCTTTCAAAAAGTCACTCCTCCGTCCCCAAAAGGCGCAAAGGGATGAAACTCGTGTCATTGAATTGAGCATTTAATACTCAATATGTGACACAAGTTTCATTCCTTAGCTACAATTAGGGGGGGTGGGATGAATTTTCAAACGAGACGCGCTTTCCCCGCGCCACTCGTCACCGGAGTTCACTGGAGGGCGACCACGCGCTTTCAAAAATTGACTCCTCCCTCCCTAACAGGTGCTAAGGGATGAAATTTGTGTCACGTATTGAGTATTAAATGCTCAACACGTTGGCACAAATTTCACCCCTTAGTCGCACTTAGGGTCAGAGGAATGAATTTTTGAATTGAAAAAAAATTTTTTTTTTCAATTTCTTTACGCTTTCAAAAATTCACTCCTCCCTCCCTATTAGGCGCTAAGGAATGAAATTTGTGTCACTCATTGAGTATTAAATGCTCAACACGTTGGCACAAATTTCATCCCTTAGTCGCAGTTAGGGTCGGAGTAATGAGTTTTTGAATGGAAAAAAAAATTTTTTCATCAATCTCCGCACTTTGGAGAATTCATTTGAAAAGAAATTTTTTTTTCAATCTCTTCGCTCTTTCAAAAATTCACTCCTCCCTCCCTAACTGGCCCTAAGGGATGAAATTTGTGCCACTTATTGAGTATTAAATGGTCAACACGTGGGCACAAATTTCATCCCTTAGTCGCATTTGGGATCGGAGGAATGAATTTTTGAATTGAAAAAATATTTTTTTTTTCAATTTCTTTGCGCTTTCAAAAATTCACTCCTCCCTCCCTATTAGGCGCTAAGGAATGAAATTTGTGTCACTCATTGAGTATTAAATGCTCAACACGATGGCACAAATTTCATCCCTTAGTCGCAGTTAGGGTCGGAGGAATGAATTTTTGAATGGAAATAACAATTTTTTCTTCAATCTCCGCACTTTGGAGAATTCATTTGAAAAAAAAATTTTTTTCAATCTCTTCGCTCTTTCAAAAATTCACTCCTCCCTCCCTAACAGGTGCTGAGGGATGAAATTTGTGTCACTCATTGTGTATTAAATGCTCAACACGTTGGCACAAATTTCATCCCTTAGTCGCAGTTAGGGTCGGAGGAATGAATTTTTGAATTGAAAAAAAAAATTTTTTTTCAATCTCCGCACTTTGGAGAATTCATTTGAAAAAAAATTTTTTTTTCAATCTCTTCGCTCTTTCAAAAATTCACTCCTCCCTCCCTAACAGGTGCTAAGGGATGAAATTTGTGTCACGTATTGAGTATTAAATGCTCAACACGTTGGCACAAATTTCATCCCTTATTCGCTGTTAGGGTCGGAGGAATTAATTTTTGAATTGAAAACAAATTTTTTTTTTCAATCTCTGCACTTTCGAAAATTCACCCCTCCGTCCCCAAAAGGCGCTGAGGAATGAAACTCATGTCATTGAATTGAGCATTTAATACTCAATAAGTGACACAAGTTTCATTCCTTAGCTATAATTCGGGGGGGAGGGATGAATTTTCAACCGAGATGCGCGTTCCCCGCGCCACTCGACGCTGTAACCAATGGAAAGACGATCGGTTGATCGTCCTTCCATTGCGTGTGGAGGGGGAATTACGTTCTCCATTCATTCTCCCTTGTTCGTCATTGCAGCGGACAGAGAGAGAGAGAGAGTGAGAGAGAGAGAGAGAGAGAGAACAATATCGTTGCGCTCTTTTGTCTCGTAGAATGGTGGGGCGGGCACACACACATATGCTGCATATCACATGGATGTGCGCCCGCTTAAAAATCACTCCCCATTGGCCCACCCTTAACTGCCAATAACTTTTTAGGGGTGAGTCTGATCAAAAAGTGTAAGAGGACTTTTCTGCTCAGAATCACCCCCTGATCCTAGGGTGTTCAGATGTACATGTACTTCTGAAACACCCTGTATATACCACTCCACCCGCCTTGGAGCACATTTCCAAGTTTCATTCCCTCCGTCATCATACCTTCCCCTGCATACTCTCGTAAATGATCAATTTTCACGTTTTTCATTATTTATTTAACATTTTTGTTATTTAATCAACGCATGGGGGTGGTTCAGTCAGATTTTACAACCGCCGCCGAGTTCCCCAATAATCGGTTGCGATCTTCGGCCGATGTTCAGCCGAACGTTAGGACGTTATCTCGGACCATCATAGACACCGATGTACAGCCAATATTGGCGTCGATTATCAGCCAACCATCGGTGAAACAAAATTTCAAAATCATTCATACATATTAGTTCCTGTAGTTTATAATCATTTTATAACCGTTCTTATCCATTCTAGCAAACCAAAAACGAAAAAAAAATCTAAAGAAATAAAAAATTGCCCCCTGCGGGATTGGATCGCGGGTCCTTCCGATCTGTAGTCAAGCGCGCTGTCCACTGAGCCATTTTTTTTTGTTTAACCATGTTTTATTTAATTTTTTACAATGAGTATTTACATTTATTTACAATATTTACATTTAGGAAAAAAACAGGTATATAAAAAACTTAATGATAAGTATCTGCTGTAATCTAAACAAATGGTCCCTTTGTGACACTCGAGTTTAATAAATTCATGGATTTATTCCATAGACTTCAGTATTGTGTTTTTGTGGTAAATTAAACCGTTGCGCTGGATTAGTACATATTATTATTCGTGTCGTAGGTGCGCTCAAAAAAAACGGGAGAAGAAAAGATAAAAATAAAATAAAATATAGCTTATTGTATAAAAAAAAGAGCACATTTTGTATTAGTTATTCGAAGTATTTTAATATATGTATATGTCAATACTGATTTGTGGTTTTTTCGATTTTTTCAATCATTTAGTATCGAAATATCTATAAAAACCGGGGTTTTTATGTGGAGATTGAGTTTTAATTTATATATATCTTGTTATGTTACTTATGGTGGTCTGAAGTTATTTCTTCGAAATCTGTTTTGATTTAGTTTTCTATTCTTAATTTTCTTTGTAGATTTGGTATCGGGTTTGTAATTCTGGGATGAATTTATCGTTCTCATTTATCCACCAGTATTTGCGTGTTATTCGGTAAAAATCTTCCTAATCGACATCAGGGATTTCTCTTGAGTACTTCAGCTCCCTGTTCATGAAGTCATCTACTGGTATTTTATTGTTTTTTTTTTGTGTCTTGGGATATGATAGAGAATTGGTTTATTCGTTTCGTCTTGGAATAAACCAATTTTGTCATATGAGATGAAGTATTGCGGTTTTATATTACCGCATCTGACTCTTTCCGTAGATTCTGGATTTTCGAAATTTACAAAATTGTTTATTGTTTTGTTATCGATAGTTTTCAGTTTGTTGTAATAATTTCGTGCTAGTTTAAGCCTGAAATTATCGATTCTGGGAATTCTCGCACGATCGTATACGTATTTATTCCTGACTCGATGTTGATAGTTAGTGTTCAGATCGGTACATAAATAGGGATGTTCTGAGATACTTTCTCTCAAAGACTCTTAAACATTCACATTGATGGGCGCCTAGGTTCCATAGGATTTTGGCTCCATACGTTAACAGTGGTCTGATTAATAGGAGATAACAGATTATTCTAGCTCTCTTATTTATATGTTTGTTATGGAAGAGAAAGCCTAGGGATTTATATCTTTTTCTGGCTTTCTCGATTTGAATGTCTATGTGGTTTGAGCATCCAGTGAGTTCGTCGATATTAATTCCTAGATATTTCACAATGCTTTTGTGCGGAATTATTGTTTCATTATTAGTGATGGAGTCCTTGATTTTAATTTGAAATTTATTGATGCTTTCTTTTCGTTTTTTAGACATGCCTACTTTAGGGTTTCGAAATAAGATAGCTTCACTCTTGTCAGGGTTGACCGTAAGATTCCAGACCGAATATATATCGTTAACCTTTTCGATGAGAGGATTAAGCATCTCACTGATTTGAACTCCGTCGCTACCGGCCGCGTAATCAATCCTATCATCGGCGTAGGTGATGGAGAATGTGTCGTTATGGTTATTTAGATTGAATGAATTTATCATGTGAGCTGTAAATATAGAGAAGAGGACAGGGGAGTTTATTGTTCCTTGTTGCAGTCTTTCTCTTATATGATAGGTGTTGCTCATTGAATTATTATGGTTTATTACTTTGAATTTTTTTTCATGTGTCATATTCCAGATAGTTTTGATAAGATGAGACGGAATGTCCACTGAGCCATCTGAAATTTCTTATGAAGACAAATTTTTTTTCGGGGATATAAATACCACATGGTGTGTTTGTTTGAATCCGCGAATGTGATTATCAATAATTAGTTAATGAAAGTGTTACTCTGATGAGAGGAGTTAATCAATTAATTTACAATTAATGCTTATTATTCTTGAAATATTTAGGCTTTCATTCGAGGTATCGATATCTATAGTCTGTAGGAAAGAGGATGAATGCATGCTATCCATCCATTTATTCAAAAAATAGCCTACAAATATTAAGTCGGTTCCGATCATCGGCCTTGGAGCGGCCTTTCATCGGTGCCCCGACGTTTGGTGTCCGGATATTGGACCGGATGTTTGGCCTTTGATCAGAGCCCCGATGTTCGGCAAGCAGATATTGGCCCGATGTTTGGCCTTTAATCAGAGTCCCGATGTTCGGCAAGCAGATATTGGGCAAATGTTTGGCCTTTCATCGGGGACCCGATGTTCGGCGACCATATATTGGGCCGATTTTTGGCCTTTCATCGGGCCCCGATATTGGGCGACTGGATATTGGACCGATGTTTGGCCGTATTGAATATATCGGCAAATCCTGCATGGGCTTGCGCCCCCTCGTGAAATGTTAATTAAGGAAATTTTAATTTTTCATTTAAGAATTTTTTAATTTACTTAATTAACACATGCAAACAGAGGGATGAGGGATGGCTCAGATAGATTCTGGAACCTCCTCCTCTTGTTGGGTAAAATTTGCAACCCTGCGCCATCATACCACCCCCTTCCACCTTCTCGTGAAATTTCAATTAACAAAGATTTATATTTTTTATTTAAAATACGAACAGAGGAATGATGGTGGCTCCATCAGTTTCAGGAACCCCCTCCTCTAGTTAGATAAAATTTGCAACCCTCCGCCGTTGTACCTCCCTTCCATCCCCTTGCAAAGTCTCAATTTTCGCGATGTTCATTTTTTATTTAACAATTTTTTGTTATTCAATCAACGCATGCTAACGGAGGGATGCAGGTGGCTCAGATAGATTCTGAAACCCCCTCCCTTTTTTGAGTAAATTTTGCAACCCTCCGCCATCATACCTCTCCCTGCATCCCCACGTAAATTCTCTATTTTCGCGATTTTCATTGTTTATTTACCCATTTTTTTACGATTTGAAAACAACTTTTTTTAATAAACGCATGGGAGAGGCTCAGTCAGATTTGGAAGCCCCCTCCCCTTGTTGACTAAAATTTGCAACCCTCCTTCGCCGTAACTCCCCCTTTCGTCCCCTCGCTAAATCTCAATTTGCGATTTTTTCATTTTTTATTAAATAATTTTTTTCGTTCAATCAACGCATGCAATCGGAGAGATGGAAGTCTTAGATAGATTCTGGAACCCCCTCCCCTTTTTGAGTGAATTTTGCAACCCGCCGCCATTATAGCTTCCCCTGCAATCCCTCGTAAAATATCAATTTTCGCGATTTTCATTATTCATTTAACATTGTTTTTCAGTTAATCAACGCATGGGGGTGGCTCAGTCAGATTCGACAACCCCCTCTCCTTGTTGGGTAAAGTTTGCGACCCTCCACCGTCGCATGCGAACGGCGGGATGGGGGGTGGCTCAGATAGATTTTGAAATCCCCTCCCCTTGGCTAGAATTTGCAACTCTGTATTATCATGCCACCCCNAGTAGTATGGGAACTACTATGGCGCCCCCCACCCACAGTCACTCCGACCCCACCACTGCACCGGTCAGAGTAGCACGACTCCGACGCGGGCGAGTGGTGGGGTGGGAGTGACTGTGAATGCTGTGGGTGCGTCATAGCAGCTATCATCCAGGGAAATAAAGAACACACAATTTCAGTTATTAATTACATGTATATTTTCCTCAAAATAATGTCCCCATGAATTACATATTTTTCTTATAAATTACTTACATTTTTGATTCCACGACGTACAATTATAACCGCGGCCACTAAATAACTTCCCTTCGGGGACACTATTAGGTTTTTTCTTCATAAATGCATAATGGTATTCACGCACTAGACAATCATTAGATATGAATCGAACGGTGAATAACGAATAGAACTTCTCAGGAGTAGCAAACATAGCCATACAATGCAGAAAAAGTACACAGTATTGTCCACATACACTCGAGTCATGATGCTGGAGCTGCCGGATGCTGCACCTGAAGAGTTTACAGTTCTTTCGGAGCCTTGCAGCGTGCTGGGGCACGATGGGAGGTAGTCCGAAGCTGTCGAAGTACCATCCTCTACCATTTCGATCAACGTACATGGCGATCCAGTGTTCTCCCGGTTGGGTGTGGTCATGTGTGTTCGCTACTATTGCAGTCGGTTTCGTCCACGCCGATGGGATCTTGTCCGCTGGATATACACCGACTGTATGATTCGGTATATACTGTAGGGCTTCTAGAATCTGTACTATGTTCATCAGCAGGAAATTTCTCTTTGGATAAACTTTTTAATCCTTCCTTGTTCGAAGTCAACCACGCTTTGATTTGAAGGACTCGACGCATAGCACATATAAAGGTTCTGTGATTCAATGTACTATGTATGAGGCATAATGGAACAGCTACTGGTGTACAAGCGAATAGTGGAGATCTGATGTGCCCCTTCAAATTGATAACATCTCGGGTAAGAAGGGCAGCGGTGAATTTCATTTGCTCACAACCATAGGCACACACGTATTTTATTCCTTTGGTAACGGCTCGTAATACTGCATAGACATATTTAGAAGATGCTTCTCCTTCATACCAATCTATACCGTGACGTGTGATTGTAAGTTGATTGTTCATCCTCTGAATATTAGGTGGAATCGCAGAATACTGGTATTCAGGACAAATTACCCAATGTCCTATCATGTCGAAGGATGTGGAGGTCACCGCCACTTCTTTTGGAACGAATGTACCGTGGATTCCGATGAAACCCTCGTAATGAATAATTGCTGCCGAATCTGAATTACTGCAGGCCATTGCTATGCTGTCCTTTCAACCTTCTACGTTGAATATTCACACACAACTATACAGTTGAACAGCGATTCAAATCCGTTGTTTCAGAAAACTGCTGATACTGCAAAAATAACTGCGCATGCGCTGAGCATGATACCGAATATTTTGATGATTATGCATAGTCCAGGGTCACTTGTCTCGCTGAGTCAATTTCTATGACACTTTCAAACTCAGCATAAATTACAGCGTTGATCGTTGAAACTAAGCTTTCATCAAATCGTACCTCGATGCGCATGTTACCGCTTCGTATCAAATTCCAGTGTGAGTTATCATTAGCTGACAAATCTGGTGTTAAATCGAATGCGAAGAGACAATACCCATGAGGGTAATCTCCACGGTGAACACCATTACCATCGTTCAGAAAATGTATACCAGTGCCTGAGAAGATGGAATGGTACGACTCCACATATAAATTATTCACAGTAAACTCTGGCTGTAGAGGTTTCGATGGTATCTGACGCCCGTCCACATATAAGAATATATGATTCAGAGTAAAATATTGGAAGTTAAAGGGATTCAATTTTTTATCACCCACAAATGCACGATCCTTGACAAATCCAAAAATGATGCGTTTTGGCAGCTGTCCTGTTATAAAGTTATCTATGGAATGACCACGAACACCAGATGGTATTGAGACACTTTTGACTTCAACTCTTGTAACAGGGTATTTGGCTGTTGTTTTCGATAAGGCCCTTTGGTGGGATAATAATAATCCAGGACTCACCTTCATTCTCCGGATGATCGACGAAGCTTTTGTTATTTTAATGGTGAATGGACTATTTGTGCTATCCATTAAACAAAAATTGTCTCTTGAACGAACCAATCGGATATGAATATTTACACCAGTTAACAATGCTCGATCCTGATTCAACACATTACAATGTAAATGGCCCGCGAGATCGATTGTTTTCCCATCGTGTAAATAAGCCCTACGTACCTTTAAACCCTCGTTACCTTCACCGACGTCATCCATCTTACCAGCTGTATCATCTGACCACAACACACTACTCAGGTGCGAGTTCTTCGCATCGGTGCCATAATTTAGAAGGGTTTCTATATAAGCGCGGTAAGGATATGCGTTATTGGCAGGCGTCACGGCTTTCTGATTGAAGGAAATATCCACTTGATCGAATAACGAGTGTAATAAGTTGTTGATGGGGCCGATAGTAGCCGAAGGTACAGGGTTCTTCTCTGTCACTAATGTTGGTATCGTAACACGTAAAAATAACCGTGTATGAGCTAAGTCAATGTACTCATCACCTTGTCCTGGTATATCGAACTCGATGGGTGAGTTATCCACAAGTGATGCTATTGGCTTGTAGTGTACATCGTATGAGGACTCGATGGCTGTCTGCGTTGGAGGTAAAGAAAATAAGTCCAGTTCACTTTTCACACCCTCATATGAATGAATATACAAGAACGCCATGTTTTAAGCGAAAATATCTGCCACTATTCGTAATTTGAGTGATTTGTTCTTCTTCCGACCTCTAATTTTTATGGGCTTCTTCGTATTTTTCCTTTTGCATTTTTTCGACACTCGCAGTTTCTTCTTCTTCTTGGCTCCTCCAGATGTTAACTTGCGGCGTTTAGACTGTCGCGGAGTACGGTTGACCGTAGAATGAGGATATGATAACATACTCCAGCCGTTATATCCAGAACCAGTCATCAAAGTATCAAGTTTCTCCTCTGCCCGCCTCTTCAANGTATCAAGTTTCTCCTCTGCCCTCCTCTTCAAATTGACGCCTGATTCCCTTGCACGACTTCTTAGAGAATATTTCAGAGGTATATCACGTTCGAGAACATCGCCTATAACATTTACACCTGAACGCAGAGCCTCTCTTCCGACAGCNAGAGTCTTTCAGAGGTATATCACGTTCGAGAACATCGCCTATGACATTCACACCTGAACGCAAAGCCTCTCTTCCGACAGCGGATGCTCCTTGCTTGAGTAGTGGTAGTATTCTTCTGAACAAACCACCTAGGAAACTACCAATGCCATGTCCTTTTTGATTAGCACTACCTATGTACACACGACTTATACCCCCATGGTCACTTGTACTGTATCCTCCCCCTGATTGTAGAATCTCGTCGAAAATGTAGGTGTTCATAATCCGTGATTATTCAGTGCGTTTGAAATTAAGTGTCACAGTCAACGTCCCGTGTTCGAATGGTATCTGTGCTCCATACTCATCTCTTATATCTATCTCGATCGTTTGAAATTTCGTGCGTAGTAATGGTATATAAAGTGGTGGTGAAAATACCTTGATTTTCATTCCCCCGTATTTATAATTATCAATATCTAATGGTACAATACGCATTAGCGGGGTGTGTACATCACCGGTTATATAGGTTTCGCATATATCCGAGTATACGTACATACTTTGAGGGAGACCTCGTGATAATGAAGCGGGTGTCTGTCCCTCGTACGTATGTGTTTGGGCGCATAATATTACGCATTTATCTTTATCTGCAAATCCGACAAGTTTCTTCAGTAAAGGTGCTAAGTGCAGAATATGAAACATATCTCCACAGGAAGCACCACAGATCCGCTGTACAGAGACGTAGCCACCACAATTCATAATGAATTTTACATGATCTCTCATAAATGACATTCGGTTCATACTATCCAGCAAATCTGTAATACTATCGTAAACACCGTGTTAAAGATTGTTTTCCCTTTCACTCACGAGATCCTCACCACCACTCTGTAGGATGTCATTGGACTTCAATTTTACAATTTCTCGTTCTTCTTGTGTCAGATAATTTCTGCTCTCCAACGACACGTAATTGTGGTTGTTACTTGCAGGTATATGTAAAAAAGTCATAGGTATATGAATTTCCGAGAGTGCGACACTCCATCTACCAGGTAAATTGACGACCTCTGGTAAATACGTGATGAAACTCGTTGTTTTATTATCAGGGTAATACTGCATACTATTGTTGCTAGGTAGCACAATAGAAAAATTGTCTTCTAGATGACTCATTTTTTTCCGTCACGGGTCTGTACTCTGGATAACTCTTCTTCGTCAGATATCCCGTCGATGTCTTCACCCTTGAGGTCGTGTAAGATATACACTACCGGCTTATGGTAATGAGAGACGAGTTTGATTTCAACAATTTCTTTGCTCCACCCCGACTCGTATCCTTTCTTGAACGCTGCTTTTGCCGTACTGATCCGTACCAGGTCACCACAGTTGTATTTAGGCGATCGATCCTGACTAGCTTTATAGTTAGAACTGTATCTTTTGGAGAGGTTTTCTGCTGCTATCAGAGAATTTTTAGCATCAATTTCGCACGGACGGAAACGCGTCCCTGAATGTCTTGCATGATTGTAGGCATTCACAATTTTCTGAAGAACATCCACGTAGCGTTTGGTACGGGAATATGTGAAATATCTCCACAATCTTTCCTTCAGTGTTCTGTTAAATCTTTCAACGATAGCAGCTTTTATATCAGGATTTCGGGTTACACGATATTGAATTCCATACTTACTCAGAAGTCGTTGAAATTCAGAATTGACGAATCCTTTACCACGGTCCGTTTGAAGGATTCTCGGGGTACGTTGTCTCCCATTGTTCAGAAGTATCCGTCTAAATGCCTGGGTTACTATCTTTGCACTCTTATTTGTCAGAGGTTGCACCCATGCATATTTACTGAGAACATCGATGACT
>NW_021680370.1:517337-526182 GCF_001412515.2 Diachasma alloeum | reverse complement strand
AGTTTAATTGCGAATTTTCTGACAAGTATTTTGATATTAAAAACTTTCCGTTAGGACAATTTTAACTTATACTTTCGAATGATCTTCAATTCGAAAGAATATTTTTATTCAATTAAAATATAGATCTCGTTACGAATTGAACTCCGTTCAATTCTCTTTATGAAAAATTATTTCATTTTCGTTTTCTCTTCATTTTATTTTTCTTTTCATTTACGGATTCAAATAGTTAAATTTTTAACTCCATTCATTTTAATGTGAGGGAATCATATCTTCTGTATTTCTATTTTCGAAATATGTATTTTAATTGAGTTGAATTCAGTAATTCAATCTCAAATGTTTAATTTTTATTTTTCTTAAATAAACGAGAACGGCGTAACAAAAAATTATTATTTAGAATAAATAATTTTAACAATCCGAAATAATGTTCGGGAATATTGCAATATTTGAAAATTATGAAATAAGAACTATTTGTTTAAGAATTTAATTGTTTAAATTTTAGTTTTAAATAAATGAGATTGTGGAGGGAGAAAATGGGACCTCCCGAAACAATTCTCATTGGCAGTCGAGGGTTGGAAAAGTCCGCCCACACTCTCGACATCTCAATGTAGAGGGGTCGGAGTTAACCCTGAAACATTGAGAGCGGAGTGTAAGGAAGGGAAAATTCGGGCCCAAGGTCATTAGCCATTGGTCCCCTAGTTTTTCCCTCCGTGCATCTGAGGACACACCCTCAGGCTGAGGTAACAAAACCACTTGCGCGTCGTTTTGTGCCTCAGTTCCACCGTAACTCTTCAAGTTTCCAAGTCTTTCAAGGCTTATTTCAAATAGTCTTCCGTGGCTATAATTTTTTTTAAATAGTCTTTCGTGGCTATAGTTTTCAACAGTCTTTCGTGACTAGTTTTTTTGAGTGAATCGTTTGTGGTTTATTTTATTTTTTTTTATTTTTTATTTTTTTTNTGGTTTAACGCGGCACAATAGTTATTTAAGTTACTATTTGTGAATCATACCAATTGGATTAGCAGAGATTCTCCAACTGTAAGTCTTTGTGTATTAAAAATTTCAGTGTTATTGTTTTAAAATATAGACTCTTCGGAGTCATTTTTAATCTAAAACTCGTGTTTTAAATTCTTTTAATTCCTTCATCCAGTGGGAATTTCTATCGGGAATTATTTTCAAATTTAAATTAGATTTGGGGTTAGATTATTCCTTAAATTCATTTTTCTTTTCGAAAGTTGTAGAAATCATTTTCATTAACGTGTAGAAAAAAAAATAGAGTATCGTCAAGTTTTATTTCATTTTTGACGTGACAATGTCGACAAATGTTTCCTCGAGGTGTAGACGTCTCTATATTGAGAGTTGACTGTAACAACTCTTCGTTACCAATGAACTCCCGAGGAACATTATACGATTTTAGTACATTCCCAAATACTTTTCTTCCGACTGCAATCTTTTTCTTTCGTGACCGCATGGTCTCGTTAATAAGATCTACTATATTTGAATTCTTGATAAGTTTCCCGTTGATGCTAACCACACCTTCTCCGTCCCAACATATAACCTCTCTTGGCATGGTCTGTAGTTTGCGTAGGAGTACTGGAGCATTCTTTCGGTATCTTTTTGGCACACTTTCAATTATTTATCTTGATTCAATATTATCGTCAGTGTAATCATACACACGAGAACTGGAAAAACGTGGCCGAATCGGTGAAATTTGAGCATGTTTTTGGTAGGTTGATTCTTTCGGGCTATCAAAAGTCTCAGTATCCATCGACAACTGGTGAGAATTCTGTACCAATCTGAGATAACGTTGTAAAATCTGTTGATATGCGTTCCATTTCTCCCGTTCATCAGCGTATGAACCCGATTTTAAGATTTCTTTCATTTCATTATCAAGACGTGACAATGTCGTTCCCTGTGTTTGTACACTTTTTGGAGTAGTGATATGGTTATCAGACGTCATGAGTGTCTGTCCCCTGTCATCAGTAATGGCACCAATCCTGACTTCTGGAACAAGTATCATCTTCCGCGCATATTCCATCTCTTTTGATTGTTTCACTCTTACTATTTACTAATGAGGTTTGAAATCAAAGTACCTAGTATAGGTGCTAGAAGCAGCGGGAGGAACCCCCCTCTCTGAATGATAATCTTCTTCATTTTTGATAGGCACTTTTTTCCAACAGCCAAATCACGAAGTACTTTTTTATATGGTTTTAATTTATCTTTCTGAGATTTACCGATTGGTATATTACCGCGTAAGATGTTTAATGCACACTCACATATACAACGTATTAACCCCGTATCAGCTTTTCTAAGTAACGCCTGCCGCTGTTCTTTATTCAAATGACAAAGCGCTTGAAGGACAATTGTCAATTTCTTACTGGGCGTACCTCGCGCCGCCATGGTATAAGGAAAACTGACACGTCTGTGTCTTATTACCTTTGATTTATACCTTTCCGCGGTACGTACACGAACTGTTTTTCATCATTTGGAAAGATCGAACTGCGTGCTCGATAATCTTCAGGTGTTGATTGTTTCAGATCCAGCAGTATATAACCATGCGGCCGTGAGGTGGCGTCTAGGTAGGCTTCTTGTAAAAACCTGGGGTTGTCAGGATAAACTTGTCGCGCGAGGTGCTGAATTTGTGCACGATCCCGAGGATTCTTGAAAATCACAATGTAATTAGAATTCAGAGAAATATCTCTTTGACCCCGCCCCTGGTGAAATATATTCTGTGTTATGAAAATTACACTCAGATTTTTATGATGACTACCTTTCGTGAAGAGATCGGTAATGGTATGGTTCGATGACTCACGCATCAAATCGTCAATAATAATCAACTTGGGTCGTAAATCAGAACTATAATCTTGACTTTGTGGTAATCCTTCGCGGAACTCAATTAAATTAGCGTTTGGGTATTGCATGTATGTGGGTTGCCATTCAGCATAATAAAAAAGAATTCGTGAAAATTTTGTGTCGGACATGAAAGATAGGTATTGCAAAAATGTTTTGACAAAAACTGTTTTCCCGCACCCCGTGGGGCCACTTATTATAGACGTCCATGGGTGTTTCCAACGCGTATCCATGATCGAGACTGATGGTGAAGAACCATGGACATCACGTTTTTATACACAGTAGCGACTAATAAGGAACAAAAAGAATGACAACACTGTAGATAGGATTCACATATAAAAATTCTTTATTCTTTATAATTACAACCACGCCTCCACAGAAGAATTTTTGTTTATCCAATCACGAAGCTGGTGAGCTTGGGATAGAGCGCAATATACGTGGTGTTTGGTGTTCTGTCCGCTCAATGCCGTATGGTAATCACATACAACTGAAGATTTTTCCATCTTACGAAACGACGGACAATCGTCTTCTTCCTCGGTAAGGTCTATAACTTCTTTTGCTGTGTGTTTCCAGATGAAATCCGCTTTGCAAGAACCCCGTACAAATATACGGTCTGCACGATGCACTATACTACGTAAATGATTTTGCATCAGATCCTTGAATTTAACGTTTCCAACGCTCCAGTCAATTCCGTGATGGTGTGTAGTTACCCACTTATACTCCTTCCTGTATTTATGGGGAATTTTCAACGGTTCACATGATTTGAGAAGCCAGTGCCAAGACAAATCACCTTTTAGCGCAACTACTGCAATTTCCTTTGCTATAAAGTGGTTATAGTGTCCTTTATAACCCTGTATATCCACGACAATATCCATAATGAGGTGTTGCTCAGGCGCAAATACAACTAAAACTGAGACGAGACGAAAATACGAATATCGTGGAAGTGGAAAATTGAATAAAAAATGCTGACGCCACGATTATATACCTCGACAAAAAAAATCATTACATTTCATTTATTATTCGTCATTCGTTTGCTACGTACCCATATGGTACGGTCCTATATACATTTCTACATTGCCTTTTAGTGCTACAAACAGAAGTCATTTTTACCTCTTTCTTTGTTACTACCTGATGAAATTCTGTGCGTCTGATAGCATCGTATGACAAGACTATTGGACCCTCCCTTTCGCGTGTCACCATTTCTCTGACAGCTTGATAATTGATATGTTGATTATTATTGAAGTTTAATGTGATACCTTTAACTTTACACACTTCTTTTGTCTCATTATTACTTGTTTGAACTAGGTACGCATAGAATTTGGGGCCCCCTGATACAAAAGACTTGATATAACTACCCTCCCCGTAACCTTCTAGCTCATTTGTCAAATCACCGAGAAATTTACCGCATTCTGGTTCCCACTCACCGTCTTTTGATACAAATATAATGGAATCTGTATCACAATATAGAACCCTCTCTTGAAGTCTCTCTAAGTAACTGTACAGTTTGAGACGAGCCTGTGCTGTTGTGTAGGCCGCAATAACAACGTTAGCTGTGGGTGTCGGTAGAAGCGCCTCATTTTCATATACAAAATTCACGTACATCATTTTTTCGTTGATGGGAAGCAACCCTGTGATTACCAGTTCAGGGTTATTTATCATTTCTAATAATCTTTGCCTTGTCGCAATTATTTCAGTTTGCGGTAAGTTCTCTCTCTGCCCAAATTTACCCCAAAATGCATTGAGAATCATTTTCGCTAAGGCTCTATACCCTGGATTACACTCTATCTTATGTTTCTCGAGTAAGATGCCTTCCTTCGCAAAATATTCTTGTATATAAGCATCTTTATCTTCATCTGTTGAACAACCCTGCGGGTAGTCGGAGGCTTCTTGTTTTTCTTTTAAGAAAGTGTCTACATATTTGTTGAATAACCCGTCTATATTACTTTCCCGGTTGTATTGAACGATCTTGTATTGATAAATTTCAAATATTTTTACGATTCGATAACCGTTTTCAATGGCCTTTCGCAATTCGTCTACAACCCATGTACCTGTAAACTCGCGATCTTCATCGTCTTGGTGATTACAAATATCCTGATTCAATGTTTCACAACATGAACGACATAACGGAAACATTAAACGCCCATGAGCACGTATTGGAAGCACAGGGAGATATAAATCAGACGGAGCGACAACGGTGCATTTTACAAGGCCCTCCACATTATCAAGATTATTATCACGACCTATCAACACTTGGCACTCGTCGTCTACGTAAACTTGGGGGTGTCCTATTGGGTATTTACCAGTTTTGTTGACAAAAGGGTACAGAGATGTAACATCAAGATATTTGATCTTTTCTGTATTTGCGATATCGTAGAGGGTGACATAATTTTCCGTACGGCCGCCAAAGAAAGCATCACGAGGATTCAATTCTGCATTTTTCATTAAAGGGTGATTGTTTACAAAATCGCGGTCTTGTACGGTATTTTTTAATTGATCATCGAACGTGCACTCCCACATTTCTATCAAAGTGTACCCGAGACGGCGAATCTTATTAGCTGTCAGCATGGTACTTTCATACCGGGTGTCAAGTGAGTCTCCTGCACGTAACTCCCTATGTCTGTTTATTTTATAACACGTCGTGCACCCGTGCCAAAAACATCCGTAAAATTGGAAGACACACTTCTGCTGATTTTCATTCTCGCAATAGCCATCGACCATAATACCGCATGGCAATCGGTATTCTTTAGCGTTACCTGCATGGATAATACGGTTTCCGGAATGTCTTTGCTGCAACAATAACCACGATATAGCTTTCTTTGACTGTGTAGTTGTGTATCTGTACGTACCGCCCAACGGTAAAATTCCGATTGTATCAGACTGCATAAAATTAGTTCTATAAACTTTAGAACAGATCGACGCAATCGTACTACATTGGGTGAACGGACAAATACCTGTCTTTTTTAGCAGCATTTCACGAAAAATGATACATGCCCGTCTCAGAATGGTAACATCCATTCGACAGTAAAATTCTAGCTCGTGTTTGAAATTGAAAACGTAATTCTCGTTTAATTTTTCGTTGTGCCATTCCAACAATTTGTCGCGGTCTTTCTTGAACATGGTGTCGGGAGAAAAATAACTCAAGTCTGGTAACGGTCCTACGTAATCAATATTTTCAGGCACATTGAAGAAGTGCGGAAAATACCCTTTGGCTATATCATTATCAAAACCGAATGATTTGGGTAATGCTGACAACGGCATGTGAAAGTAATTCAAGCTATCTAGAAAAATTATATTACCAACACGCATTTGCATTATTTTTGTACCGTCTAAAATAACGCTCGAAGTCGTGTTCTTTTGATGTTGACTAGATAACGTAAAACAAATTGTGTATCGAAGCTACGCGCGTTGTGCGCAATACAAATTACTTTGTCAGTGGAACGATACTTGGCAAATGCAATATCCACTAACCCGGCAACTGCCGTGTCTTTATTCTGAAACACATACTCGCGCTTCCCGCAGCTACGGCAATTTTTATCTAAGTTATTGTCGTGACAACACTGTGTACATACTTTTTGTACTACGGCAAAACTAGGGATGTGCAATTTTGTATCAGCATCACCACGGACAGTGACATTCTGTTGTGTCTCAAAATCGTAAAATATGAAAATCGTTCGTTGCTGCTTATGCGTCTTCAGTGGTGGCATATAGCAATGGTGATTTATTTCACGGTTACACCCGCACGCTCGACAGAATACTATACCGCACTCATGTTTTTTGTTTTGTTTCCCTAGTCGAATCACTCTGAAACATAGTTGACATACTTTAAGGGAATCACAGACACTCATGTCTGAATTTTTACCTTTTAATTTTCCCGATCCCTTCTCCAAATATCTTTCAAGATATTGCTGATTAAAAAACCATCGGTTACAGACATTGCAAACCATACGCCGCAGGCTTTGACAGATCGTCTCACCCTTGCACATGGGGCATTTTCCAGGGCATCGGTGCTCAATGTTATCTGTGAATGTTCTGTTACACACCTCACAGAAACCGCGGCCTGCAATAGCTCCTTGTAAGTTGAGAATCGGTTGGAAATGGTTTGTGCGTTCGTAATATAAAATGAATAAAGTATGTTTAACCTCCCCATATCTTTCTTTAACCCTCTGACGACCATCAAAGACAGGCAAACCGCCTTTGCCAATAGTTGAAAATTCATAGACTACGATGGCTGTCTTTCGTTAGAGTAATTTTTTAGATAGTAATTTAGATAGTAATTTTGCAATGCATGGAGTTCTGTGATTCCGCTACCGGTTTGGGGGATCGTGGCACCGCTGAGTTGCATTAATTTCACGGGGTCTTTCCGCTGACTATCACGAGTCTTATTAATGATTGCTTTCCATCGCCTCTGTACATCACCCGTTCGAATTTCTCCACGTTCAGCATGGAGCTGAGCAACAACTAGAGAACGCGGTAAGCAAAGATTATCAATGTTCGAAATAGTTAGGATAGATCGTTTGAAAATGTCTTCGTGCGTGAGTTTTTTTTGCCCTGAACCTTCAACACCACTGACTATTGCCGCTGTAACCACAATATTATCTGACGTGGTTAGTCCGCCTGTACTCTGTGAAATACCTTTGACGATGGTCCACAAATCATTAGCACTACAATTACGTGCATCGCGAAAACGTGACCAGACAGGACCGTGATTTAATCTATCGAAATTGATTGAAAACCCGACGTGATCGTGAGGTTGACATGTCGCAGTTACATGAGTTGTTAAATCACGAAAGAGTGGCCCCTTCTACCCACTCTATCATGTTTGTGTTAGCAGGAGGGTCCAATATCTTAATAACACATTCCTTACCTTTCATCTTAAAATTATGGTATTTTTTACATGACTCAGCGATTATTTCGAAACGGCGTCCTGGGGGATGGATATCCTCGTGAGGGTCTGATTCCTCCTTGTTTTCTCCATTTTGACGTTGGGTCACTGTCGCAGATCTCGTCATAGCTCCTCCTATTTGGCACCCTACAAGAACCACAAGTAGTAAAGTTAATTCGAATAATTGGAATGTATAATATCTCACCTTTGATTAATTTAATGTGTTCATTCTTCCTCTTTCTCATAAGTATAGTAATGATATCCAGAAACGTCTAGAAATAATATCCGAACAATTGTGCGTGTGAGCAAATGTAAATTACACGATTAGCTATTGCTATTGGCTATTCACTATTGGCTATCTATGAAACGAAAATCCATCATCATCATGCCACGAATGTTTTGTTCTTCTTCATTATTATCCTCTCGCAGCCCACGGATAGCTGAAAAGTTCTCCAAGTTGACTTGACAGCGACGTAGCATCCTTGCCTCTTCCTCCTCAATACCGTCGATGCATAAGTCCTCATCGCTACCTGAAGAGTAAGGTGAAGCGCATTCATACACTTCTGTAGGGTCTGTCTTCGGTATTCGTGCTCTTCTGATCATGTCGTACTGTTCTTCTCTTCTTCTTCTCAATTACAATCTTCTTTCTAGTGCAACTCTGTGAGATATCCATGAATCATCTNAAAGTTCTCCAAGTTGACTTGACAGCGACGTAGCATCCTTGCCTCTTCCTCCTCAATACCGTCGATGCATAAGTCCTCATCGCTATCTGAAGAGTAACATGAAGCGCATTCATACACTTCTGTAGGGTCTGTCTCCGATATTCGTGCTCGTCTGATCATGTCGTACCGTGCTTCTCTTCTTCTTCTCAATTCCAATCTTCTTTCTAGTGCAACTCCGTGAGATATCCATGAATCATCTTCACTATCCGTGTCACAACATTGTTGCATGCCAGAAGACCCTGGCTGCGGTGAGTGTTAGCCAGAATTAACAAGAGGTGTCNGATGACCTGATCATCTTCGTTATCACCTGAAGATGACGAGTCTTCGAGACCCTGTTGTTCCTTTATTCCTAAGTAGAGAGCATGTAAGGATTGTATGGTATCCGTCAGGAGATGGA
>NW_021680370.1:516315-517301 GCF_001412515.2 Diachasma alloeum | reverse complement strand
GTGAGATATCCATGAATCATCTTCACTATCCGTGTCACAACATTGTTGCATGCCAGAAGGCCCTGGCTGTGGTGAGTGTGAGCGAGAATTAACAAGAGGTGTCGCGTACCTTTTCCGTTTTATTGGACCTGCGAACAGTGTATGCTCAGCAAGGCGTTTTTGGTGTTGACCGATGACCTGATCATCTTCGTTATCATCTGAAGATGACGAGTCTTCGAGACCGTGTTGTTCCTTGATTCCTAAGTAGAGAGCATGTAAGGATTGTATGGTATCCGTCAGGAGATGGAGAAATAAACAAAACACAATACTTACGTTTGGAATGCTCGAAAAATAATGATAAACACTGGGCATCTCGTTTGTGGGAAAACAGAAGAGCACGCATGACCACCCGCAAAATTGTACCATCTGCTGTCAAAAGACCCTGGTGATAAGCTTGAGATAGCACGCGACAGGGTGTATGACAAACAATCCGCTCTAATATCCTGTTAAATGTTACACGAAATAAACTATCCCAAAATTTCGTTCGTTGATCAAAAAAGAATTCCTGATATGGTGGCACTCTGTTGCAAATGAACTCAATCAGCTGTGTTAAGAAATACAGATACCGCCTATTTTTTCGATAATCTTCGTGCTCCATTGTGCCCGTTTCGTATGATGCTCTCTTTCAGACGTAAAGACTACGAGTGACGAATTCAAACGGGTATCCGCAGAAATATAAGGCTTCGAAAGAGTTGCAATAGCATATCAGTTTTCTAAATATGTCCTTCGGATCAAACATAAAACTGCAACTTTTAGAACACGTGATGCATGGATCAGCAATTGAAAACCGTCGAAAATCACAATCGGTGATTCACGGATAGAGTTACACGCTTGTGCCTTCTTATGATACATTAGCTGTCAGTTTTGTAAATTTCTCTTACGACAAAGACAAACCATCAAAACTGCAAATTTTATAACACGTGATGCATCGATCAGCAACTCGGAGA
>NW_021680370.1:467166-516272 GCF_001412515.2 Diachasma alloeum | reverse complement strand
AGTTTTGTAAATTTCTCTTAGGACAAAGACAAACCATCAAAACTGCAAATTTTATAACACGTGATGCATCGATCAGCAACTCGGAGACGACAAAAAAAGTTATGATAGAGTTACACTCACGTGTCTTTTTGTGATGACTCAACGCCAACACCCGTAAAATTTTAAGGAATGAATCTGGGTGAAGTAGCCACTACTATTGGCTGATCTCCTAATTAGAACTACATGATTGGTAGAACCGCGGGGGAGGGGCGGTAATAAATGTAAATAGTATATATTTGAGGAATTTTCAAGAATTATTCAGTACTCCGCCAACAGTTGTTGTGTATCCGTGGCTGAGTTTCCTGCGAGATTTGGAGAAATAGAGGTATGTAATTAATTTGCAAGTTTCGTTCATGATAATGGTACCATTTGATTATATCAATTTGTGTTCATTTTTTATTACAAAAGATCTTTTTGAAAAAATGGCTGAGAGAATTATCAACAAAATCGCCCGATGCGAGACTCTCCCCGTTAAAAGGATTGATGATCTAACTCTGGGTGTGGATTATCAGATTACTGCATTCAAAAGTATCAACACCAAATATGGTAGAAGAATCGTAGCTACTCTGGGTGCTGAGCATGACGTTTTCCTCCCCGTACGTGTATCTGCCGCACTTTTGTACGATCACGCAGAATACATTTATCATAAGACATTGCTTGTAGAGCGTCGTTTATCTATACGTTTTCTGGAGGGTCCGTATCACCCATGCGAATTCATATATAAAGAAATGTAATTATATATACGTCATCCATAAAAACTGATTCTGTAATAAATGGGTATATATATGAAGAAAAATGTTTTTGCCTGTAGTATATTCACTATCCAAACCTCTAATGCATCCTCTCAGCGTCTTCATTACATTTGTCGTGGATGATGATGCATAGGTATGTCACTTTTCCTGTTTACGTGGATTGAAAGATAGAAAAAAGAATTGACACGTTTTTGCTGACACCTCAAATTTGAGGAACTCGTGATACTAAGAGACGTCTTCGCGTATGTCGGCCATTTAGACGTTCATCAGATTCGGTGGTATACTCTTCTCTGCCTGTCACTTTTTTTTTGATGGATTTGGGGACAACACGGAGATCTTTGAGGCTACGAAGAAGAGGAAGGTGTGTGGTTGAGCAATGCGAGGCTGACTCAATGACAAAAAAGTGGAATTTTCGGTGTAATAACGAGGAGGCACCTATTGAAGTGGTAGTGGAGGAACTTGAAAGAGCCCTTGACAGCGGTCGTGAACACATATTACGTGTGACGGAACACTATTCGATACGAAAGGCAGGTTCAAAGGCTTTGATTCGGGAGTTAAGACGTGATATAAGGGACAATATAGAGTAATTGTTCCCATACCACCCTTGAAAAATGCGTGTGATTGACAAAAATTTCCAATACCCGCGTGGCAGTGCGTTCATGTTCCATAGCTACAGTGAAATTGGATAAAGAAGGCTGAATACCGTCGCGCATGACAACGGGCCATGCGGTAATAACGGAGAAGCGTATGAAATCGAGTATTATGACGGTGACGTCATACGTGAAGGGGTAGATGAGATCGGGAATCATCAGTTAGCGATCGGGAATGGTAAGGTTCAAAAGTTTGGAGAGAAATCCGTGAAAGTGATTCATGATTGTACGTTTCTTTTGCAGATGAATGTCCTATTGATTTGCCCTGTGTGAAACCGTGCTGGGTTTCTTTACCACGCCTAACCAAGCAACAGATTCTTGACTTCAAACTGCCAAAATTGAGGCGGTGTGCACCAATGGAAAGGTGTGCGTCATGCGTCTAGGGTCTGGAAGAGGAGCTAGAGAGGGAGCGTACATTCTCACCACCGCCTTTGAAAGACGGTGTGGCCGGTGACACCTGAGGATGCAGCGAAGAGGAGGCGCGGCAGGCCTGGAAAAATGCCCAAGCTCTCTCCGTGTGACAATAATTATCAATTATAATGTATATGATTTTATTTTTAGACTGTAATAATTTGTTCTGTGTATTTCGATATATCATCCATGGGAAATAGCTATTTACATTTTTACACGATTGTTAATCATCGACTTGATGCGAAATAAAGTTGTTAAAATTAAATGATGAGAATATTCTTATAAGAAAGAGAATCGTATCAACTCGTCTCTGCAGATGTCAGATTTGCAAGGCAAGCACATGTGGAGACGGCTAGTCTGACCTTCGAGAGCTAGTGTGGGTTACGGTGGAGATGTCACAGAGTGCACGTGCAAAACTGCATGGTCAGCACATTGTTCCAGGGTGAGTAACCAACTCAACGGCTGTCTCTCCAAACCATATAATCATTTTTTTCAGTCCTCAGTGAAGCGCGGCCGTGACAAGATCTCAATTATCGTCAAACATTTGGATTATTGTATGTGTGTGTGTGTGTGTGTGTAATAGAGTGAGTATTTTTTTGTGACGTGTGCGCATAATCATGCGTGTGACGGGGAAAAACTTTGTACCCCCCACTAACACCGTCACCCCCCAGGACGAGCCGACACCATCCACCAGCGGGTATATCCCAGAACCATCGCGCCCCGCCACACCCTCCTCGGACACGTCCTCATCATGCTCGGTCACTGATGACCATGATTGGTCCACCCTGATCAGGGGGTTCAACAGGGACCCCATCGCCATCGAGGCAGACCCGGACCCGTACGAGTTGCGGGACGGGTATGACGGGCTGGACCCTCGATTTCCGGACCGCCGGTGGACTCTCCGAGTAGAGCAACCTCTCATTCTCTCAGCTGAGCATCTGGAGAATGATACTCGGCACCGGGGTCTCAGTGGACCACCGCAGCTGGGATGGTGGCAGAGGGATGGACCATTCCCCATGCTTATCGAGCCAGCCGATTACACCCAGGATCGCCTGGTTAGCTGGTTGGAAGAGGAGCGTCGCGAGCGCGACGATTGGGACGCCGAGGACGAGGAGTTGGCCCAGGTGTCGCTGTTCGGGGAGTCCGATGAGGACAGGGACATAGAAGAACTATTGAACAGGGAGTGGTAGTGTTGACGTTTCTCTCCAGTGCCTATGGACCCACAGTGCTAGTGGTTTAGTGACAGTTAGATTTAATGCATAAGGTTATCAATGACGATTTTCGGATTTTTCGGAGCCCTATGAGGAGAGTGCAGTGACAGGTAAAGTACTCTTTTAATATGTTTACGGTTTTCGCGGATTTTATTGGAGCACCGGTATGCTCTTTCAGTTCGAAAAATTTTGACCCCCCGAATGTTTGCTAAATATTGGGGCCTGAGGGCCAACGGTTCCCCCAAAACCACTCGGGATTGGGATACGCGTCCGCAGTACACGTTTTACCCCCACCACTCACACACGTCAGAGCCGCGTTATTCCGATCGGTGCGATGGTGGGTCCCTAAATATATTAGTGATGGAGGGGGCCAATATTTTTGACCCCCAAATTTTAGTATCGCGGCCGAGGGACCAGTGGTTCCCCCAAAACCGCTCGGGGTTGGGGTACGCGCCCGCAGTATATGCTGTACCCTCACCGCGCGCACACGTCGGAGCCGCGCTATTTCGATCGGTGTGATGGTGGGGTCCTATACTTACAAGGGGTGGTGGGGGGTANGGTTCAACAGGGACCCCATCGCCATCGAGGCAGACCCGGACCCGTACGAGTTGCGGGACGGGTATGACGGGCTGGACCCTCGATTTCCGGACCGCCGGTGGACTCTCCGAGTAGAGCAACCTCTCATTCTCTCAGCTGAGCATCTGGAGAATGATACTCGGCACCGGGGTCTCAGTGGACCACCGCAGCTGGGATGGTGGCAGAGGGATGGACCATTCCCCATGCTTATCGAGCCAGCCGATAACACCCAGGATCGCCTGGTTAGCTGGTTGGAAGAGAAGCGTCGCGAGCGCGACGATTGGGACGCCGAGGACGAGGAGTTGGCCCAGGTGTCGCTGTTCGGGGAGTCCGATGAGGACAGGGACATAGAAGAACTATTGAACAGGGAGTGGTAGTGTTGACGTTTCTCTCCAGTGCCTATGGACCCACAGTGCTAGTGGTTTAGTGACAGTTAGATTTAATGCATAAGGTTATCAATGACGATTTTCGGATTTTTCGGAGCCCTATGAGGAGAGTGCAGTGACAGGTAAAGTACTCTTTTAATATGTTTACGGTTTTCGCGGATTTTATTGGAGCACCGGTATGCTCTTTCAGTTCGAAAAATTTTGACCCCCCGAATGTTTGCTAAATATTGGGGCCTGAGGGCCAACGGTTCCCCCAAAACCACTCGGGATTGGGATACGCGTCCGCAGTACACGTTTTACCCCCACCGCTCACACACGTCAGAGCCGCGTTATTCCGATCGGTGCGATGGTGGGTCCCTAAATATATTAGTGATGGAGGGGGCCAATATTTTTGACCCCCAAATTTTAGTATCGCGGCCGAGGGACCAGTGGTTCCCCCAAAACCGCTCGGGGTTGGGGTACGCGCCCGCAGTATATGCTGTACCCTCACCGCGCGCACACGTCGGAGCCGCGCTATTTCGATCGGTGTGATGGTGGGGTCCTATACTTACAAGGGGTGGTGGGGGGTAAAATTTTTGACCCCCAAATTTTAATTTGGTAGCCGAGGGACCAGCGGTTCTCCCGAAACCGCTCGGGGTTCGGATACGCGCGCGGGTGACGCACCCGCAGCCACGCTGTACCCCACCGCTCACCCACGTCGGAGCCGTGCTACTCTGACAGGTGCGGTGGTGGGGCCATATCGACTTTAGGTGGGGGGCGCCATAGTAGTTCCCATACTACTCACGTTATAAAATAAATTGAAACAATGTAAAAATAATTATTAGTATCTAAAGTTAATTATACGCAAATATATCCGATGCAATTCCCATCTTCTGTGCACTTTTAATTGCTTAAAACAAAATAAGAAAACATGCAGCAACATTGCACACCCGTTAACTAGCTCGACGACTGGCCAGACCAGCCTGGTATATGACTACTGTCGACTTTACCGATCCGAGCGGGAAATTGACGCTACTGCCATCTCGCGGCATTCCCCCTACAAGCTTCTATCATCATTCTTAACGGGTAACGGAACCCGTCGCACGTAGCGGTTAGGGGTCCCCCCCCTATCGGTATTGCAGGTTCCCGTGGTTTTTTTTGTTTTGTACGTGCAAAGTACAAAAGCCCATAAAATATAAATAAATGGATATAAATAAATAATAATGGTATGGAAACATTCTACATCATCCTTAACACTAAAAATAATTTCATCCAATTGACAAATAACAATGCAATTAACGGTACCGATATGAATAAATACCTCACATATCAACTTTTATAATGTTTTTAGGGGTCATTCCCCCTTTTCTAGCCCCAAAATCGACAATAAAAATCAACGACGCAACAACGACGCTCTACCGTCTTCGTACCGTCGTTCTTTGATCTCCAGGGATGTTTTTGTTATTATTAGCTAATCACTCCTCTCTGAATTTTTACAGAGCTATTTTCGACACATAGTCAATCTCTTTTATCATTTTACTTGATTGTTGAAATTTTTCATGTGGTCGATGGGAAATTATGAAAATAGTAATTTCCTTATTTGATCCATAAAGTCTGTCCAATCTGCCGAATGGGACTTTAGATGATGTCATTCATCAGAAAATACTTTGCGGACCGTGGGATGTAAATTATTTTGCTTTAGGGGCGCGCGACCGCGATCTAACCGAATAGAGAGAGATTACAATCGCGGTTTATCGGGCCTAGTAATATATGAAAACTACGTTTTATCTTCTACAAGAAATATTTGAGTAATATTTTTTTAAATCCTAGGTGCTCATAATTAGGGATGAGCGATGTTTATCGATTAATCAAAAACATCGATGTTTTTGGTAAAAAAATTGATGTTTTTTATGTGATGTTTTCAACTTCCGATTAATCGATTATCGATGTTCTTTTCCAACCATCGATGTTTGTTATTCTTGCCAATATTTTTTGTTCATGTGAGAATAGATGAAAAATTAAGAATTCCTAAAAAAAAAAGTGAAAACAGCTGAGTATTAAAAATGCGTAACGTAACGTTTTATTTCAAATTCACTACCGCCAATTACTGAAAACCACTAGCAATGGTAACTGTGGTAACACTGCAATTCCAAGATCTCAGGAATGAGCCGGTGCCCGGTGCAGCGTGCGAGATTCATTTGCATAAAGTGACTTACTGACTTGACTCAAGTCATTATCGTCGAAATCAAAACAACTCAATTATCATACCATGGAGTGTGTGAGGGCTGGTAAGTCGTTGATATTCTGAAGACCTCAAGAAGAAACTGAACATTTCAATTAACGTTTCGTTTCATCTACCGGGGAACCTAACCTAGAAATATCTCTAACACCTCCACCACTGAATGTTTTTATTTCCAGGACAATCTTCTGAGAGATTATTCTCTGTTTTCATCGTGCTGAATCAAGGAGAGCCATACGAAGTCAGTAAGATCGAGTTCAGGACTTATGTAAAGATCCTACGTTGGTATAAACATCGCAAAAATGGATTTGCTCATAATTCTACAATAAAAAAAGGAAAAAAAATTATTTGAAATTTTTTCACAGACGATAAGCAGGAGGCGGAGAAGTGTTGTCTCGAACGAATCGGGAAAGGAGAAATTCCTCTGGATGATAGCGGGAGAATCGACATTCTCCGCATGAGTACTGATGGAGGCATAAACTTGTGAGTTGAACGGTGTTTATTTTATTTGACAATCATCTTGGAAATAAGGACTCTCATTCTAAATGAGGGTCCTTATTTTCAAGAAAATGGATAAAAACTTCAAAAATATGTCAATTTGTTGTCGTGAACTGTGTAATTACACAGTTCAGAACTCAGAAGATGAAGAGGTTGGATTAGTTCCTACGCAAACAGGTCCTTTTCGTACATCCCAGAACAACTTATCTGGAGGGGTCTCTGTATCAAACAACCCACCCACTGAACCTCCTGACAACTCCAGTAATACTAAAGAGCAAAGTTCAAAAATGCCGAAGGATTATAAAACGAAACTTCAACAATTGAAATGTGCTAGTGCTGACAGCGATCCAGTAAAACGATGTACGTAGTAGTCTATTTGTATTTTGCTCAACTGTTTTGAGCAACAATTATCATCATCAATATTCATTATTTATACACGAGAATCGAAAACAATTCTTACATAGCTAATACTACCAAGAGACCTGATGAGGAATTCACTTCTACATCCACTTCTACAGCGAGCTTTGCAGATTGTCCAGCACCTTCATCTTCCTACAAACATGGAATTCGAAAAGGGTATTCCTATAATTAATTTTGTGGATTTAGACTTAATAGTTTTGGTTGAGTTTCTCCAAATCCAACCGAGATATGGTTTTTTGCTAATTTACTCATAAATTTTGTGGTTTCTTCATTTAGGAAACAACCCAGTATCGTTTGGCAGCATTTCGAAAGAAACGATGCATCAAGTGCCACATGTAAGCACTGTGGTAAAAAATATAAGCACGATGGGAATACGACTAATATGAGGCAGCATCTCCAATCAATACATTGGCAATATGTACCACCCCCTATTCTCAAGAAACGTAAAGGCGGTCCATCTCCTGATGACCCTGAAGAGCAGCCCTCGATGAAAAGACGTAAATCTTCAACTGAAAGTAATCCCCCCACGATCACGAATGCATTTTCACGAATAATGCAACATGCAGGTTTTAACTTTTTTGTATTCTTCGATCTTCCATATGGACTATTCATACTATTTATTTTATTTTTATTTATTTTCCTTCACTCATATTTGTGTATTCCTTTATTTCAGTAGGTGGAGATACCACCAACAGAATCACGATGGTTCTGCTATTTTTACTATGTGTCGCAAAGTTGCCGCTTTCTTTTGTGGAAAATGCAGCTTTTAAACTGTTTATGAAGGTGATGGCTCCTCTTTACACATTTCCAAGCAGAAAGATAATTACTACGAAAATGTAAACTCGATACGAGGTGTTGAAGCAGCCTTTCAAGCAGGTTCTGGCAGAAGTTGGATCATACACACTGACATCTGACAATTGGATGGATGTAAGCAATAAAAGCTATCTAGGGGTAACAACACATTGGTTGTCATCGAATCTGAAGATGAGATCTGGGAGTTTAGGAGTCATACCTCTCAGTAGTAATCATACTATACCATATCTTCTTGAAAACCTGCTGAAAGTCATCGAAGATTTTGGCTTAGACTTGAATACAATCTCGGCAGTTGTGAGTGAGAGTGCTGCAAAGATTAAGGGTGCAGTGAAAGAACTCGTTGGATCTCTACGACAACTGGCATGTTTTGCTCATATTATATCACACTTGATACCAAAAACGTTGGCATCATTTGATCAGTTGAAGGAAATCATCGGTAAAGTGAAGCACATCGTTGCTCTCACCAGACATAGTACAGTAGCAACTGATGAACTCTTCCGCCTGCAACAACGCGATGGAAAGGTACCTCTCAAATTTATAATGGACGTCCCCACGAGATGGAACTATACGTTGACCACGATCACAAGATTTTTGGAACTCGAGGAATATGTGTATCCAGTAATGATGAAGTGTAAAAATACACCAAATATGTTGACTAGAGAAGAGATCCTTATCCTGAACGATCTTGTTCGTCTGACGGAACCTGTCGAAAATGCCATTGAAATTATCAGTGGTAGCACCTATGCCACTTCCAGTTTGGTGATTCCGCTGATTCGTGAAATGTTCAATAGCATCGCCAAGGCTTCTCCTAGTACCAAATTAGCAAAGGAGTTTCAGACACCACTTGCTCAACGTCTAGATGAGGCAGTCAGAAAATATGAGTTCCATCAAGTATTGGGAAAAGCGACTGTATTGGATCCACGATTTAAGAAAATACCGTCCACGAAGCCCCTGGCGGCTGCAAATCATCTCGAAAGTATTGATAAAATGCTGAAGGAAAGCTTAAAGGAGAACGATGGTGACAAGAGAGAAAAGTCAAAGGAGGAGGAGGTCCCAAAAAACGTGCTAGGTATCTGGGACTTACATGATGAATTGGTGAAGCGTCAAGTTCCTCAAGAAGAGGAGGGAGGTTATCACTCAGAGTTACGCCAGTTTTTGAAGCTCCAGTGATCTCTTACCAGTGATCTCTCGCCATGACGATCCTTTCGAGTATTAGGAGAAATTGAAACCAGCGTATGCCACGCTCTACCCCATAGCAATAAAATGGCTGAGCATTATCGCAACCTCAGTTCCCTCTGAAAGGCTTTTCTCCAAGGCTGGTAAAATTAAGGACGATGATTGCTCGAGGTTAACTGGTGAGAATTTGAATAAGCTGCTCTTCCTAGGTAGTCTAACGCGCGAAGAATGGGGTATCTAAGAGTGGAACTGAAAACTGAGATTATTGGAGTTTTACTGAGTCTGATGTTAATATGTTGAAAATGTTCAATATATGGCTGTGAAATGAAGTGACTAGGGTAGACATTTAAGGTTTCAATACCAAAGTACTTGAATTTTTATAGTCTAAGCATGCAGTACTGATATTTCTATGAAACTACTCCACTTAGTGAAACTACCTGTTTTCATCCACGTTTCCCAGCGATAGAAAAAATTCACGCACAGTATTTTTATAAATGTTATGTCATACAAGATTGTACAGACTCGAGGAATTTGTTCTCGCAGATAGCATCCAATGTATCCTCGTTATGTTCAGCTCGACTCGTTATGTTGAGAATAGTATAAGAGAACCAGTTGTATTTTTTTCTGGATATTTGAAATATCCAAACCTGCATCTGTCTATACGTAAATGTAATACTATAAATTATTCGATTATTTCAATAATCGATGTTTTTTTCTTTTTAGTCGATTGTCAACATGGATTGTTTCATAAACATCGATGGTTTGACAATCGATTTTTTCTCATAATCGCCCATCCCTACTCATAATAATGACTTTTTCGGAAAAAAAATATTGAAAAACTTGGATCTTCCAAATCACGTCACGTTTTACTTTTCTAATTTTTTTTTCCAGTAATCGTTATAATCAAAACAAGAATTTTGAGCCGCTATGGAATCAGGGTTTCGTCCGAAATGTATATGATCGCTGAAAAGACTTGTTTGGATTATAACAATTACCGGAAACAGTGGAAAAGATATGCATACATTGAAAAAAAAATTATAATTCTGCCAATCAAATAAGTTTCAGATAAGAAATTATAGGAAGATTTTGTATGGGAAATTTCCTCGTCCAAATGGCAGCCAATAGAATTGCACTATTCGACTGTTATTTCATATAGTCAACACGGTATTCAGCGGATAATTTTTGATAATTCAAATGGTAATTTTTCATGTTGACTATATTTGTGGAAAACAAAAGATTCCGTGGTCGAGTGAACCCCTGGTTGAAACTGTCAGATGGATTTGGTCTCATAGTTCAGTTCTTTTGGCTGACATTTGGATGGAAAAATTCCCTCCCGAATACTACTCGAGCTTTAAAATTAATCGAGTAATTCCCTCAAGGTTCCCTGCACACAAACGAAGTTGTCAAGTTTTTCAGGAAAAATCACTCGTGCTTCGCAGTCGCAATTTTTTAACCTGAAAAACTTGATCCCGTTTGTTTGCGACGAACCTATCGGGAATTGCTCGATAATTTAGAAGCTCTCGTGGTGTTACTTGCGGGAATTTTTTCCATCCAAATTTCAGCCAATCGACTGTTATTTTCGAGGTTATTTTATATAGTCAATACGGTATTCAACTGATAATTTTGATAATTCAACTGGTAATTTTTCACGTTGACTTCACACTAGGGTGGCCCATTTTGAGTTGATAAAATACCCCTGTGAATTTTTTCATAGTTTTAAAATGCATTTTGATGGTTGCGCCGTGCGCTTGAAGTTTGCCTAACATTTTTGACCTACTGGCAGTAGAGGTCATAAATCTTGGGTAGAACTTAAATATTCTCAATGATACGCCCGTGTTAGGTAGTAAGTATGGCTCCAAGTGAGGGTTCGGGTGTCACCCAGGGAAGATGTCTCTTACAGTTGCAAACAGTACCCGGAAAAGGCTTTAGAAAAGGAGAAACCCAATGTTAAGGTACTAGTAACTAATGTTTTTTTAATCGATAGATATTGACACGTAGATCCAATATTTTCAATGGTTTTTTCCATTTCGAGTGGGGCAAATATAAGAAAAACACTTAAAAAAACCTTTCAAAGGCCTTTTTACTGATTTGTGAGGAAATGGTCACCTTTTTGTCAATTTTTTATAAAATTTATTTTTGAAGTTCACAAAAAGTTCTACATTTTTTGTCTTATGTGTTTTCTTGTTTAAGAAATTAGTTTACAAATATTATTAAAAAATGGAAGTACTAGTGGCTTTTTTTCTTATATACCGACCGATATTTTGTAACATTTAGATGAAATTTTGTCAATAGTTTTCATGTTTTTGGATGATTCATTCATAAAAGAATGATAAGAAAAGACGGAAACCTGTCATAACTGGTTCGTCAGGAGCGCTACATTTGGCAGAATGGGGGCAAAGGAGACCCGCACTAATGTCAAGGAGTGGTGGAAGACAAGATTCCATTCATTAGATCAGCGAAATAATCCTGCAACATTTCATGTAGCAATTTTTTGAAAACTTCGCCTTTTCCGTTTTTTTTTGTATTTTTTAGTCTTTGATTATTCTCGATATATTGAGAATTGGATATACCTCATGGACAAAATATATCTTTTCAATCTGAAGAAAAACGTATGAAATTAATTAAAATGGTTCGAAAAATAATGATATAAAATAGAGTTGAAGGAAATAAGTATAATTGACTTTCTGCATTGAATAAACGCTCCCAGGATTCCTTTGGATTAAGTTAGTTTTATCTAATGCCTTTTTCGTTATAAATGTAGTTGATATTTCTTTCAAATCTATGGGAAATATAAAATTCTCAATATATCAAAAATAATCAAAGAGTAAAAAATACAAAAAATCTAAGAAAAAGAAGTTACTAAAAAATTGATACATAAAATATTGAAGAACAATTTATCTGGCCTAATGAATGGAATCCCCTCGTCCACCACTCCCTGACATTATCGTGGATTTTCCTTGCCTCCTTCTGCCGCCTGAAGCGTAATACTGACGCACTACCGTCATCATAAAAGGTTTTCCTCTTATATTACCATTTTTTCATGAATGCATCATCCGAAAACATGAAAACTATGTACAAAATTTCAGCTAAATCTTAAAAACTACCAATCAGTAGGAAAAACAGCCACTAATACTTTCATTTTTAATAACATTTATAAACTAATGGAAATTAATCGTTCAGGACGTCTCTAGATAAAAAACCTAGAAAACAAAAAATGTACAACTCATTGAGAGCTTCAAAAAACCATTTTGAAGGACTTTTAAAATTTGAAAAATTTTGTCAGAAATTAGTGAAAATGACCATTTTCTCACAATTTGCGAAAAAGGTCTGTTTAGAGGCTTTTGTTATTGTTTTTCTTATATGCACCCCACTTTAAATGCAAAAAATCATTAGCAAAGTTTGATGTACGTGTTGATAGCTATCGATTTAAAAAAAATTAGACACTAGTACTCTCTGATGCGAGTTCAGTCCCTTCCCAACGCAGGTTAGTTCGGTAGGTCAAATATTTTGCCTAGGCTCAATTTCTGTGTTTACGACCGTTGTAAAAGCACCGCATAAGCCAGACACCTGTATTTACTGGAAAATTTGGGAATTATCTTTCGCATTGTTTTTCAGAATTCAATTGGTGGGGAACAAAATTTTTTTCTTTGAATTATTGTAAGATAGTTCCATAATCCATCAACCGAATCGGGATGAAAAACAGCCAGATACCCAGCGTGCTAGAGGCGTTTAAAAATCACTGAATAGAGTAGAAATGAGGATGATCATTATGAGAAGTAATAAGATTTCTGTTGAGACAAAAATTAATTCTGTTCTTAAACGTCCCTTTGAACGGTTCACGCAGGGGAAACACCGAGGGATGTAATAATTGAGTCTTTAAAAAATTATTGACACATTCGATCTCTACAATGGGTGTAAAAGTCCATACGAAATAAAACTACACGGCGCAACCTTGAAAAATGCTTCAAAAATTTTGAAAAAATTCACATGTACTTTCCATGTCATTGGTGATCCTTATCAAACACGAAAATTATGAAATTCAATTTTTTTTTACATATGAGACATCTCACTTCACACCTATGAAAATATTGAAAATTCAAATGGTAATTTTTCACGTTGCCTTCATGTTTATGAAAAACGACAGATTTACCGGTCGATTGAACCCTTCGTTGGAACTGATAGGTGGAATTTATTTCATAGTGCAATCCTCCCGGCCGAAACTTAGATGGACAAATTCCCCTTCGAATACCACTCGAGCTTCAAAATTAATCAGGTATTTCCCTCAAGGTTCCCTGCATACAAACGAACTCGTCAAGCTTTTCAGGAAAAATCGCTCGTGCTTCGCACTCGTGATTGTTAACCTGAAAAACTTGACTTATTCGTTTGTTTACATTGAACCTATCAGGAAATACCTGGTAATTTTGAAGCTCTTGTGGTATTGCTAATGGAAATTTTTCGAGCGATTCTTTGCGCGAAACAAATTAAATTGGCAGAATTATTTTTTCACAGTGTAGTGTCTCGTCTTGAGTTATCCTTTCTTCGAAATCACCAGTTCTCAAAATCAACTGTTCCGCATAACATTTAACGTTCGAAGGGCGAGATTATGGGAATGTTTTGTCAGGTTTCAATTATCCCTACATATTCTGTATGAAGAAACCAAAATTTCATTATATGTTCATTAATTATCCAAATTCTTACGTGATCGATAGGAAACTGTGAAAAAAAATATTTTTCGAAATTGGATTTACAGGCACTTTAAATAGAACGAAAGATTCAAGATAGTATTACATAAATATTGGAAGACGAAGAAGGATAGATTCTCTCTCTCTCTCTCTCTCTCTCTCTCCCCCCCTCTCTCTCTCTCTCTCTCTCTCTCCCTCTCCCTCTCCCCCTCCCTCTCCCTCTCCTTCTCCCTCTCCCACTCCCACTCCCTCTCCCT
Source organism: Diachasma alloeum (assembly GCF_001412515.2). NCBI lineage: Eukaryota > Metazoa > Arthropoda > Insecta > Hymenoptera > Braconidae > Diachasma > Diachasma alloeum. Next base: position 502,183 of record NW_021680370.1, on the reverse strand, counting down.
CTCCCTATCGCCACTCTGGTGGACGCGTTGAGCGCTCCGGGTAATAGTAGATCCCTACTGTGCGATTACTTGACTTCGAGTAAATTGACTAGTTATTTTATTTTCTGACTATCTTTTGACTTTCTTTGACTTTAGCTGTTAATAATGACTAGTTTTTTTATTTCCGGACATATCGCAGAGGTAGAGGTTGTGTTGTGTCGAGTCATTTGTCTTTATTTTATTTATTTGTTAATTTTTCCCCGAGTTCAGAGGGCCAGATTGAGAGACCAAAACGGGGTTTTATTGTTCCATTTATAATCTAACTTCTAACTATTTTGAATTAAATTATTATTTTCCCCCGTACCATAATTCGTTATTATTATTTTTGCGAACCCAGTCATTTCAGGAGTCGATTCAGAGCAGCACATTGAACGCATCCGCCTCCGCGGATGAAATACTGAGCTGTCGGCTGCTGTTCTGTGATTTGTTGTAAATTGTGATTTTGACTTTTGTTCCTTTGGAGAAAATGATGTGGCGCCCAATTTTTGGTTGTGAATTAGAAGGTCGAGGGCTTTGAACCCTGACCATCTCAGATTCGTTTCTTTTTCTTTCATGATTCTACTCGATGAAAAATCCACCCTGATTTTTTAAAGATTTTTTTCTAACAATTCTTTAATTTTTTCTCGATTTTTGAAGTAGATTAACGAAAGCCCCATTTTAAAAATCTGAAAAAATTCATAAAAATTTTATGCTACCAAAAGTTGTTTCCAGCTATTTTTTAGAGTCGAAATACAAATAGTACGCCGTACGGTAATCCTATTTGAAATTGAAATTTACGTTATGAAATTTACGTTAACGGAAGTGCTGAATTCGAATCTGACGTCGATTTTTACAAGTTGTAGTCAGGTCTATTTATTTATAACTTTTTTATTGCTTAATCGATCATATCATGAAAATGGTTATAGATAGAGAAAAAAATTTCAAACAAAAGATATTTGTTATATAAAAATACACATTTTTCATTTTATAACTTTTTCTCCTAACTGCGATAGATAAAGAGTTATCGTGGATGGGAAGGAAGCACGTCAACACTTGTGCGGATGTTGGGGCAGTCCGATGCGTTTATTGGCAAACTCGATCGAGATAGAGAAGAATTGAATTCCGCAGGATAATATTCATATATTTTTCCATATATACAAATTTTTTGTCATTGAGCACAGTGAATACCGTGAATATTTTCATAGATTTATCAATCTTAGTTTTCTAAACGACAGATCTGAACCCTTAATCGAGATACGCGTTAGCGTATCGGCCAAGAAAAGTTTTGACGGACTGAGCAAAAAATCAGGCCGAGATCACCGCGTATCTACATATACACGACAGAACTTCCCCCTCCACTACCTCTAAATGATTTACATTCGGTATAATGAAAACGGGACGACAAATCGGGAAAGTGTCGTTAGTTACATTATTGTATAAATCGCCTATGAGCTTTTCAACGATGTAACTATGGTATTTTTTCGATTAACAGTGAAAAAGATACGCGCATAGCAACGAGTTGATATTCACATTCTCGCGATTCACATTATAAAGTGTGAGAATCAAGTTATAACTTTGGCATCGCCGGTCCAACTGAGCTTCATATCCAAGTTTGAAGTGCTGCCACCAGTATATTTGAATGTGAGTTGTGATGTTGTTATGGAGAACCACAGGATGTTCTTCTTCATGTTAAATCACTTATTAGAATGAAACAGAAAATCAACTCGGTGTTCTATTTTGTTTTCTCTCGTCGAAAATTTGCATTTCATCCTGCCATGTCTATATTCATATGCGGACCTTGGACACAAAGGTAGTTTATGCAATGTTTGTGAGATTATTGGTTTATGTTTGAAATGTGACAAAAGTGAGATGTGTCGAAAATATTGTGTGATCAAGTATTAAATGTCCGTGAATAGTTAAATTCGAAAAGAAATTTTTTTTTCTCCAAGTGTAACAGAAAATGTTTTCATTTCGTGGAAAAAAATTCTCATTCTCACAAAAATTTTGTGATTATTTAGGAAAAAGCACTTCGAATGCGGCTATAGAGAAAACCATGGAAGAACGACAGGTGTCCAAGGCTATCATTGCTTGGATACAAAACATACTGAAAGGCAGAAGACTGTCGGCAGAACATGGGAGGGCATGTGTGGAGGGACGTCCGACTAGGGGCTGTCCGTAAGGGGGAGTTCCCTCGCCACTGCTATGGAACCTAGTTGTAGATGGACTTCTAAATCAACTAATTGAGGCCGGCTTCCACATCACCGGTTTCGCCGATGATATGGCAGTTGTTGTGAGAGGCGGATTTCTGAGGGTGCTAAGGGACCTGATGGCTACAGCCTTCAATATCATTGAGGACTGGTGCAGGGAAACTGGCCNTGGCAGTTGTTGTGAAAGGCGGATTTCTGAGGGTGCTAAGGGACCTGATGGCTACAGCCTTCAATATCATTGAGGACTGGTGCAGGGAAACTGGCCTATCAGTAAATCCAACCAAGACAACAGTCCTGGTTTTCACTAGAAATTATAAACTGGAAAAGATCCAACCTCTGAAGCTAAATGCCCCGGAGATAAGCTATACCAGCAGAGTGAAATATCTGGGTGTCCTCCTGGATAATAAACTCAGCTGGAAAGAACATATCTGTACACAGAGACATAAAGTGTTTGCCTCTATGTGGGCATGCAGAAGAGCTGTGGGCAGGACATGGGGACTCAATCCTAAAATGATGCTCTGGCTCTACCAAATGGTTCTACTTCCGAGACTGTTATACGCTGCGGTCGTCTGGTGGCCGAGGGTGAGTAAGACGGAAACAAGGAACCTGTTGAAAAGCCTACAGGGAACCTTCCTGAGGGCTGCAACAGGAGCCATGAAATCGACACCTACTGAGGCGCTAGAAATAGCACTCAGTATCCCACCCCTCGACCTTAGGGTCGTGAGTTGTGCCACCACAACTGTGTATAGACTACGGTGTGAATAAGAATGGAAGATGACGGGCCAAGGCCATACAAGGCTTAGCCTAATCAATGATCGACCCTTCATAGGTAAGACGGATAGGATTCCTAGGAAGTATCAGATCAGGAAAACTTTCAGAACGAGTNCACCTACCGAGGCGCTAGAAATAGCACTCAGTATCCCACCCCTCGACCTTAGAGTTATGAGTTGTGCTACCACAACTGCATATAGACTAAGGTGTCAACAAGAATGGAAGATGACGGGCCAAGGCCATACAAGACTTAGCCTAATCAATGACCGACCCTTCATAGGTAAGACGGATAGAATTCCTAGGAAGTATCAGATCAGGAAAACTTTCAGAACGAGTATACCACCCAGACAGGAGTGGCTAGACTCGGAACTTAAACCATGACCAAGAGAGGACAACTGGTTTATGGACAGCTCTGGCTTCCCTGAAAGTTTTGGGGCAGGCATCTACCATCTGAAAGATGACTTTGGAGAGAGTTTTCCACTGGCTTACCATTCAACCGTCTTCNCATCTGAAAGATGACTTTGGAGAGAGTTTTCCACTGGCCCACCATTCAACCGTCTTCCAAGCAGAAATGCTGGGTATACTTAAGTGTGCAGAGTATCTGAACGCGAGAGGCATAAAAAGGGTGAAAATATTCATCCGCAGTGACAGCCAGGCGGCGATTCACGCCCTGGAAAAAGCCACTACAGAGTCACAGGTGGTGTGGGAATGCATGCAGGCATTGGACACACTGGGTAAAAACAACCAGGTTACCGTAACCTGGGTACCAAGCCACCATGGGATTCTGGGCAATGAAGAGGCCGATGAGTTGGCCAAGAAGGGTACAGAAAGGGTGCCCTCACACGGCCTGCTTGGCATGCTCTTCGCAGTGGGAAAAACTCTTATTAAAGAACATTTCCAGCGAGATCATGTCAGGCGCTGGGAGAAAGTTGCGACCTGCAGACAAGCGAAACTGCTTATAAGGGGGCAACTAAGAGTTGGGACCAGAAAGCTTCTGGAGTTGCACAGAGGGGATCTGAGGGTAGCAGTAGGGCTCCTTACGGGTCATACAGCTCTCAGAGCTCATCTGTTCAAGATGAAACTTGCAGAACAAGAAGACTGCAGACTGTGCGGAGGCGATAAGGAGGGCGTCATCCACATTTTATGTGAATGCCCCCTATTAGCACTCCGTCGCTATAAAATCTGGGGCCAGGCTTTCCTGGAACCAGAGGACTTACAACAAGCGGCTGTCACCAGTCTTATTAGCCTAGTGAGAAATACAGGGCTGGGGCTGTGTGACTGACCGAAACTAAGGCGGATGTTACAAAAGATCGTATGATTTAGGTGACTCTGGGCGCTTTAAGTGACCAGCCGCGCATATTCTATTCTTCTATTCTATTCTAGGAAAAATTAGTAGGAGACGGTGGTATTAAATGGACACTTTGAACCCTTTTCAAAATGTTGATGTCTTATTGAAGTGTTGTTGAAATAGAATTTTTTTTTTAAATTGAATTACAGTCAGCCCCTTTGTAATAAGCTTATTAGACTGAGCTCAATCGATAAATTTGTTCCTTGGTTATAAATATTGAAACAAGAAGTCAGAAGAGTTCGTTCCACCCAATGTTTCTCTAATATTTTTAAAAACAAAAAAAAAACAAAAACAATTTTTTTTTCAAAAAGAATTCCTTGTGAACATTTTGTTCGACTATTCCTATAAGGAAATCAATTCATCTCTCCAAGAAATACAATCCACTAGGAATCATCAGAGCAAAAATTGAATGAGGAACCAAATCAAGTCAGAAAATTATTAATAGATGATTAAAAATTGAAATTCGGAGGAGACAATAAACCTGGAGTAGAATTGTTTATCTCCCTTCAATTGTTGATTCAAAAAATGTTGTATCTTATGAAAAATGAATGAGTTAAATTGAATTGAAAAGAACAAATTTCACCGGATGTAAAAACAGTCCTTGCTTATTTTGAAAAAAATAATTAAATCTGCCTAAAAACAAAAACAAATGTTTTTGTAAAAAAACTGACCCAAGAAAAAGTTTTGTTTGATTCCTACTGGGATGTCGAAGTTTTTGAAAAATACATAGAAATGAAAAAAGGAAGCCAAGTCAGGAATTTTGAATAAATGATGATACTGCACAATCAGGTTTTTATAAGAAAAATAGTTCTCAATGGAATGAGTATTCTAAAAAAATCCTCCATGAAAAAAAAATCAGTAGCAGCAGGACCAACGCTCTTGGCGCGGAGTTTTTCAACTCACTGTCTGTATCAATCTAATCCTTCATCCTTTGATCCGCACCAAGGAGTTAGACCTGCTCCTACTGATTTTTTTTTTCATGGAGAATTTCTTTAAAATACTTATTCCATTGAGAACTATTTTTCTTATAAAAACCTGATTGTGCACTATCATCATTTATTCAAAATTCCTGACTTGGCTTTCGTTTTTCATTTCTATGTATTTTTCAAAAACTTCGACATCCCAGTATGAATCAAACAAAACTTTTTCTTGGCCCAGTTTTTTTACAAAAATCATTAAAATCGCAGAAGATGTAGAAAAAATTCCATGGAGATTCGCCGAAATCTACATTTTTGGGCTTACTTCGACTCGATTATTGACTTGTCTCGATATTCATCAACTATTCAATGGCTTCCTGGGCGACTCCACATGAAACCGGAAGTCGAAAAAAATCGATGACACCAATTTTGTTCAGTGGGAATCAAAGGCTATAGGATTTCTTTTTAAAAGCGAAAAAAACGCAAAATATTAAAAAAGATCATAACTCGTTCAAAAAATTTTTATCTTGGACTGAAATTTCAACTGACGCCTTATCTTATGATATAGAATTGAGAAACAATTCATGGACGAAGACGGAATTCAAATTATAGAAATAACTAGTATTTTTTTGAATCAATGCAGCTATTATACGATCAATTTCCATATTCACTCTAAAATATGCCGTCAAATACTTTGTTGGTAATGTCAAATTTTTTTTTTTTTTCAATTTCCCAGCAGGGGCCTTCGTCAATCAACTTAGAAAATTCATAAAAAATTGACGGATCAAATGGCAAATCATCAATTATATGTCAAATTCAATGATGAACATTTTTCGTTTGAACCATTCTCCTCTATTTCGATCGAGTTTGCCAATAAACGCATCGGAGCGCCCCGACATCCGCGCAAGTGTTAACGTGTTGCCCACTTCCCTTCCATCCATGATAACTCTTCATCTATTTCAGTTAGGAGAAAAAGTTATATGATAAAAAATGTGTATTTTTACATAGCAAACATCTTTTGTTTGAAATTTTTTTCTCTATCTGCAACCGTTTCCATGACACGATCGATTAAACAATAAAAATTTTATGAATAAATAGACCTGACCACAACGTGTAAAAAGTGTCATCGGATTGGGATTCAGCACTTCCGTTAACTCCATAGATAAAATGTAATTTTTCATACTATTTCTATTTCGACTCTAAAAAATAGTTCGATGCAACTTTATGGTAGCATAAAATTTTTGTGAATTTCAGATTTTTAAAATGGGGCTTGCGTTAATCTACTTCAAAAATTGATAAAAAATTAAATAATTGATAAAAAAATCTGAAAAAAAATCAGGGTGGACTTTTCATCGTATAGAATCATTAAAAAAAAAGAAACTAATCTGAGATGGTCAGGGTTTAAACCGGTCGAATTGACATGGAATGCCCCATATGTTTCCTATTATTTTCAAAACTGTAAGATATCATTTGGTCTTGTCGGAAAGGGCATTAATAAATAATTACACAGGAATACTGGATAATACCGTGTGGAGTGTTTAATTCACAAATCAGGAATTGCGGTCAGTACATTGAAGAGGCTCTCGCCGGACTCCCAGTCAGTCACTCATCACTCGTCCTCTCGTTCAGGGTAGGGATAAATTCGGGGGTCATCTTACCTATTGATACTATTATAATTATTCTATTGATTTTATTTCCCCCATTACAACTCGGCTGCCCTGGCCATAGTACGTCTCGGGATATCAAGATAAAAGCAAAACGTCTTATACAGTTCCTATACGCAAGTGCACATCAATCCGTCAAACATATATTTTCTCGTTTCCGTCACTTATAAATAAAGTAAAAAATCAACTAAGAACTAAAAGATAAATCCCACATCAGTTCTGTCTAAAGGATACATTTTTTTTTTCATTTAATCTTTAGAACGGTAGTTAAACAGCAATACATAAACAAAAGAGCAATTACGCTTTTCTCTCCTAATGAAATCTAGCTAATACTTCTTTAACGTCGGGATTATAGATCATTATGCATACGAGAACGACGATTAACTTGACGTCACTTAATGTATTCGCTGATTCCCAGATCCCACAGTAAGGCCGCAGTGTAGCCTGGTGGTTATCGACATCAGCAACTACATATTGTTACAAATTGTAGACAATGAATAATTGACACGTTATTAATTATGAATGGGGCGGACAGTTTATTCAAGAAGACTCATTTGACAGTACTCATCGAAGATCCTCATTTATAATAACAGTAGAACATCACTCGATAGTCATCTCTCTGCCAGCTTCATAGACGTTCTTTTTATTGGTTGTTAATTTAGGGATTCGAAGGGGGAAACGTAACAATATCTATCATTACGGAGAACTCGAATAACACAATAGAGCCGTTTAAATTTTGGAAGTCAGTTTCTGCGGAACCCCGGGAGTGCTGTCAAAATTACGGATCAGAACATAATCTCCGATTTCGTACTTACGAGACTCTTTTCTCTTCTTATTAAAATCCCCTTCATTATATTTCTGTGATTTTACTATTTTCTCAGTAACTTTGGCTCGCATCAGATCAAAATTTCGTGTGTCATTGTTTACAATTGTCTGCTTCAGATACTCTCTAATTTGAAGCTCCAAAAAGTTAGCAGACCAGGGTCATTGGATCGGGTCGGTGAAAAACTCAAAAGTACCTGCTTTTTCTGTGCTAATTTTCTGCGGAAAATTTAATCGATTTTTCCCGAATTTTCCGCGAATTTCCCAGGACCCTGAAAATTCGTGTGATGCTAACAGATAAATGGGGCGTCCCACGGACCCAACGATGTATAAAAAGTTTCGATGAATCATGTACTCCAATTTGAAGCCCACAGAAATTTTTCTGCTGCAAAATTTTCGCCGAAAATTTCATTTTTAAGTTTGGGCCATTTATCTAGCAGACGAATGTCATCAGATTGGCATAATTTTCATACTAGCGTAGAGTACTAACTACGTGCTAATTTTCTTCGGAAAAATTATTCGTTTTTTCCCGAATTTTCCGCGCATTTCCCAAGTCAATAGCATCAACGAATCATGTGCTTTAATTTGAGGCAGAGTATAAAATTCCTACTTCATTAACACATAGCCCAAACGTCATCTATTCGTATGACCCAACCCAAGATGGCGTCCCCAGCTCTCAGGATGAGTCAATAGCATCAATCAATGATGTGCTTTGATTTGAGTCCCAGTAGGAATTTTCTGCACCATTATCTAACGACCTGTTCTTCATTGACCAATAAGACCCGATCCAAGATGGCGCCTCTGGGTCTCGGGATGAATCAATGGCATCAATGAATCATGTGCTTTGATTTGAGGCCCAGTAGGAATATTCTGCACCATTATCTAACGACCTGATCTTCATCGATCAATAAGACCCAATCCAAGATGGCACCCGTGGGTCCCAGACTAAGTCAATATAATCAATGGATCATGTGCTTTCATTTAAGGCCCAGTAGGAATATTCTACAATATTCTTTAATGGCCCTAGCTTTATCGATTAATAAGACCCAATCTAAGATTGCATCCCCAGGTCTCAGGATGAGTCAATAGCATCAATGAATCATGTGCCTTGATTTGAGGCCCAGTAAGAAATTTCTGCACCATCATCTAACGGCCTGAGTTTCATTGATCAATAAGACCTAATCCAAGATGGCGCCCGTGGTTCTCAAGATGAGTCAATACCATCGATGAATTATGTGCTTTCATTTAAGACCCAGTAGGAATTTTCTGCTCCACTAACAAATGACCTAAGCCTCCGGGTCTCAGGATGAGTCAATGGGATCAATAAATCATGTTCTTTGATTTAAGGCTCAGTAGGAATTTTCTGCTCCATTAACGAATGACCGAAGCGTCATCTATCAATGGGACCCAATCCAAGATGGGGCCTCCGGGTCTCAGGATGAGTCAATAGCATCAATAAATCATGAGCTTTGATTTAAGGCCCACTAGGAATTTTCTGCTCCATTAACAGATGACCCAAGCGTCATCTGTCTGGATGACCCAATCCAAGATGGCGCCTGTGGGTCCCAGGATGAGTCAATAGCGTCGATAAATTATGTGCTTTCATCTAAGGCGCAGTATGAATTTTCTGCACCATTCTTGAGCTTTATCGATCAGCTTTATCGATCAATAAGACCCAATCCAAGATGGCCTCCGTGGGTCAAAAGCTGAGTCAATACCATCGATGAATCATGTGCTTTCAGCATATGATTCAACGATGCTATTGACTCATCTTGGCACCGACGAGTGCCATCTTGGATTGGGTCTTATTGATCAATGAAACTCAAGTCGTTAGGGACTATTCAAGTATTACGTAAGCATACAAGGGGGGGGGTTGAGAAATTCTGACACATGCTGACATGGGGGAGGGGGGGGGTAAAATGAAATCTTATGTCAGCATCAATAAAGCAAAATTTTTCTTTCTTCAATGACAAATTTCAATTTTCCCGCTTTACTCAAAGTTATCGGCTGAGCCTTGAATTACATGCCATCTGTTGAGCGCTAAGCGAGTTACAAGTGAGCAACAGCATACGTTGTGGCTCCAGTCACAGGTTTGGACGCGTTCAGTTACCTCTTTCCTAAAGCAAACACCATCCATCCGGTCTTCAGCATTGTTTGAAAGATTAAATATCCTACATATTTCCACTGAGACCCAGTAAATTGAGTATGTGCAGTCACGATTTTTTTAAAATTCAAATTGAAAATGTCGACCCAAAAAGGCATTCTGTACCAAAATTTATTTGCTGCCTACAAAAAATGCTATCCAGATAAAAAAACAGCATTATCACAGGAATCTGTCAATTTGATGTGGAATACGATAAAAGTTGAACATAAAGATGGTCCTGAGTTTGTTAAACAAGTTCAAGAAAAAATAACCCAACTTCAGATCGATGCAACAGCAAAGAAAACACGACGTATGAACTTTTTCGTCAAGGTAAACGTAGGTCTATTGATGCCATTCAATAATCATTGTCAGCTGTAGCCAGTTGTAACGCAAAGTTAGGTGATAAAAATCGTCGTTTCCTTGAGTGTTCATTATTTCCATTGTTTTTTCTGTAGACATCTTCATCGTCAACTAAAAATACAGATCCCCTTCGAATCACTCCCAACGAGTCAGATTCAGCATCGAAACATCATCAAGTAGGCAATTCACAGATTGCTATCGATTCCAGCACATCACAATGTGAATTATCCACAGGAAATGATCCGAATTCATCACAGCACGAATATGATAAGTCTGCACAGGCAGCTAGTATATCAAAAATCAGTATTTTGGAAAAACAGCTGTTCGGTTTGCATTGTGTTCGTGATACTCTGCCAAACGATCAAATTGAGAAGCAACTGAGGGAGAAAAATAGGGAATTGAGTGCAGTAAAAAAAAATTGAAGCGACAGCAGAACAACGTTGTCTGTCAAAAACGATCAAGGGATGAAAAGAAGAGGAAGCTCAATGAAATAATTCAGAAGCATCCCGATGTGGAGGAGGTCTTGAAGCCTCGTCAATCTTCAGGGAGACCGTGCATTGAGACCGATCAATCATTACTCCACACAACTATCATGAATATTGCGATATTTGGGAGTGGAACTGATGACAGACGAAGAGCAGAAACTGTCCGCAGCACAAAAACTCTCGATGATCTTCATGCAGCATTATTGGAGCGGGGATTTCCGCTTAGCAAGTAGATTACTGATTGATACAGTGATCAGATTCGACTGAACCAAATTATTTGGAATTTTTAATGTTCAAGGGAAATTAAATCAACTATTTTCTTAAATGTTCATTACAGAAGTGCAACCTATTTGCGCCTGTTACCACGAAATTCACGATCGCAAGAGGGAAAGAGTCATGTTAACGCTGTTCCAGTAAAACTGATTCGAGCCCAAACAGATCAGCACAACATGCACCCTGATACATCATTTGCCATAGCTTCTATAAGATATCTGGAAAATCTGGCATCTTTACTGGGACCTAATGAAGTGTTCTTCTTGTCACAAGATAATAAAGCTCGTGTGCCTATTGGAATTGTTGCTGCGAACAAGCAGGCTCCATTATTAATGCACATGGAGTATCCAATAACTCGTCCAGATCATGACTGGGTGATAGCGGGGAAACATAAGTTAATTCCATCTGTTTATGCTGGGATATGCATCCGCCCTGAAGGTATGGGTGAACCAAATGCAGTGACTTACTCAGGCCCAAAGTATATAGCCATCCGGAGTGGAAAGCACTCGTCCTCTACAGCAAGCTCACATGCATCCGATTTCGATCGTCTGATTAATATAGAGCACTTTCAACCTCTAGCAAGAACTCAGAAAGAAGATGTAAAGCCCGTAGTGATCATGACTATAGACGGAGGACCAGATGAAAATCCAAGGTATCACAAAGTAATTTCATTTGCAGTGAGTCATTTCAAACGTTATGACCTGGATGCCCTATTCATTGCTACTAATGCTCCAGGACGCAGTGCTTATAGCAGAGTTGAACGACGAATGGCACCATTGAGTAGAGAGCTAGCAGGACTGATCTTACCATCGGATCATTTTGGAAATCATCTGGATTCGAGCGGTAGAACAACAGATTCGCAAGTTGAATTCGAGGATTTCGCTCATGCAGGGAAGGTGCTCGCTGACGTCTGGGGTTCTATGATGATCGATGATCATACTGTAGAGGCAACATATATTGATCCAACTGAGCCTCATCATCCAGCTGACGTAGACATGATTTGGTACAAAAATCATGTTCGAGAAAGTCAATATTTCCTCCAAATAGTAAAGTGTCAGTCAGTTCAATTCTGTGGTTCACCAAGAAGTAGTCTTCGAAAAATTCTACCATCAGGATTCTTTCCACCCCCTATTCGAGTGAACAACAGCTCCGATAGTCTTGCAGTAAGCAAACAGTCAGACGACAATGGACATTTCGCTAGTTTGTTGGTACGCTGCGCGGTGGACGTGGAGCCAACTGACCCGAATTTCCCAGAAATACCATACGATTTCTTCTGTCCATCTGTTATGTTACAATTGAATAACAGGATATGAAAAAAATGTAATCTTTATCATGCATCACAAAAGTCAATGATGAAGCACAGCAAAGATGTGCACTCCCTTAAGACCCCAAGCACTGACGCTCGATCTTCACGTCCTGTACGCATCGTAGCAAGGAGAGCAAGGAAATTAATGTGTATCATTCATGATGTTAATACTGGTGCCGAAGATGCAGAGTGGATTTCGGAAGGTTGACACAGAGGAGGGGGAGAAAACTGACCCTGAGCCAGACGAGTCAAGTCCTGAAGTTATTTCGAATCTTGGCAAATGGCTTACGAGTCCCTGGTCATGTGAGGCGTGAAAAGAATATTCGTGCATTCCAAGGAACTTATTGATTAAGTCATTGGAACTAGACCAAAGTGACAGCAATTCAATCCAAAGAATAAAGAGTTTCTACTTACAAACGTTCCAATGTTTCATTTGATCATTTAATCAAAGTTCTTTATTTTTTTCTTTGCTTATTGTTGGAAAAATTTTCCTGGAGTGAGGCACAGGAGGGGTCAGTGTAGTGATTGCTTACGTAAGATGGGGGAGGGTGGGGGTCGTGAATATCTGACATGTGTTGACAAGGGGGGAGGGGGGGGGGTCAAAATCAGCCAAAAACTTGCTTACGTAATACTTGAATGATCCCTACGTATAACACTCACAACATGATTGATGAGTACCTGTTTGAATTTATTTTCTTCAAGAAATTCACTAAATTCCCCCGACGTAAAACAAGTACCTCGATCAGACACAATACACCTCGGACAACTATCATCTGCGAAAAATCACCGAAGCGCATCGATGGCCTCCCCCGAGGACATTGTTCTCGTCTCATAAAGTTTTGTGAGCTTGGTAAATGAATCTACTACAACTAGGACATGTTTTTTGACAAATCGTTCCTTCTCTATTGACTCACAGTGATCAATATGGATTGTCGCAAATGGCATATCCCCTTTCGGAATGCTGTACAAAAATCCCTCGCGTTTCCCATTTACTGGAATAAAAGCTATGCACTTGAGACAATCTGGGATATAATTTTTCACCTTTTCATTCATCTCTGGGAACCAATGGGTCGACTTAAGTGCATTCCACATCTTATCAGTCGATAAATGACCTATCTCCTCATGTTATCATCGCATCACATGAATTATCATATTCCTTGGTACAAAAAAAAAGCAAATTTCTTTTCTCTTTACGGAAAACTAAGCCGTTTCGCATTTCGTGCAACTGATGTTCACATTTTTCAAGCATTCTGTGAGTTTCCAATATTTCAGTGTCTCAGTCCTGGCTGAGTGAGAGATTAACCTCGAATGGGTTGTCTTCCACCATCAAAATTTCCGGCGCACGACTCAATGCGTTAATGTGCTGCATTCGATTTTCCGACCGATATTCAATCTCATAATCAAAATTTTGAAGCTCGAGCGCCCACCACGAGATCCTTGAATTTATCTCCTTTTTAGTAATCTCATTTTTAATGAATTGCAATTACTAACGATTTTGAACTGAATTCCCTGGAAATACGGAATCTACGCACTGCGTATATGATCGCCAAGGTCTCCAACTCGAAACTGTGATATCGATTTGGACGTCAGTGGTAGATTTTGAGAGGTAAAACACGGGGTGAAACTTGAGATCAGCTTTTCCCGCATCAATACCGCGCCAAACACCTGAGAACTCGCGTCAGTTTGCAATTCCGTCTCATCCCGGGGACTATAGTTGGAAAGAATAGGGTGAGCGATTAACTTCGATTTCAAAATCTCAAACGCTCTCAATTGAGGCTCTGGAAACTGAAACGGCACATTTTTCTTAGTTAGACCAGTGACAGGCTTTGCAATAACGGGAAACCCCTCAATAAATTTTCTGAAATTCGAACGCACCCCTAGAAAGCGCCGAACACTTCTTACATCCCTCGGAACTGGAAAATCCACAATCGCATTGATGCCATTCATGTTCGGATGTATACCTTCAGCACCATCTCGAGACCCTAGATACTCGACGTCGGTAAAGAGAAACCTACATTTGTCGAGCTTAAGTTCAAATTTACTGTGTGCGAGAACCTCAAAAATTACATCCAACAGTTTTAAATGGTGCTCAATCGTGCTAGTCGCGACAAGTATGTCATCGAAATAGACTACAACATCACCTCTTGCGATGAAATCTGTCAAAACGTCATTAACCCATCTCTAAAAAGTTGAACGTGCACCCTTCAACACAAAAGGCATACGTACGTATTCATACTGCCCCATTGACGTAACAAAAGCGGTATACTTAGCTGAGTCTTCTGCTACGCGCATATAATGGAAACCGTCTTTTAGATCTAATGCCGAAAAATATTTCGTTTCATGGAAAATATCTTATTGATCCTCGATTAGTGGCAATGGGTAATTATCACGGAGCGTCAGTTTATTTAGTGGATGATAGTCAACGCAAAAACCTATTTTATCGTTCTTTTTCTTTACTAATACGATTGGTGATGAATATGCTGATCGACTTCTCGTAATAATTCCCTTCTGTAATAACCCCTCAATTATTTCGCGGACATTTCCTTTCTCGGCATAAGACATTTTACGCGGTTGGAAATGAAAAGGTTGTGAGTTCGTTAATCTTAGCTGTAATTCGGCGGAGACGTGCGGTTTGTCTGGACGCTCAGGCTTCAAATATTTTTCCTCGAAAGACTGTTTCACTTTTCTTTGAATTTCGAAAGGAATCTCAGGGTTTATTACCAATGAATCTACCGGATTTTCTACCACTGCGATATCGATATTCACAATATCCTCGATCTGCTCGGTTATCTCGTCTCTCTCTCTCAGTACAAGGCCAAGTTTACCTAAACAATCTCTCCCCAAAACTACCGATGTACGCATCGTATAATCCGGGACAATGAGTAAACATACTTTCGACAACTGCTTCTTTGAACTGAAATTAACATCGACTGTTCCCAAAATAACGAGACTACTACTATTAATCCCCATGAATTTCTTTGAAAATCGCCAGCCCGCTAAATAAAATCACTTGGGACATATTTCAATTTGATGAAACTGACCGGACTGCTCGTGTCCAACAAAGTATCTAAATTCACAAAATTATACACCTAACATAGTCAATTTTTTTCAAGTACTCATCGTTCGATATCAGAGCCGCTGGCTCCTTCGGTGCTCTTTCTACGTTGCCAATTTCCGCTGTTTTCCCCGGGTACTGTCTCACCATGTGGCCAAACTCTCTACACTTATAGCACGGTCTATTCGTTGATGACAACACTGGACAGTGGAATTTTGTGTGTCCCGTTTTTTGCAATAGTTGCACACCCGACTATGCACCACCGTCGATGAGCCAACATTTCTATCAACATTTTCCTCTCGCGGCGGTTGCTGGCTGCCGCATGCAGCTGACGGCACTGGCTTGGGAGTTTCCCTTCTCTGGGGAAAAGGAGTTCGTCCTCTCGGTTCGTCTTTCTTTGGTCGCGCCCTATCGATATATTCCTGGAGTTTTTGAGTATCTGTATCTTCGAGGAGAAGTTCTGGAAGCGCTCGATCCGCTATTCCATCAATCAGGCAATCGATAAGTTCCTTCTCAGAAACGGTGATGCAAACGCCAATTTATCAACATAATACTCCGCCAATGTTTCCGAGGGTCTCCATTGTCGGTTTTCACATTTACGTCTCAAATCGAATTTCGTTGGCCGATCATCGAATACTGTGTCCATCTCATCCAACAAAGTCCTCAGGGTCATGCCTAAATGCTCAGGCATCGAGTGGAACCACTCCAGTGCGCCACCTTTCAACCACTGACCAACAATGAGGCGCATCGAAACTTCGTCCAAATTATAATTTTCCCTGAGGAATTCTAGGTGTTGCTTCCACTTCTGAAATGCATCATGGGCGCCAGCGAATTCTGGTAACATTTCTGCAATTACTCTTGCAGAACAGTGAACTCTTTTACGAGGAAAAAAAATGATAGCCGTATATTATTAATAACAATAACAATAATAATAATAATGATAATGATAATAATAATAATAATAATAATAATAATAATAATAATAATAATAATAGGCGTAGGGAGTGTGGCGAACCCATCGCCCGGCATGTCCGCAAAAGTCATGGTGGTGTCGGGCTAACCACCCAGCGGCACCTATACCCGGTTCCGTCATCGAGCCGCGGCAGAGCCCCCCACAATGGGTCCCTCTTGGATGGGGACCGCGGATCAGTTGCGAGGGATGAACGATCTGGATCCAATGATAACAACCCGGCTGTCCAAAAGATTAGGTGGACGGAGGAACACAAGGAGGACCTCATGCAATGTGGGCAGGACAGTGTGCCGGTGCAAGTGGGCTACATGGCAAGAATGCGAAGCTTGTGGTGCGCAATGCACCCTGAGTTATCGCACTTCACAATTCAGCATCTGAGAGATCAAGCCAGTCGCTTGCGCCGACAGGGATATGATTTGCTTGTCGTTCCACGGGGGCTGATGGATCCTCCTCTTCTTGTAGTTTCTCAGAGCAGTGAGAATATACAGTCAGAGCAGCCGACCTAACAGAGCCATGAGGAGCCTCCAGGATCCTCGCGTGATATAGGGGCAAGACGAGAGAGAGTCACAGGGACGGCGTCCCTCGGTTTGGAATTTCGTCGTGGCCGAGATGGTTAGTTGGCTGGTGATTCATTAGCCAGCATGGCCAAATCTCAGCATAGAGCGAACATCAAGGCGGCGGAGCAGTCCACCTTGTTCCGCCAGCACCTTCATTGGCCCATGCATGGCGTATTCTTCCTCCCCGTGAAAGAGCAGGGCCTCTCCGTCCAGCTGAGCGTCCGAAACTGAGGGTTTCATTTGCGCCTGCCAGGATGGTGTGGTAAACACCCTAGTCTATCGAAGATGTGTTATGGGGTTGCAAGTTCCAGACATTCGATGTCGGGCTTGCAAGCAGTCCCCGGAAACTCTGATGGATCTTTTATCGGGTTGCCCGACATATGCCATCACGAGTTATGTCCATCGACATAATGCGGCTTTGAGAGTGCTGTATTTCTATCTGCGACACTCTTATGGGATAGACAGAACACCACTGCTGCCGTATGCTCCAGGAGATATTGAGTCCGTTGTTGTGAACGAGAGGTGTACGATTTACTGGAACTTCTCGTTCACGACTGTCTGGCCAATCGTTGCGACGAAACCTGACATCATGCTCTTCGATTTTGATGACAAAATCTTCTATGTCATTGAGTTCTCAGCTCCGGCTGAGAGCAACATCACAATGAAAGAAGAGGAGAAGCGGCTCAAATACCAGCCACTCCTGTTTGAGCTACGTCAAATAAATCGGGGATTTAAAGTAAAGTTGGTTGTCCTGATAATTGGCTCTCTTGGGGGAATGAAAGCGTCATTCGTATTTGGGCTGAATAACACCCCTGCATGTAGGCGTCAAGCCTTTATTTTGGCTGGCCAAATGCAGAAGGCGGTCATTCTTGGATCCGTCCATCTACATAGACAGCACGATTCTGGACTGCAGTAGAGCTCGCCCTCTGGTTGGAGGGAGCACTACTGTAGAGCGATTAGGAAAAGTTTGTATCGCTTAGCTTGCTGGGCGGTCTTCGAGGTGAAGTCGGAACCCTCGAGGATCTTTCAGCGATCTCATTTATGAGTGTAAAAAAAAAAATAATAATGATAATAATGATAAGGCGTAGGGAAGTTGGCGAGCTCATCGTCTAGCAGGAAGGTATCTATCCTCCAAGCCATCATGGTGGATTCTTTTCGAAATCCTCATGATGTGTGGGGGTGGCCCATCCTGCTGCAATAGCCGTGTGAGTTACGAGTTAACTACCCGTAACTTCGAATACCCGGTTTCAACATCGAATCATGGCAGAGCCCCCCACAACCGGTTCCTTTCGGATGGGGACCGTGTATCAGTTAGGAGGCGCCCGCAGATTTGGATGCAATGGTAACGACCTGGCTGTCAGAAAGATGAGGTGGTCGGAGGAGGTCAAGAAGTACCTCAGGCAATGCTGGGTTGACAGTGAGCCGGCGCAGCAAGGATACATGGCGAGGATGCGAGACTTGTTGTGTGCGATGCACCCCGAGTATGCGCATATGACAATAACACATCTTCGAAATCAGGCCAGTCACTTGCCTCGGCAGATATGATTTGCTCATCGTTCCGCGGCAGCTGTCGGGTGGTCGTTTCTCCTGAATTTCTGTCAGAAGCGACGATCCTCAGCCGGAGCAGCCTGCTCAGTGTACTGACGGGTGTCGGAGAGAAGTCCGAAGGTAATGGATGCAAGGAGGGAGAGATTCACGGGGAAGTTCCGTCTTCGGTCTGAACAGCTGGCATTGTGGAATGAGGCATTGACTGCAGGGCTTTCCGTGGATGTTGACTTGCTCGAACTGAATTGGACTGTATATGATGCAGCGCTCCTGAAGCCGCAGGACCCTAGAGTAGGGTTGTATGAGTTAAAGACGAGAAGGCGTATTGCGCAGCTCCAGGGAATCATCGAGAAGGCTCAGAAGCAGGCGTCGCAAAATCAGTGTGTGATTGATTTTATCGTGAGTGGTCAGCGTTTTAGGTCCCGCATTCGCAAAATATCTACAAACTTGCGTTATCATCATCACAAACTGAATAAGGCAGTCCTTCTTGTTATCAAGGAGAGATTTGTCGAGATAGTGCGAGTTCTAGGGGCTTCAAAGCGGTCCCTAGAGAAGCGGTTGTGGCGAGTAGTGGACATTTCGGTCTTCCACTCCGGTCCCAATCGTTGGTTCGATCCACCAGCGCCTGCGCTCGACAAGATGTCCTCAGCCAAGCAAGTTGAGGAATTCTGGGAGGGATTGTATGGTCAAGTTCCTCATCTCATGATGGAGACTCCAGCCATTGAGGGTGTCGCGCGTTCTATCAAGGACATCCTCGGCAGCGTGCGGAATTCACCGCAGTCACTCAGGAGGGAATTCAAGTTGCACTACGGGGTATGAAGAACCATGCCGCACCGGGTCCAGATGGTATCAATGCCTTTTGGTGGAAGAGGTTTATTTCTGTTTATAGTCATCTAGCAGGGATTTTTACCTCGCTCATCGATGGTAGTGTCTCGCTTCCTCAGTGGTTGGCAGAGGGGAGAACTGTTCTGCTTCCGAAAGAGGGATACTTGTCTGACCCGGCAATTTTTCGGCCAATCACGTGCCTAAGTACGCTGTACAAACTCTTTACAGGGGTTTTGAATGAGGGTATCTTGCATGACATACAACCAGTGTGGCAGCAGATTTACGAACAGCGTGGGGCAAAGTGGTCGCTTTCGGGTTGCAAGGAGAGTTTACTCGTCAATCGCTGTGTATTGCGCGATTCGATGCAGTATCATCGAAACTTGTTAGTGGCCAGGTTCGACTATCGTAAGGCATTTGATAGCACGATTCATCAGCTCATCTTTCTGCTGTTGGAGTCTATTGCGGTAGAGACAATATAGTGAGGCGCTTTAGAGATCTTACACAATTTGGAGGATCCATTCCCTGTAACATCTGGTGGCGGTCGGCTGACTTCAGAGTTAGTGCAATTCAAGAGAGGAGTTTTTCAAGGTGATACCTTTAGTCCTCTCTTGTTCTGCATCTCACTGATGCCCCTTTCTGTTGTTTTACCTGGTGTTGGTGAGTACCAAGCCGGGAGACCTGGCGACAGGAGTGATCAGGTTAGCCATATATTTTATATGGATGACCTGAAATTATTTGCCTCAGAAGAGCGGCAGCTCTAGTTCCAGCTTGATGTTGTCGCGGTGTACTCTCGAGCAGTTCGTATGGGTTTCGGGTTGGACAAGTGCGCAGTTTTCCACATGAGGAGGGGGAAAGTTGGGGATGAAATAGGGAATCTCCAGTTGGTAGATGGAAGCGTCATCACAGATTTTGGTGCCGAGGAAACTTATAGGTATCTTGGCTTCAATCAGCGATCCATGGTGGAGGCTAAGGCAGTTAAAAAGACTTCGTGAGGAGTATCGTCGGCGGCTTTGGAAAGTCTGGAAGTCCGAACTTTCCGGCAAGAACAAAGTAACCGCGACAAATATGTTCACTTTTCCATTTCTTCTGTACTCCTCTGGCGTGCTCAAATGGAGGGGGGATGAGCTGAATAAGTTGGACATAATCGTAAGCTCATGAACATCCATCGGAGTCTGTATCCACGGTCTTCGTGTCCGCGATTGTATTTCCCGTGAGACAATGAAGGACTTGGGCTTCTCTGCTTGGAGCTTCTTCATGAGCGCCTGGTCCTTGGCTTGGCCTGTGACATTATGAATAGCTTGGATCCTTTCTTGGAGTTTGTTCATGATCATGAGTTTCATGGGATTGAAGCCTTTCTCTATCAGGCAGCAGCTGAGGCTC
Source organism: Diachasma alloeum (assembly GCF_001412515.2). Classification (NCBI taxonomy): domain Eukaryota; kingdom Metazoa; phylum Arthropoda; class Insecta; order Hymenoptera; family Braconidae; genus Diachasma; species Diachasma alloeum. The sequence goes on along the minus strand of NW_021680370.1, from coordinate 481,537 downwards.
TCGGCTTGGAATTTCGTCGTGGCCGAGGTAGTCAGTTGGCTCATGATTCATTAGCCAGCATGACTAAATCTCGGCGAACAGCGTCCATCAAGGAAGCGGAGCAGTCCACCTTGCTCCGTCAACAAGTTGGAAGCCCCATGCATGGCGTATTCTTCGGTCATGTGGAAGAACAGGGGCTGTCCATCCAGCTGACTTTCTCTTTGTGAAGTCGGCTGGCTTGATGTCCGAAACTGAGGGTCTCATTTGCGCGTGTGAGGATGGCGTAATAGACACCCTGGTCTATCGAAGTCGTGTTATGGGGTTGTACGTTCCGAATGCTAGGTATCGGGCTTGCAAGCGGTCCCCGGAAATTCTGATGCATCTTTTATCGGTTTGTCCGGCGTATGTAATCACGAGTTACATCTACCGTCATAATGCGGCTTTGAGAGTGCTGTGTTATCATTTGCGGCACTCTTATGCGATAGACAGGACGCCGGTGTTACCTCCTGCTCCAGGGGATATTGAGTCTGTCGTCGTGAATGAGAGATGTAAGATTTACTGGAACTTCTCATTTGCGACCATCAGGCCAATCGTTGCTACGAAGCCTGACATCGTCCTCTTCGATTTTGATGACAAAATCATCTATCTCATCGAGTTCTCGGCTACTGCTGAGAGCACTATATCAATGAAGGAAGAAGAGAAGCGGCTCAAATACCAGCCGCTCCTGTTTGTGCTACGTAAGCTGAACCGGGGGTTCAGGGTCAAGTTGATTGTCTTCATGTTGTCCTCTGGTTAGAGGGAGCACTGCTGCAGAGCGATTAGGAAAATAAGGTATCGCTTCGCTTACTGGGCGGCCTCCGAAGTGAGATCGGAGCCCTCGAGGGCCGCTCAGTGATCTCTTTACAGAGTAAAATCAAGCAGGGTTTCGAGCAAATCCGATAGAAGGCATGTGACCGTTACTTTTTGCGTTATTAATCCTTTTCTTTTTTTGATTTCCACCAATACCATTGGTAGTAAGCTTCCGAATAGATCCGTAACTATTGCCTGTCCTTGTGACAGATTTACAACCGTAACCTATAGGATATCTACAGAAAGATATTCAACCTTTTTTTTTTATATTCCGGCCCTTTCTGCCCTCTGATTGGCTAATCGGCCCTATCCAACCTTATGCATGCGGCTGTGGATTCTACACTGCACCGCATTCGCACTCCTATAGAACATAGAAGTAGCATGAGAAACTATAGAAAACCCATGCCGGTACAGGCGGTCACTATATTAGCGACCTCCCGCTCGCCGGAGCCTCCGGTTGAAAAACTCGGTTTCACGGGGAATCGAACTCACAACGTTTCGCACACTAGGCTCGCACCTAGCCGCTTCCGCCACCGACGTCGGTATATTCAACCTTTTAATTAAATAGATTTATACATAAGATTAAATATCTCCGGAACTGATCTGTCGATTGCGCCTACCCAAAATGCGTATCTTCAATATTGTAAGAGTTATAATCACACCAAATTTCAACTTGCTATTTTCATTTCTTCTCAAAATATCGTTTGTAAAAGAACGAAAAAATTTGAAAAACAAAAAGACGGGAGTATCTCTAAATGATTGTATCGACGGGTAGACATATTTTGATGGATCTAGATAGTAGCCACCGAGATAAGTATTTTGAAAAAAAAATGAAATCCCTCAAGTAGTTTATGAGATATTTGAAAAAATATATTTTCATCACGCTGTGACGAAAAGTGTACTTTTCGGCACGCTCCGCGTGCCTGAAAGTCCAATTTCCGTCACATTGTGATGAAAAATATTGTTCGTAACTCGTGAAAAACTGTTTTTTAGCTCGTGGGTTTATATCACTCGCCGTCAGCTCATGATATAAACCTCTCACTCGCCAAAAAACACTTTTTTGCACTCGTTACGAAATATACTATTACACAAAACGTTGAATATCTCAAGAATCGCTGGGCCGATTGGGCCCATTCATGTTACCAAATTTTCATGTTACAAAAGCTAGAAGCATACAAAATTTGACCTCACTATCTCCATTTTTTATTAATTTATCGTAAACAAGATTCTGCATGAAAAAACGAGAAAATGGTAATATCTTCAAATTTTGCCTAAACGGATACATATACTTTGATTGATCTAGATAGAGGCCATCGAGATGAGCATTTTGAACAAAAAAATTGAAACCGGTGGAGTAGATTTTTAGATATTGAGGAACAACGAAATTCAAAGAAGTTGGTATATCACAGCAACTACTGGCTCGGGCTGAAACTGTATACCAAAGTGAAGCTTAATCATATATATCATGAGCCAAAATTGCCGAATTTTATCGACAAATTTCACCGTATTTATGTTGAATTATTTAAAAATTGATTACTAAAAACCCGTTGTCACACACATACATACAGACATGACCCCAAAAACATCATTTCTTCACGTTTCATAACATTCTAGACCATTTGCCATCAAAATTAGAAAATCTAAAAATCGCTCAAATACAAGGCTTACATTGGGAAGCAATAAAGTATTTCTATGAAAAACAGGAATTTTAATGGAAAAACAGAAAAAGGGGAATATTTCGAACACTTTGTATGAACAGGTTGTAACCAAGAATTTTCTTAAGTTTATTAAAATATTATTGTCCGGAATAATTACCTGCGACTTGTCCAATGATTATTTCATTAGATCTTATTATATACTATGGGAAAAGAGGGGGGATTTAGTTAATCATAGAAGCAATTTAAAATGGACACGAGATTATATTTCTATGAATTTCATACAAAATATTTACAATAATAAATGCCTTTTAAAATTTATCTAGGGGAATGTGTAAGGCCAGGCTACTTGTTGAATACATCTAAGAATAATAGGGACGATTCTATAGTGGGGAACAAAAAGGAGAATCTAGTCGTCTCGAGGGACTCCAAATAAAGAACAATACGATGGTAATGAATCCAATTCAACTCTACGGGGGAGGGGCAATAAAGGAAAAGTGTAGTCTCACCGTTGGGGGGATAGTTTCTGGAAATACAGCAAAAATGGGAAAATGGGTAATCAAACCCGTACTCACGACCACGTTGATACACTCGGGGAACCGGCAGTTCAGCACAGTCTCCCTTTCTCCTCAAAAAATGTCCTCAGCCATCCGATCCTCCACGGTTAATCGGAAACCTCCAGCCCACCTCACGACTCCTGAGCTTTTCCTCTCTCTCCAAACTGGGGAACGGGTTATCTTAATTCCCGTCCAAATAGTCGGGATGGGACACTCCAAATAATACGTGTGTGACGGTGTATGGGGCAGCTGCGATACGAGTGAATGCTGTTCTTCTTCTTCATCTTCTTTTTGCTTCCTTCGTACATTCCCGTTGATTCCCGGTATTTCTCATCCTTCTTGATCCATATGTATCCGAATCAACTGTGATATTCGCAGGGGGCCGCGGGGGGAAGGAGGGGGGGGGGCGTCCCAGGAGCGTGTGATGATGAGCTGTCACTTGATATTTGATTCTAAAGATTGTCGTGTACGTTATTATTTGTTGAGGAGACCTGGCTCTTCCTGGAGTTTTGTGGGCCGGGGGTGCTAATTCTCTTCGGCTGGTCTCGTCGCTGCTTCCAGAGGGGAAGGGCAAATGGGGAATAGAGGGGACTGATTGGAGAAATGAGGTGACCAACGGTAGCGGAGAATTAATATTTTAGGGGGCTACGTGTTTAGGGAAAATTGACAAACGATGCCTCGTCACAAGGTATAGATGTGTTGATTGATCTAGGTAGCGGACATCAAGACAAATATTTTGAAAAAAAAGTGGAATCGTTTGCGAAGTTTCCAAAATATTCAACATAATAGATTTTCAGAAAAAGGTGAATATCTCCGAAACTACTGGTGCGATTGAGTCCATCTTCAATACGAACCTTTGTTATCATAAGAGGAAGATTGTTTTCCTAATTTCAAGTCGGTATCTCGATTTTTCCCCACGTTACCGTGCGTACAAGTATTTTAACAGCACAGAGTTAGTCCTCATCAAGACCTATAATCGGACCTATAATCGGACAAAATTTCAAATTTTTTTGAATTATTTTAGCCACTTAATTTCTCAATTTTCTAAAAATTGACTATCGGGAAGGTGGTGGACATATTCACATGCAGACATGGTCGCCAAACTTCGTATTTTTAGGTTTCAGACCATTCTACATCATTTCCAATGAAAATTAGAAAATGTGAAAATCGGACGATTACAAAGCTCCTGTTCGGAAGCAAAAAAAATGATTATAATAATAAGGCGTAGGGAGTGTGGCGAACCCATCACCCAACATGTCAGCAATAGCCATGGTAATGTCGGGCTAACCACCCTGCGGCACCTATACCCGGTTCTGTCATCGAGCCGCGGCGGGACCCCTCACAACCGGTCCCTCTCGGATGGGGACCGCAAAACAGTTGGGATAGGTGAACGAACTGGATCGATCGGTAACAACCCGGCTGTTAGAAGGATTAGGTGTACTGAGGAACTCAAGGAGGAGCTTGTGCAATATTGGCAGGACAGTGAGACGGCGCAGGCGGGATACATGGCAAGGATGTGAGACTTGTGGTGTGCAATGCACCCTGAGTTTTCGCATTTCACACAACAACATCTGAGAGATCAAGCTGCCTGTTTATGTCGGCAGGGATATGATTTGTTGCTTCTTCCACGGAGGCTGTTGTATTATCATTCGCCTGGGGTGCCCCAGAGGATGATGATTTGCAGCTGGAGGAGCTGACTCAACAGAAAGGTGAGGATTCTGAGAGGCCACGCGAGAACTAGGAGCAAGAAGAGAGAAAGTCACTGGAAATTTTCGTCTCCGGTGTGAGCAACTAGCATTTGAGAATGAGGCTCTGGCCGTCATCCTCCCCGGGAATATTAATTTTCTTGATCTGAACTGGGCTGTATATGATGTAGTTCTTCATTTGAAGCCTCGAGCTCCCAGAGTGGATTCGTTTGAGGCGAAAACGCGGAGGCGCATCGCGCAACTTCAGAGTAAGATCAAAGAGGCGAGCAAGAAGGCATCGCATTTACTGTCCGCGTTCGCAAAATATCTGCGAATTTGCGCTATCATCATCACATATTGAATAAGGCTATCCTCCTTCTAATTAGGAAGACATATGTTGAAAAGGTGCGCATGTTAGGGACCGCAAAGCGGTCGTTGGAGAAGCGGTTGCGTCGGGTGGTTGACGTTTCTGTCTTCCTCTCCGATCTCAAGCGCTGGTACGAACTACCTTCGACTGTGCCCGATAAGATGCCTTCGGTCGAGCGAGTTGAGGATTTCTGGGAAGGTCTGTATGGTCTGGCCCCTTATCTCGCAGTGGAGACTCCGGCCGTCAGGGAGTTTCGTGCGCTCTGTCAGGTACATCACAGACCGCATGCGGAATTCGCATGGGTCACTCAGGAAGAAGTCCAAGCTGCATTGCGAAGCATGCAGAATCATGCCGCTCTGGGGCCTGATGGCATCAATACCTTGTGGTGGAAAAGGTTTACCTCTGTGCATGACCATCTCGCTCGGATATTCACGGCTTTTCTCGAGGGCAGCATGCCTATTCCCGAGTGATGCGTGGAGGGGAGAACTGTGTTGCTCCCGAAGAAGGGTGATTTGTCCGATCCGGCAAATTATCGACCGATCACGTGCCTGAATACTTTATATAAGCTCTTCCCAGGCATCTTGAGTGAGCGTATCGTCCGTGATATACAATCAGTGTGGCAGGAAATTCATGAACAGGGAAGCGTGAAGTGGGGGCTGTCAGGTTGCAAGAAGGGTTTACTCGTCGATCGCTGCGTATTGCAGGATTAGATGCAGTACCATTACCATCTGTCAGTGACCTGGGTCGACTATCGCAAGGCATTCGATAGCACGAGTCATGAGCTCATTTTCCTGCTATTGGCGTGTCTTGGGCTAGAAAGCCACATAGTGAGGTGCATTAAAGATCTTACGCCACTCTGGAGAGCGCGCTTCACCATAACATCTGGTGAGGAAAACTGACTTCAGGCTTGGTGCAATTCAAAAGAGAAGTTTTTCAGGGTGATACCCTGAGTCCGCTTTTGTTTTGCATCTCACTAATGCCGCTACCTCGTGCACTGAGTCATATTGGGAGATATCAAATCGCAAAACCTGGCGTTAGGAGGCATCAGGTAAGCCATGTATTTTACACGGATGACCTGAAACTGTTTGCTTCGAGAGAGTGACAACTCAATTTTCAGCTTGACGTTTTTGTGATGTATTCGCGTGTGGTAGGCATAAGTTTCAGCTTGGACAAGTGCGTCATTTACCATCTCAAAAGGGGCAAGGTCGATAGCGAGATGAGTGATCTTGAACTTGTGGATGGAAGCGTCATACATCATCTTGACACCGAAGAGTCATCCTGACATCTTGGCTTCCATCAGCGATCCATTGTAGACGCTGTTGAAGTCCAAGAGACTTTGCGGTGAATACCGGCGGCAACTGCGCAAAGTTTGAAAATCCGAGCTTTCTGGCAAGAATAAATTTGCCACAACCAATATGTTCCAGTGCTTTTTTACTCTTTTGGTGTCCTCAAGTGGAGTAGAAAGGAACTGAAACAGCTAGACAGAGATACCCGCAAGCTGATGAACATCTACAGGAGTTTGCACCTACGCTGTTCCTCTCAGCAATTACGTTTTCCGCCAGAGAGTGGGGGACGAGAACATCTGAGTCTGGAATATCTTCATGAGCGTCTGGTCCTTGGCTTAGCTTGTGATATAATGAACGGTTTGGATCCGCATTTAGAATTCGTGCATGATCATCAACTCCATGGGGTGCGTGCCTTTCTGTATAAGGCAGCAGATACTGAAGAAGATTTCCTCGTTCTGGAGTTTCCTGGTCGAGATGGTGAGTTGCCTCGTGATTCACTGGCCAGCATGAACAAGTCTCGGCGGAGAGTAGCCATCAAGGAGGCGGAGCAGTCCACCTTTCTCCATCCGCAAGTTGACAAGCCCATACAAGGCGTATTCTTTCATCATGTGGAAGAGGAGCTTCTCTCCGTCCAGTTGACATTCTCTTTCTTGAAGTCTGCTGGATTCATGCCCGATACTGAGGGTTTCATATGCGCGTGTCAGGGTGGCGTTATAAACACCTTGGTCTATGTTGCGTTATGCAAGTGCAAGTTGGAGTAGGCAGTCCCCGGAAACTCTAACGCATTTTTTATCGGCTTGTCCGACGTATGCAATTACAAGTTATATTCATCATCATAATGCGGCTTTTAGAGTACTGTATTATCATTTGCGGTACTCCTATGGAATAGACAGAACGCCGGTGCTGCCTCATCCTCCAGGAAGTATTAAGCCGTCATCGTGAATGAGAGGTGTAAGATCTACTGAAACTTCTTATTCGCGACTGTCAGGTTCATCGCTGCAACTAAACCTGACATTGTCCTCTTTGATTTCGATGCCAAAATCATCTATGGCATTGAGTTCTCGGCTCCGGCTGGAAGCAATATAACAGGTAAAGATGATAACAAGCGACTCAAATATCAACCACTCCTGTTTGAGCTACATCAACTGAACCGGGGCTTCAGAGTAAAATTGGTTGTCCTTACTATTGATTCTCTGTGGGAGAATGAAGCAGTCTTCCATGTCCGCAATCGAAATCATCCCGGCTGGTAGGCATAATGCTTTTATATTAGGTGCTCGAATGCAGAAGGCTGTCAGCCTTGGGTCCTTTCGTCTACTTAGGCAGCATGATTCTGGACTGAAATTGAGCTCACCCTCTGGTCAGGGGGAGCACTATTGCAGAGCAATTAGGAATAGTTTGTATCGCTTAGTTTGCGGGGCGGGCTTCGAGGTGCAGTCGGAGCCCTCGAAGACCGTTCAGCGATCTCATTTACGAGTAAAAATATAAAATAATAATAATTTATTGATATGGTTGATATCTTCGTTTGCGTAAGGGGTCCCAGTACCCTTATTGCAAAGGAGTGGGACTACATGCACTGATGCAATACAATAGTAAAAAAAAAAACAATCATAGTAGTATAACAAGGTATGCAGTAATAAATATTTTCAAAAGCATCAAATGAATTGAAAACATTAAATGCCTAAGTAGCAAGCAGCAGGCGAATTCTGTCAGACATACGCGATCAGCGACAAGTCAAAAAGCAAAATCATAATAGTACAATAAAAGCAGTCAATACGGTAAAGGACGGTCATGCAGAAGGCACTCAAAAACACGGAACGCAGCAGTGATAATACTAATAATTGCGTATTATTATTTAAGAATATTTAAATATTTCAATTCCGAAGCATTTTATCAATGAATACTTTGGTGGAAAACATTGATGATTATTTCGTTAATCGAAAATCCTTTTAATGAAATTTAGTATCATTTTCTCGTTGGACAATTGACAATTCCATATTATCAATTATTCCATTATTTTTGAATTTCGATCATTTGTAACCGCTGCTTAGTTTTGAGGCTTTCGCGGCCATGATTATTGTTATTATCGTTGGCTTTCGGATGGATGCCGCGTTGGGTTTCAGCATTGCGCCGACGTTTCGCAAACATTGCAGTGTGCATCTCCAGGGCTGTAAGCTCCGATTCTGAGCTTCGACATGCGGGTGTCGTCCTTGGTGGTGGGGGCAGGGGGGGTCAGCCAATCAGAGTTTTCTAATTGGTCAGTAGTATGGGAAATACTATGGCGCCCCCCACCCACAGTCACTCCGACCCCACCACTGCACCGGTCAGAGTAGTACGACTCCGACGCGGGCGAGTGGTGGGGTGGGAGTGACTGTGAATGCTGTGGGTGCGTCATAGCAGCTATCATACAGAGGAAATGAAAAACACAGAATTTCAGTTATTAATTACATGTATATTTTCCCCAAAATAATGTCCCCATGAATTACAAATTTTTCTTATAAATTACCTACATTTTTGATTCCACGGCGTACAATTATAACTGCAGCCACTAAATAACTTCCCCTCAGGGACACTATTACGTTTTTTCTTCATAAATGCATCATGATATTCACGCACTAGACGATCATTAGATATGAATCGATCGGTGAATAACGAATAGAACTTCTCAGGAGTAGCAAACATAGCCATACAATGCAGAAAAAGTACACAGTATTGTCCACATACACTCGACTTATGATGCTGGAGCTGCCGGATGCTGCACCTGAAGAGTTTAAAGGTCTTTCGGAGCCTTGCAGCGTGCTGGGGCACGATGGGAGGTAGTCCGAAGCTGTCGAAGTACCATCCTCTACCATCTCGATCAATGTACATAGCGATCCAGTGTTCTCCTGGTTGGGTGTGGTCATGTTTATTCGCTACTATTGCAGTCGGTTTCGTCCACGCCGATGGGATCTTGTCCGCTGCATATACACCGACTGTATGATTCGATATATACTATAGGGCTTCTAGAATCTGTACTGTATTCATCAGCAGGAAATTTCTCTTTGGATAAACTTTTTAATCCTTTCTCGTTCGAAGTCAACCACGCTTTGATTTGAAGGACTCGGCGCATAGCACATATAAAGGGTCTGTGATTCAATGTACTATGTATGAGGCATGATGGAACAGCTACTAGTGTACAAGCGGATAGTGGCGATCTGATGTGGCCCTTCAAATTGATAACATCTCGGGTAAGAAGGGCAGCAGTGAATTTCGTTTGCTCACAACCATAGGTATACACGTATTTTATTCCTTTGGTAACGGCTCGTAATACTGCATAGACATATTTAGAAGATGCTTCTCCTTCATACCAATCTATACCGTGACGTGTGATTGTAAGTTGATTGCTCATTCTCTGAATATTAGGTGGAATCGCAGAATACTGGTATTCAGGATAAATTACCCAATGTCCTATCATGTCGAATAATGTGGAGGTCACCGCCACTTCTTTTGGAACGAATGTACCGTGGATTCCAATGAAGCCCTCGTAATGAATAATTGCTGCCGAATCTGAATTACTACAGGACATTGCTATGCTCTCCTTTCAACCTTCTACGTTGAATATTCACACACAACTGTATAGTTGAACAGCGATGCGAATCCGTTGTTTCAGAAAACTGCTGATACTGCAAAAGTAGGTGCGCATGCGTNGTTGAATATTCACACACAACTGTACAGTTGAACAGCGATTTAAATCCGTTGTTTCAGAAAACTGTTGATACTGCAATAATAGCTGCGGATGCGCTGAGCATGATACTGAATGTTTTTCTGATTATGCATAGTCCAGGGTCACTTGTCTTGCTGAGTCAATTTCTATGACACTTTCAAGCTCAGCATAAATTACAGCGTTGATCGTTGAAACTAAGCTTTCTTCAAACCGCACCTCGATGCGCATGTTACCGCTCCATATCAAATTCAAGTGCGAGTTATCATTAGCTGACAAATCTGGTGTTAAATCGAATGCAAAGACATAATACCCATGAGGGTAATCTCCACGGTGAACACCATTATTNGCTGACAAATCTGGTGTTAAATCGAATGCGAAGAGACAATACCCATGAGGGTAATCTCCACGGTGAACACCATTACCATCGTTCAGAAAATGTATACCAGTGCCTGAGAAGATGGAATGGTATGACTCCACATATAAATTATTCACAGTAAACTCTGGCTGTAGAGGTTTCGATGGTATCTGACGTCCGTCCACATATAAGAATATATGATTCAGAGTAAAATGTTGAAAGTAAAGGGATTCAATTTTTTATCACCCACAAATGCACGATTCTTCACAAATCCAAAAATGATGCGTTTTGACAGCTGTCCTGTTATAAAGTTATCTGTGGAATGATCACGAATACCAGATGGTGTTGAGACACTTTTGACTTCAACTCTTGTAACAGGGTATTTGGCTGTTGTTTTCGATAAGGCCCTTTGGTGGGATAATAATAATCCAGGACTCACCTTCATTCTCCGGATGATCAACGAAGCTTCTGTTATTTTAATGGTGAATGGACTATTTGTGCTATCCATTAAACAAAAATTGTCTCTTGAACGAACCAATCGGATATGAATATTTACACCATTTAACAATGCTCGATCCTGATTGAACACATCACAATGTAAATGGCCCGTGAGATCGATTGTTTTCCCATCGCTTAAATAAGCCCTACGTACCCTTAAACCCTTGTTACCTTCACCGACGTCATCCATCTTACCAGCTGTATCATCTGACCACAACACACTACTCAGGTGCGAGTTCTTCGCATCGGCGCCATAATTTATAAGGGTTTCTATATAAGCGCGGTAAGCATATGCATTATTGACAGGCGCCACGGCTTTCTGATTGAAAGAAATATCCTNACGGCTTTCTGATTGAAGGAAATATCCACTTGATCGAATAACGAGTGTAATAAGTTGTTGATGGGGCCGATAGTAGCCGAAGGTACAGGGTTCTTCTCTGTCACTAATGTTGGTATCGTAACACGTAAAAATAACCGTGTATGAGCTAAGTCAATGTACTCATCACCTTGTCCTGGTATATCGAACTCGATGGGTGAGTTATCCACAAGTGATGCTATTGGCTTGTAGTGTACATCGTATGAGGACTCGATGGCTGTCTGCGTTGGAGGTAAAGAAAATAAGTCCAGTTCACTTTTCACACCCTCACATGAATGATTATGCAAGAACGCCATATTTTAAGCGAAAATATCTGCTACTGTAGAATGAGGATATGATAACATACTCCCACCGTTATATCCAGAACCAGTCATCAAAATATCAAGTTTCTCCTCTGCCCTCCTCTTCAAATTGACGCCTGATTCCCGTGCACTTCTTAACGAGTCTTTCAGAGGTATATCACGTTCGAGAACATCGCTTATGACATTCACACCTGAACGCAGAGCCTCTCTTCCGACAGCGGATGCTCTTTGTTTGAGTAGTGGTAGCATTCTTCTGAACAAACCACCTAGGAAACTACCAATGCCATGTCCTTTTTGATTAGCACTACCTATGTACACACGACTTATACCCCCATGGTCACTTGTACTGTATCCTCCCCCTGATTGTAGAATCTCGTCGAAAATGTAGGTGTTCATAATCCGTGATTATTCAGTGCGTTTGAAATTAAGTGTCACAGTCAACGTTCCGTGTTCGAATGGTATCGGTGCTCCATACTCATCTCTTATATCTATCTCGATCGTTTGAAATTTCATGCGTAGTAATGGTATATAAAGTGGTAGTGAAAATACCTTGATTTTCATTCCGCCGTATTTATAATTATCAATATCTAATGATACAATACGCATTAGCGGGGTGTGTACATCACCGGTTATATAGGTTTCGCATATATCCGAGTATACGTACATACTTTGAGGGAGGCCTCGTGATAATGAAGCGGGTATCTGTCCCTCGTACGTATATATTTGGGCGCATAATGTTACGCATTTATCTTCATCTGCAAATCCTTCAAGTTTCTTCAGTAAAGGTGCTAAGTACAAAATATGAAACATATCTCCACAGGAAGCACCACAGATCCGCTGTACAGAGACGTAGCCAACACAATTCATAATGAATTTTACATGATCTGTCATAAATGACATTCCGTTCATACTATCCAACAAATCTGTAATACTATCGTAAACACCGTGTTGAAGATTGTCTTCCCCTTCACTCACGAGATCCTCACCACCATTCTGTAGGAGGTCATTGGACTTCAATTTTACAATTTCTCGTTCTTCTTATGTCAGATAATTTCTGCTCTCCAACGACACGTAATTGTGGTTGTTACTTGCAGGTATATGTAAAAAAGTCATAGGTATATGAATTTCCGAGAGTGCGACACTCCATCTACCAGGTAAATTGACGACCTCTGCTAAATACGTGATGAAACTGGTTGTTTTATTATCACGGTAATACTGCATACTATTGTTGCTAGGTAGCACAATAGAAAAATTGTCTTCTAGATGACTCATTTTTTTCCTTCACGGGTCTGTACTCTGGATAACTCTTCTTCGTAAAATATTCCGTCGATGTCTTCACCCTTGAGGTCTTGTAAGATATACACTACCGGCTTACGGTAATGAGAGGCCAGTTTGATTTCAAAAATTTCTTTGCTCCACCCCGACTCGTATCCTTTCTTGAAAGCTGCTTTGCTGTACTGATCCGTACCAGGTCACGACAGTTGTATTTAGGTGATCGATCCTGACTAGATTTACGGTTAGTACTGTATCTTTTGGAGAGGTTTTCTGCTGCTATCAGAGAATTTTCAGCATCAACTTCGCACGGACGTAAACGGGTCCCTGAATGTCTTGTATGATTGTAGGCATTCACAATTTTCTGGAGAACATCCACGTAGCGTTTGGTACGGGAATATGTGAACAATCTTTCCTTCAGTATTCTCTTAAATCTTTCAACGATAGCAGCTTTTATATCAGGATTTCGGGTTACACGATATTGAATTCCATACTTACTCAGAAGTTGTTGAAATTCAGAATTGACGAATTCTTTACCACGGTCCGTTTGAAGGATTCCAGGGGTACGTTGTCCCCCATTGTTTAGAAGTATCCGTCTAAATGCCTGGGTTACTATCTTTGCACTCTTATTTGTCAGAGGTTGTACTCATGCATATTTACTGGGAACATCGATGACCACTAACATGTAGGAGAATCCGTCATTGTAAATTAACATGGCGCGAAGATAAACTAAATCAGCCTCCCAAACAGCGTCAACTTCAGAGACGTTATATGAACGTCTATTAAAACGATGACGTACCATCTTATGCATATTGTACGCTTCCTGGCTCTCCAGCTAGTTCCTGACATCATTACCTCTGTGAATGTTTTGGAGGTTACGTGCACCAGCAAATGCTGCAGGGTGATTAGGGTTGTAATAAACGTTCTCAAAACGTTTCATTTGGTCAGTTTTATCCATTGTATTTTCAGGGACCCACCGTTTTGAGTATTTCTGATACTATTGTACTACTGTCACTGTCTTCTTCTTCTATAGGATTTATAATCTTTTGATGTCGATGACTGTTCCCTCGAGGTGTAGACGTCTCTATATTGAGAGTTGACTGTAACAACTCTTCGTTACCAATGAACTCCTGAGGAACATTATACGATTTTAGTACATTTCCAAATAATTTTCTTCCAACTGCAATCTTTTTCTTTCGCGACCGCATGGCCTCGTTACTAAGATCTACTGTATTTGAATTCTTGATAAGTTTCCCGTTGATGCTAACCACACCTTCTCCGTCCCAACATAGGAGTGCTGTAGCATTCTTTCGGTATCTTTTCGGCACAATTTCAATTATTGATCGTGATTCAATATTATCCTCAGTATAATCATACACATGAGAACTGGAAAAACGTGGCCGAATCGGTGAAATTTGAGCATGTTTTTGGTAGGTTGATTCTTTCGGGCTATCAAAAGTCTCAGTATCCATCGACAACTGGTGAGAATT
>NW_021680370.1:462504-465469 GCF_001412515.2 Diachasma alloeum | reverse complement strand
TTTTTGATAGGCACTTTTTTCCAACAGCCAAATCACGAAGTACTTTTTTATATGGTTTTAATTTATCTTTCTGAGATTTACCGATTGGTATATTACCGCGTAAGATGTTTAATGCACACTCACATATACAACGTATTAACCCCGTATCAGCTTTTCTAAGTAACGCCTGCCGCTGTTCTTTATTCAAATGACAAAGCGCTTGAAGGACAATTGTCAATTTCTTACTGGGCGTACCTCGCGCCGCCATGGTATAAGGAAAACTGACACGTCTGTGTCTTATTACCTTTGATTTATACCTTTCCGCGGTACGTACACGAACTGTTTTTCATCATTTGGAAAGATCGAACTGCGTGCTCGATAATCTTCAGGTGTTGATTGTTTCAGATCCAGCAGTATATAACCATGCGGCCGTGAGTTGGCGTCTAGGTAGGCTTCTTGTAAAAACCTGGGGTTGTCAGGATAAACTTGTCGCGCGAGGTGCTGAATTTGTGCACGATCCCGAGGATTCTTGAAAATCACAATGTAATTAGAATTCAGAGAAATATCTCTTTGACCCCATCCCTGGTGAAATATATTCTATGTTATGAAAATTACACTCAGGTTTTTATGATGACCACCTTTCGTGAAGAGATCAGTAATGGTATGGTTCGATGACTCATGCATCAAATCGTCAATAATAATCAACTTGGGTCGTGAATCAGAACTATAATCTTGACTTTGTGGTAGTCCTTCGCGGAACTCAATTAAATTAGCGTTTAAGTATTGCATGTATGTGGGTTGCCATTCAGCATAATACAAAAGAATTCGTGGAAATTTTGTGTCGGACCTGAAAGATAGGTATTGCAAAAATATTTTGACAAAAACTGTTTTCCCGCACCCCGTGGGGCCACTTATTATAGACGTCTATGGGTGTTTCCAACGCGTATCCGTGATGGAGACTGATGGTGAAGAACCATGGACATCACTTTTTTATATACAGTAGCCACTATAACGAACAAAAAGAATGACAACTCTGTAGATAGGATTCACATATAAAAATTATTTATTCTTTATAATTACAACCACGTCTCCACAAAAGAATTTTTGTTTATCCAATCATGAAGCTGGTGAGCTTGGGATAGAGCGCAATATACGTGGTGTTTGGTGTTCTGTCCGCTCAATGCCGTATGGTAATCACATACAACTGAAGATTTTTCCATCTTACGAAACGACGGACAATCATCTTCTTCCTCGGTAAAGCCTATAACTTCTTTTGCTGTGTGTTTCCAGATGAAATCTGCTTTGCAAGAACCCCGTACAAATATATGGTCTGCACGATGCACTATACTACGTAAATGATTTTGCATCAGATCTTTGAATTTAACGTTTCCAACGCTCCAGTCAATTCCGTGATGGTGTGTAGTTACCTACTTATAGTCCTTCCTGTATTTATGGGGAATTTTTAACGGTTCACATGATTTGAGAAGCCAGTGCCAAGACAAATCACTTTTTAGCGCAACTACTGCAATTTCCTTTGCTATAAAGCGGTTATAGTGTCCTTTATAACCCTGTATATCCACGACAATATCCATAATGAGGTGTTGCTCAGGCGCAAATACAACTAAGACTGAGACGAGACGAAAATACGAATATCGTGGGGGTGGGAAATTGAATTATAAATGCTGACGCCAAGATTATATACCTCGGCAAAAATCATCACATTTCATTTATTATTATTCGTCATTCGTTTGCTACATACCCATATGGCACGGTCCTATATACATTTCTACATTGCCTTTTAGTGCTACAAACAGAAGTCATTTTTACCTCTTTCTTTGTTACTACCTGATGAAATTCTGTGCGTCTGATAGCATCGTATGACAAGACTATCGGACCCTCCCTTTCGCGTGTCACCATTTCTCTGACAGCTTGATAATTGATATGTTGATTGTTATTGAAGTTTAATGTGATACCTTTAACTTTACACACTTCTTTTGTCTCATTATTACTTGTTTGAACTAGGTACGCATAGAATTTGGGGCCCCCTGATACAAAAGACTTGATATAACTACCCTCCCCGTAACCTTCTAGCTCATTTGTCAAATCACCGAGAAATTTACCGCATTCTGGTTCCCACTCACCGTCTTTTGATACAAATATAATGGAATCTGTATCACAATATAGGACCCTCTCTTGAAGTCTCTCTAAGTAACTGAACAGTTTGAGACGAGCCTGTGCTGCTGTGTAGGCCGCAATAACAACGTTAGCTGTGGGTGTCGGTAGAAGCGCCTCATTTTCATATACAAAATTCACGTACATCATTTTTTCGTTGACAGGAAGCAACCCTGTGATTACCAATTCAGGGTTATTCATCGTTTCTAATAATCTTTGCCGTGTCGCAACTATCTCAGTTTGCGGTAAGTTNTAGCTCATTTGTCAAATCACCGAGAAATTTACCGCATTCTGGTTCCCACTCACCGTCTTTTGATACAAATATAATGGAATCTGTATCACAATATAGAACCCTCTCTTGAAGTCTCTCTAAGTAACTGTACAGTTTGAGACGAGCCTGTGCTGTTGTGTAGGCCGCAATAACAACGTTAGCTGTGGGTGTCGGTAGAAGCGCCTCATTTTCATATACAAAATTCACGTACATCATTTTTTCGTTGATGGGAAGCAACCCTGTGATTACCAGTTCAGGGTTATTTATCATTTCTAATAATCTTTGCCTTGTCGCAATTATTTCAGTTTGCGGTAAGTTCTCTCTCTGCCCAAATTTACCCCAAAATGCATTGAGAATCATTTTCGCTAAGGTTCTATACCTTGGATTACACTCTATCCTATGTTTCTCGAGTAAGACCCCTTCCTTCGCAAAATATTCTTGTATATAAGCATATTTATCTTCATCTATTGAACAACCCTGCGGATAATCGGAGGCTTCTTTCTTTTCTTTCAAGAAAGTGTCTACATATTTGTTGAATAACCC
>NW_021680370.1:448458-462238 GCF_001412515.2 Diachasma alloeum | reverse complement strand
TTTTCTTTTAAGAAAGTGTCTACATATTTGTTGAATAACCCGTCTATATTACTTTCCCGGTTGTATTGAATGATCTTGTATTGATAAATTTTAAATATTTTTACGATTCGATAACCGTATTCAATGGCCTTTCGCAATTCGTCTACAAACCATGTACCTGTAAATTCGCGATCTTCGTCGTCTTGGTGATTACAAATATCCTGATTCAATGTTTCACAACATGAACGACACGACGGAAACATTAAACGCCCATGAGCACGGATTGGAAGCACAGGGACATATAAATTAGACGGAGCGACAACGCTGCATTTTACAAGGCCCTCCACATCATCCAGATTATTATCACAACCTATCAACACTTGGCTCTCGTCGTCTACGTAAACTTGGGGGTGTCCTATTAGGTATTTACCAGTTTTGTTGACAAAACGGTACAAAGATGTAACATCAAGATTATTGATGTTTTCGGTATTTGCGGNGTAACATCAAGATATTTGATCTTTTCTGTATTTGCGATATCGTAGAGGGTGACATAATTTTCCGTACGGCCGCCAAAGAAAGCATCACGAGGATTCAATTCTGCATTTTTCATTAAAGGGTGATTGTTTACAAAATCGCGGTCTTGTACGGTATTTTTTAATTGATCATCGAACGTGCACTCCCACATTTCTATCAAAGTGTACCGGAGACGGCGAATCTTATTAGCTGTCAACATGGTACTTTCCTACCGGGTATCAAGTGAGTCCCCTGCACGTAACTTCCTATGCCTGTTTATTTTATAACATGTCGTACACCCGTGCCAAAAAAATCCGTAAAATTGGAAGACACACTTCTGCTGATTTTCATTGTCGCAATAGCCATCGATCATAATACCGCATGGCAATCGGTATTTTTTACTTCCTGAATGGATGATACGGTTTTCGGAATCTCTTTGCTACAACAATAACCACGATATAGCTTTCTTTGACTGTGTAGTTGCGTATCTGTACGTACTACGCAATGGTAAAATTCCGATTGTATCAGACTGCATAAAATTAGTTCTATAAACTTTAGAACAGATCGACGCAATTGTACTACATTGAGTGAACGGACAAATACCTATCTTTTTTAGCAGCATTTCACGAAAAATGATACATGCCCGTCTCAGAATGGTAACATCCATTCGACAGTAAAATTCTAGCTCGTGTTTGAAATTGAAAACGTAATTCTCGTTTAATTTTTCGTTGTGCCATTCCAACAATTTGTCGCGATCTTTCTTGAACATGGTGTCGGGAGAAAAATAACTCAAGTCTGGTAACGGTCCTACGTAATCAATATTTTCAGGCACATTGAAGAAGTGCGGAAAATACCCTTTGGCTATATCATTATCAAAACCGAATGATTTGGGTAACGCTGACAACGGCATGTGAAAGTAATTCAAGCTATCCAGAAAAATTATGTTACCAACACGCATTTGCATTATTTTTGTACCGTTTAAAATAACGCTCGGGAGTCGTGTTCTTTTGATGTTGACTAGATAACGTAAAACAAATTGTGCATCGAAGCTACGCGCGTTGTGCGCAATACAAATTACTTTGTCAGTGGAATGATACTTGGCAAATGCAGTATCCACTAACCCGGCAACTACCGTGTCTTTATTCTGAAACACATACTCGCGCTTCCCGCAGCTACGACAATTTTTATCTAAGTCATTGTCGTGACAATACTGTGTACATACTTTTTGTACTACGCCAAAACTAGGGATGTGCAATTTTGTATCAGCATCACCACGGATAGTGACATTCTGTTGCGTCTCAAAATCGTAAAATATGAAAATCGTTCGTTGCTGCTTATGCGTCTTCAGTGGTGGCATATAGCAATGGTGATTTATTTCACGGTTACACCCGCACGCTCGGCAGCATACTACACCGCACTCATGTTTTTTGTTTCGTTTCCCTAGTCGAATCACTCTGAAACATAGTCGACATACTTTAAGCGAATCACAGACACTCATGTCTGAATTTTTACCTTTTAATTTTCCCGATCGCTTCTCCAAATGTCTTTCAAGACATTATTGATTAAAAAACCATCGGTTACAGACATTGCAAACTATACGGCGCAGGATTTGACAGGTTGTCTCACCCTTGCACCTAGGACATTTCCCGGGGCATTGGTGTTCAATATTATCTGTGAATGTTCTATTACACACCTCACAGAAACCGCGGCCTGCAATAGCTCCTTGTAAGTCGAGAATCGGTTAGAAATGGTTTGTGCGTTCGTAATATAAAATGAATAAAGTATGTTTAACCTCCCCATATCTTTCTTTAACCCTCTGACGACCATCAAAGACAGGCAAACTGCCTTTGCCAAAAGTTAAAAATTCATAGACTACGATGCCTGTCTTCCGTTGAAGATAGTAATTTTGAAATGCATGGAGTTTTGTGATTCCGCTACCGTTTTGGGGGATCGTGGCACCGATGAGTTGCATTAATTTCGCTGCCTCTTTCCGCTGAGTATCACGAGTCTTATTAATGATTGCTTTCCATCGCCTCTGTACATCACCCGTTCGAATTTCTCCACGTTCAGCATGGAGCTGAGCAACAACTAGAGAACGCGGTAAGCAAAGNCGTTCAGCATGGAGCTGGGCAACAACTAGAGAACGCGGTAGGCAAAGATTATCAATGATCGAAATAGTTAGGATAGATCCTTTGAAAATGTCTTCGTGCGTGAGTTTTTTTTGCCCTGAACCTTCAACACCACTGACTATTGCCGGTGTAACAATAATATTATCTGACATGGTTAGACCGCCTGTACTCTGTGAAATACCTTTGACGATGGTCCACAAATCATTAGCACTACAATTACGTGCATCGCGAAAACGTGACCAGACAGGACCGTGATTTAATCTATCGAAATTGATTGAAAACCCGACGTGATCGTGAGGTTNCTGCCTCTTTCCGCTGAGTATCACGAGTCTTATTAATGATTGCTTTCCATCGCCTCTGTACATCACCCGTTCGAATTTCTCCACGTTCAGCATGGAGCTGAGCAACAACTAGAGAACGCGGTAAGCAAAGATTATCAATGTTCGAAATAGTTAGGATAGATCGTTTGAAAATGTCTTCGTGCGTGAGTTTTTTTTGCCCTGAACCTTCAACACCACTGACTATTGCCGGTGTAACAATAATATTATCTGACATGGTTAGTCCGCCTGTACTCTGTGAAATACCTTTGACGATGGTCCACAAATCATTAGCACTACAATTACGTGCATCGCGAAAACGTGACCAGACAGGACCGTGATTTAATCTATCGAAATTGATTGAAAACCCGACGTGATCGTGAGGTTGACATGTCGCAGTTACATGAGTTGTTATATCACGAAAGGCCCCTTCTACCCACTCTATCATGTTTGTGTTAGCAGGAGGGTCCAATATCTTAATAACACATTCCTTACCTTTCATCTTAAAATTATGGTATTTTTTACATGACTCAGCGATTATTTCGAAACGGCGTCCTGGGGGATGGATATCCTCGTGAGGGTCTGATTCCTCCTTGTTTTCTCCATTTTGACGTTGGGTCACTGTCGCAGATCTCGTCATAGCTCCTCCTATTTGGCACCCTACAAGAACCACAAGTAGTAAACTCAATTCGAATAATTGTAATGTATAATATCTTACCTTCGATTAATTTAATGTATTCATTCTTCCTCTTTCTCATAAGTATAGTAATGATATCCAGAAATGTCTAGAAATAATATCCAAACAATTGTGCGCGTGAGTAAATGGAAACTACACGATTGGCAATAATCTATGAAACGAAAATTCATCATCATACCACTAATGTTTTGTTCTTCTTCATTATTATCCTCTCGCAGCCCACGGATAGCTGAAAAGTTCTCCAAGTTGACTTGACAGCGACGTAGCATCCTTGCCTCTTCCTCCTCAATACCGTCGATGCATAAGTCCTCATCGCTATCTGAAGAGTAACATGAAGCGCATTCATACACTTCTGTAGAGTCGTACCGTGCTTCTCTTCTTCTTCTCAATTCCAATCTTCTTTCTAGTGCAACTCTGGGAGATATCCATGAATCATCCTCACTATCCGTGTCGGAACATTGTTGCATGCCAGAAGGCCCTGGCTGCGCTGAGTGTGAGCGAGAATTAACAAGAGGTGTCGCATATCTTTTCCGTTTTATTAGTCCTGCGAACAGTGTATTCTCAGCAAGGCGTTTTTGGTATTGAACGATGACCTGATCATCTTCGTTATTATCTGAAGATGACGAGTCTTCGATACCGTGTTGTTCCTTTCTTCCTAAGTAGAGAGTATGTAAGGATTGTATGGTATCCATCAGGAGATGGACAAAATTTCGTTCGTTGATCAAAAAAGAATTCCTGATATGGCGGCACTCTGTCGCAAATGAACTCAATCAGCTGTGTTAAGAAATACAGATACCGCCTATTTTTTCGATAATCTTCGTGCTCCATTGTGCCCGTTTCGTATGATGCTCTCTTTCAGACGTGAAAACTACGAGTGACGAATTCAAACGAATATTCGCAGAAATATAAGGCTTCGGAAGAGTTGCAATAGCATATCAGTTATCTAAATATGTCCTTCGGATCAAATACAAAACTGCAAATTTTAGAACACGTGGTGCATGGATCAGCAATTGAAAACCGTCGAAAATCACAATCGATGATTCACGGATAGAGTTACACGCTTGTGCCTTCTTATGATTCATTAGCTGTCAGTTTTGTAAATTTCTCTTAGGACAAAGACAAACCATCAAAACTGCAAATTTTATAACACGTGATGCATCGATCAGCAACTCGGAGACGACAAAAAAAAAGTCATGATAGAGTTACACTCACGTATCTTTTGTGATGACTCAACGCCAACACTCGTAAAATTTTAAGGAATCAATCTGGGTGAAGCAGCCACTACTATTGGCTGATCGCCTAATTACAACTACATGATTGATAGAACTGTGGGGGAGGGGGTAATAAGTGTGAATATTATATATTTGAGGAATTCCCAAGAATTATCAGTACTCCGCCAACAGTTGTTGTGTATCCGTGGCTGAGTTTTCTGCGAGATTTGGAGAACTAGAGGTATGTAATTAATTTGGAAGTTTCGTTCATAATAATGATTCCATTTGATGATATCAATTTGTGTTCATTTTTTATTACAAAAGATCTTTTTGAAAAAATGGCTGAGAGAAGTATTAACAAAATCTCCTGATGCGAGACTCTCCCCATTAAAAGGATTGATGATCTAACTCTGGGTGTGGATTATCAGATTACTGCATCCAAAAGTATCAACACCAAATATGGTAGAAGAATCGTAGCTACTCTGGGTGCTGAGCATGACGTTTTCCTCCCCGCACGTGTATCCGGAACACTTTTGGACGATCACGCAGAATACATCTATCATAAGACATTGCTTGTAGAGGGTCGTTTATCTATACGTTTTCTGGAGGGTCCGTATCACCCATGCGAATTCATATATAAAGAAATGTAATTATATATACGTCATCCATAAAAACTGATTCTGTAATAAATGGGTATATATATATATGAAGAAGAATGTTTTTGCCTGTAGTATATGCACTATCCAAACCTCCCATGCGTCCTCTCAGTGTCTTCATTACATTTCTCGTGGGTGGTGATGCATAGGTATATGGCTTTTTCTGTTTACGTGGATTGAAAGATACAGTAAAGAATTGGCACGTTTTTGCTAACACCTCAAATTTGAAGTACTCGTGATACTAAGAGAGGTCTTCGTGTATGTCGGCCATTTAGACGTTCATCAGATTCGGTGGTATACTGTTCTCTGCCTGTATATGATTTTATTTTTAGACTGTAATGATTTGGTTCTGTGTATTTAGATATATCAACCATGGGAAATAACTATTTACATTTTTAAACGATGGGTAATCATCGACTTGATGAGAAATAAATNTTGAAAGATACAGTAAAGAATTGGCACGTTTTTGCTAACACCTCAAATTTGAAGTACTCGTGATACTAAGAGAGGTCTTCGTGTATGTCGGCCATTTAGACGTTCATCAGATTCGGTGGTATACTGTTCTCTGCCTGTATATGATTTTATTTTTAGACTGTAATGNCAATTTGTGTTCATTTTGATTACAAAAGATATCAATTTGTGTTCATTTTGATTGTGTTCATTTTGATCACATTTTTAAACGATTATCATCGGCTTGATGAGAAATAAAGTTGTTAAAATTAAATCTAGTAATTTTAAATGATGAGAATATTCTTATAAGAAAGAGAATGGTATCAACTCGTCTCTGCAGATGTCAGATTTGCAAGGTAAGCACATGTGGAGACGGCTAGTCTGACCTTCGAGAGCTAGTGTGGGTTACGGTGGAGAAGATGTCACAGAGTGCACGTGCAAAAGTGCATGGCCAGCACATTGTTCCAGGGTGAGTAACCAACTCAACGGGTGTCTCCCCAAACCATATAATCATTTTTTTCAGTCCCCAGTGAAGTGCAGCCGTGACAAAATCTCAATTATCGTCAAACATTTGGATTATTGTATGTGTGCGTGTGTGTGTCTTAATTATCGAGAAGTGTTGTTTCAGTGATCAAACATTTGGATTATTGTGTGTGTGTGTGTGTGTGTAATAGAGTGGGTATTTTTTTTGTGACGTGTGTGCGTAATCATGCGTGTGACGGGGAAAAACTTTGTACCCCCCACTAGCACCGCCACCCCCCAGGACGAGCCGACACCATCCACCAGTGGGTATATCCCAAATCCATCGCGCCCCGCCACACCCTCCTCGGACACGTCGTCATCATGCTCGGCCACTGATGACCATGATTGGTCCACTCTGATCAGGAGGTTCAACAGAGACCCCATCGCCATCGAGGCAGACCCGGATGCGTACGAGTTGCGGGACGGGTATGACGGGACTCTCCGGGTAGAGCAACCTTTCATTCTCTCAGCTGAGCATCTGGAGGATGATACTCGGCACCGGGGTCTCAGTGGACCACCCCAGCTAGGATGGTGGCAGAGGGATGGACCATTCCCCATGGTTATTGAGCCGTCCGATTACACCCAGGCCCGCCTGGCTAGCTGATTGGAAGAGGAGCGTCGCGAGCGCGATGATTAGGACGCCGAGGACGAGGAGTTGGCCCAGGTATCGCTGTTCGGGGAGTCCGATGAGGACAGGGATATTAGAACTATTGAACAGGGAGTGGTAGTGTTGACGTTTCTCTCCAGTGCCTATGGACCCACAGTGCTAGTGGTTTAGTGACAGTTAGATTTAATGCATAAGGTGATCAATGACGATTTTCGGATTTTTCGGAGCCCTGTGAGGAGAGTGCAGTGACAGGTAAAGTATTCTTTTAATATGTTTACGGTTTTCGCGGATTTAATTGGAGCACCGGTATGCTCTCTGAGTTCGAAAAATTTTGACCTCCCGAATTTTTGCTAGATATTGAGGCCTGAGGGCCAACGGTTCCCTCAAAACCGCTTGGGATTGGGATACGCGTCCGCAGTACACGTTTTACCCCACCGCTCATACACACACGTCAGAGCCGCGTTATTCTGATCGTTGCGATGGTGGGTCCCTAAATATATTAGTTATGGAGGGGGCCAATATTTTTGACCCCCAAATTTTTAGTATAGCGGTCGAGGGACCAGCGGTTCTCCCGAAACCGCTCGGGGTTGGGATACGCGCCCGGGTGACGCACCCGCAGCCACGCTGTACCCCACCGCTCAGACACTTCGGAGCCATGTTACTCTGACAAGTGTGGTGGTGGGGCCATATCGACTTAAGTTGGGGGGCGCCATAGTAGTTCCCATACTACTTTGGTCAGCAATGTTTGCGAAACGTTGGCGCAATGCTGAAACCCAACGCGGCATCTATCCGGAAGCCAATGATAATAACCGCTGCTTATCTAATTTTGATCTAATTAGTGAAATAGTGATGAAGGAAATTAAATAACCAGAGCAATTGAGTGATAAATTGAATTGCAGGATTATATTTCCGATTTTCAAATAATACAAGATTTCCTGGTAATCGGTCTAATGCCTTTTACTCGAGATCTAGGGGATGGGTAAGGCTAGGCGACTTTTGTACACACAATAGAAATTGACTCTAACAAGATTAAAGGGGCGAAGTTAGTCGAATCTAGGGGATTGCAAATAAACAAATATCAACAATGATTTTACTTGACTCTAATGGGGCTAATTATACACGAATGTAGGCTCACCGTTGGGGGGGAGGGGGGGTAAATGTTTGGGGCACAATGGGAAATCAATGGGAAAACAATGGGAAGATGCTGGAGGTACTCACGAGACACTTGGATCCCACTCGGGGTGCAGGACGGCTGTCGCAGACTCTCTGGGTTATTATCTTCCTGGATACCAGAGCCTCCAGTCCCCTCGACAACCCCTGGATTCCTTTTTTGGACTGACTAGGAATGTTTCTCCATGTGATTATCTCCACGGCAATTCCTCTTTTCACTGATTTTGATTATACGTTAATTCGGCGCGAAATAACACCCGCGGCAGCTAACTGGCGAGTGTCTCTTCCTTTTCAGATTCGCTTTTATTCCCCCCTTTTTTCCTCTGTTCATATGTCTTCCTCGCCCATTTCCGGGATTATTCGCGGTCGCTCTTAGATCTCTGCGGGGCCAAGTCAGTGCTGTGTGGTAAATTGTCATCGAGGGTGATCCAATTCCAGGGGGTATCATGGTGGGTACGGCTACCCGTTGTGCAACTGGATAGGCCGGCTATGCTGATGGTGCTTGGGTGATGTCATCTCAGCTTCCAGGGGGAGGGGGTAGTGCAGGGGGATGAAGGAAATACTGGGAAATTCGGTGACCAACGGTGGCGGGAATCTATTATTTAGGGGGCTCAGTGTATGGGTCAACAATATTAACTTCTATGCCTCGTCACACATTGTATTTCAATCTTAACTGAATTAAGTTCTATATTGTCTTAATATTGAAGAATCAAATGATTGATGACCATTCCTTCAGTTGAATGAAAAAGTGTAATACATTTCATTATGAGGCGGAAGAAAAAATTCTGGCGAATATGTTTCGCTGGTCATATGAAGTAGAAAATTTTGTTTAGGCCGTGTAATCAGCAATATTTTCTGTCATAACAGCAGTAGGCAGCGCGTAACAGATACGTGTGATCCGTAAAGCGCTACCTTACGGCCGGAATTACAAAAAGAAAATTAATCGGAAAGTTTTTGGTTGGATCCCTAATGGGTCATACCCACCCCAATTCATTCCTGTCAGTCACAGCGAACCCGGGGGCAAGAGATGCGAGCCACCGGGTCTGATTTTTTCTCTCTTCTTATTTTGTCCCACGATCCCACAAACCAAACAGATAGCAAAGTAGGTACAGGGTCTTTTTTTTTATCAAGGGTGCAGCAATTCCAGTATCGAGAAAAACATCCTCCTCATTCGCCAACTCAACAATATCCTCCGTTTTGTTCTTTTCATCCATGACACACGTGACTTCTCGATTCCGTCTCGACCATTTCGAAATCTTACGTAAGTTTCTGGGGGACCCCCTCCTCCTGCAGCGACTCGCTATATCCACACTATCTCAGTATCGCACCGCTCTCATACACATACACACTTGAGGAATACACGCACGTCCCAGGTGTCGCATTCGCACCCGCTTAGTAGTCGTGTGGCTCCCGCCACTCGGTGGACATCTCCACCTCACCTATATATACATTCATACTACCGCCTCATACTGTACATACTCATATCACGACAATAAACTAATTACTAGCATGCGAACGGTTGCCTCGCATATTTGATTCGTCACCTTCCCGATCTACCACCACCTCGAATCCTACATTGGTTCCGATACCGGGAAACTGTGTGAGAGGTAGTTTCTCACTCAACATCAAAGGGAAGCGTGAGTGCTACAAGTGAAACGAGTGCGCGTGCCCGTAACCGGGAAGAGTCTAGCATTGTTCAACGCGTTAAATAAATATTTTCGGTCACCAAACGCGTTCGCTAACAACACTCGCGCCCCAACAGGTTCGCAGCGATATTCACGCCTGAGGGAGAGGAGAAAGTAACCACATGCCAAATTACTCCGATAGCAGCGTTGAGAATACCGGCCCGACTCACTCAGCTCATCTCCGCGTGACAGGTCGTTGAGAGTTGCACATCTGCCTTCACACACACGGGCATTCACACAGGGATTCATCTCATCATTCATTTCAACAAGCCGTGTTGCTCCTTTTCTCGTATTTGCTGCGAATCCACACTTGGACTCAGGAACAACAACAACTCGGAGAACAGCCCACGCCTAGCAGCAGCTAAGGTGCCGCAGTCACCTCCATCAACATTTTTCAAGCTCAGTCTTGTCCTTTTTAATTTTTTTTCTTTCTGTTACAGAAAAAACTACGTTTTTTACTGAAGCAGGGAGTCATGTAGCAGCTCGCTACATCCACACTGAGACGCGTATCGCACCGCTCTTATACACACACACCTGAGGAACATACGCACGTCCCAAATGTCGCAATCGCCCCCGCTTAGTAGTCATGTGGCTCTCGCCACACGGTGGACATGTACACCTCACCTGTATATACATTCATACTACCGACTCATCCTGTATGTACTCATATCACGACAATAAAGTTATTACTAGTTTGCAACCGTTGCCTCGCGTAGTTGATTCGTTACCTTCCCGATCTACCACCACCTCGANTTAACCCCCCCCCCCCCCCGCCCCTCGAACTTATTACGTAATTTATGAATAACTACATTATTGATCAATCGTGCATGAAAGTATAGCAGATATAGGACATTTCATTCATTGTGGGAAGGTATTCAGTCAAATCCGTGACAGTGACCAAATTTTAATGTTTTGTCTCCAAACGTCTGATTTGAGAGAGGCACACCGTGAAATTAATGCAGAAATAGTCAAAACTGAGCAGGTGAAGTGTATGAAAAGCTCTTGTCAAGCTAACTTGAGTGGTGCCTGCAAGCACGTGGTGACTTTACAATTATGGTGCAATAAGTGAGATTATTTGTCATTATTCCGTTAGACGTAGGAAATATGAGTCAAATAGATTATTAATCAATATTGTTATTATTCTAGAAATGACGTGGAGAGTTTGTCAACTCTTACTTGCACAGATAAGAAATGTATCTGGACTACCCTTCAAAAAGTATGATTAGAAAAATACGATGCAAAACCACAGATCGAGCATGAGTGCCTTGTAATGAAGACAAGTGAAGACGAACAGACTCACAATGTTCAAAACAAACTACCTCATGAGAATAATGAGATTGGAGAACTGTAAGAATTCGATTCTTCAGAGTATCAAGAGGAATTTCTGAAAAAAAAATTGCTGAAAAAACCAGATCGAGTATCAGCACAGCACATGTAATGTGACTGAATTTTTTTCTGTGTTTATTTTTTTTATTCTGATTATTGCGAATAGTTTTTGTCCCATTGATACTTGATTTCACCCTCTCTTACAATATTTCCACTCAATCAAATTTGATTTTTTTTCAGATACTGATACTTAGTCAATTGTGATTTAAATTTTTTTTTTCTAATATTTACACTCGGTTATTCAAAATTTTCCTTTTCATCAGAACGATAGAGTGATTTTCTCAATTACTTCAATTGAGGTGAATTTACTTCGTATTTTTTAACTTCCCGGCAGGGAAGTTATTATAATGGCCCCGAAAATGAAAAATCGATTTTTCAGCAAATCTCCATGTTTCAAGGTCTTTTCGATGTTTCTAGACAATTTTAAACAAAATGTCTATCTGTGTGTGAGTGTGTGTGTGTGTGTATTACTAGGTATGTACGTGGTCAAAATTTTGGTTAACGATTTCTCGTGAACGAATTGTCCGATTTGACTTTTTTTTTTCAATCGATAGGTTTCCATTCAACTTAGAGCGGATTAGATTGTGGATGATATCTATTTAGTGGTTTTTGAGTTTTCGCGGAAAGAAACTTTCAAAATGACAAAAAAGCAACGAACACTTTCTTAATCTCATGAAAATCACATATGGAACGATTATAATGAAGAAAATTTCATACTTCTTTTCGATTCCTTCCAAAAATTGCCGTTTTTCTATCAATAAATGAGAAATAAAAAAATTCCAATGGGAATACATCGTTATCGACTGGAGCCTCTACTAATTGGTCACTAACTCATCTGAAGTTAGTTGCTAAGAAAGTGTGTTGTTTTTCCAAATTTCTCATTATTTATATCACTCCGATGTTAATATTAACTCTCAATACTAGAAATCTTATCGTATTTCGAGTTGAGAGAAATATTATATGAAAACAAATGCTGAGATCAGTGGTGTACTTCGTCTCATGAAAATGCGACACATTTCTCATGAACGCGACATCTTTTGATTGACCAAGTTTTTGCGTCTACTTCCGGTATGTACACTGACTGTGTCGAACTGGCGTGTGCATTGATAAAATTATCAAGTGAGAACAGTGTTTACCAAAATGTCGCTTGAGTATGACTTTACCAGCAGTGCGGAAATCGATGCTTTCCCCCCTGGCAATGTAACGATGTGAGTATAGTTATGAATATCATGTAATTAAAAATAAGGGTTTCTCATGAATAAATAAACAGAGTATTGAGAGTGGAAAAGCATTCTTTTAGTCAAAATGGGAGGAAAAATAATATCGGGAAGTTTTTGGTGCGACCCGTCCGATGGGTCAGACCCACATGAATACATCCGCTACCAACCCACCCGCAATGGGAGCGAGCGCAGCGAGCGACCAACAGCCCAATCCGCTAGTTTTTTCAATTTTTTATTAATGGAAGGAATAACGACAGTTTTACAATCTATTTAACGTATGCGATCATATTTCACATTCTTATTTTGGGTATTGAATCATTTTTTGTCATATTGTTTCTGATAAACGTCGATGAAATATTTCGCCCATTCGTAGAGCTAAAATAAATTGCAGATAGTTAATATTCTCGACAATTACCTATACCTGTTTTACGAATAATAATCTATATTATATTCCTTCCACATGCACAAATAAACATATTTCGCATCAATCAAAACCATTCAATGGTTTTTTTTTTCGCATACTTGATACCGGGAGACATGAAATTATTAATCTAACGAACATTGATAATTTAGCAAACGATCCTACGATGATTGCAGCTTTGTACGATAGTCAAGATTCTTCGGAATTTCTTTATAATTTGAAAAAAGTCGAAGCGGAAACTCTACAAGTGTTTGTAAGAGGATGGTCTCTTGGCTGGAAGAGAATGTGATAGTGATTGGCATTGGGAGCTTGCAATATTATTCAGTGTGGCAAAATAAAAGACAATTTCGAATCACGGGGAGAGTATCGTTGTAGATCTTCACGTATGGTAATAATAAGAGGCAAGATTAGAAGAAAAAAATCAATCGATTAATTTTATCCTAACCTGGTGGATATTGGCTGCGTAAAATATGGCTTAGAATGAGAAACATCAGCCCGAAAAACCTATGAGCTTACGAGGGAAACTGAATTGGGATAACCTGTCATCTGAAAATTCGTGGATAGGATACTCTTTGACGGGGTAGTTTTTGACAACGTCAGACCTGTAAAATTAATTGAAGTAAAGGTCCTCATGTGGGTAAGATACAAAAGTTGGAGAAGGTGACAGAATTGGTAAAGTAGTTGGAATTTAGAGAAGGTAAATTAAAATTGTAATAGGTGTATTGTCATGCCGCACAAGTCCAGATAGGTATAACTCACTTAATTTTAAATTTCACTGGCTTCATACTATATGCAGAGAGAGAGAGAGAGAGAGAGA
>NW_021680370.1:447219-448387 GCF_001412515.2 Diachasma alloeum | reverse complement strand
AGTGTGCGCCGCGAAAAAATTATTTTTCTTACTGGCCCCTGACTTTCATGGCAGTTTTTATTTTTTTGTTACAGAGATTAAGGGATGAAAGTGCGTTAGTTAATGGAGAATTGATTTCTCCGTCGAACTGCCATTTTTTCATCACTTAATCTCAATTAGGAGGGGAGAGGTGAATTTTTAATTATCGGGAGTCACTATGCGCCACAAAATAATTATTTTTCTTACTGCGCTGTGATTTCCATGACAGTTTCTTCCATTTTTTACAGAGATTAAGGCATGAAAGCGGGTTAATTGATGGGTAATTTAGTTCTCCGTCAAACAGCCTTTTTTTCATCCCTTAATTGCAATTAGGAGGGGAGAGACAAATTTTTAATTCGCGGGCGAATGGTGAAAAGTCAGTGTGCGCCGAGAAGAAAATTATTTTTCTCACTGGCCCATGACTTTTGTCGTAGTTTGTATTTTTTTGTTACAGAGATTAAGGGATGCAACGGGAATCGATTGATGGGGAATTTAATTCTCCATCACACCGTCTGGGTTTCATTCCTTAATATTAATTAGCCAGCAAATGAATCACCTGAAAAACATTAAGAATATGTTGAGGACGAGGAGGGCATAAATTCCCCTTCGAAACTATCCCTGTGACAGCGGGACTGCTATTACTGCCCAGTTATCGAAATAGCGAACTCGGCCAGACACCGAAATCGACCGCGTCGCCCTCTTTACCATAGGGTCCTACTAGCCTCACGCTGGGGTCGGCCAAACCCCCGGATCTGAGCCTCTACTTTAGTCTATCCTCTTTGCTTCTCCATAAGCGCTTGCAATCTCCTCTATAATCTCTGCTACCAACGCTACCGATAACAGCCGGAAAAAAGGGAAGAAGAGAGAGAAAGAGAGAGAAACAGACATTATGTTCGTTGCCAACTTTGACGAACAAATCTAACGCTGAGAGAAAATAAAATCGCGAAATATTACATTATGATGGTTGCTATGGCGGATATTTTTATTTATTATTGATTTATCGAGAAAGTAAAAATATCTTTAGAAAGCTCATAGTCAACTTATATAATGTAACTAAGGACGGATTTCGCGAAAAATTCTCGTTTTACGAGAAAAAAAATAAAAACCATTCGGGGAGTAGTTGTGTCGTGTATATTATACGCAACAGCAT
>NW_021680370.1:428929-446969 GCF_001412515.2 Diachasma alloeum | reverse complement strand
CGGGAGTCACTATGCGCCACAAAACAATTATTTTTCTTACTGCGCTGTGATTTCCATGACAGTTTCTTCCATTTTTTACAGAGATTAAGGCATGAAAGCGGGTTAATTGATGGGTAATTTAGTTCTCCGTCAAACAGCCTTTTTTTCATCCCTTAATTGCAATTAGGAGAGGAGAGACAAATTTTTAATTCGCGGGCGAATGGTGAAAAGTCAGTGTGCGCCGAGAAGAAAATTATTTTTCTCACTGGCCCATGACTTTTGTCGTAGTTTGTATTTTTTTGTTACAGAGATTAAGGGATGCAACGGGAATCGATTGATGGGGAATTTAATTCTCCATCACACCGTCTGGGTTTCATTCCTTAATATTAATTAGCCAGCAAATGAATCACCTGAAAAACATTAAGAATATGTTGAGGACGAGGAGGGCATAAATTCCCCTTCGAAACTATCCCTGTGACAGCGGGACTGCTATTACTGCCCAGTTATCGAAATAGCGAACTCGGCCAGACACCGAAATCGACCGCGTCGCCCTCTTTACCATAGGGTCCTACTAGCCTCACGCTGGGGTCGGCCAAACCCCCGGATCTGAGCCTCTACTTTAGTCTATCCTCTTTGCTTCTCCATAAGCGCTTGCAATCTCCTCTATAATCTCTGCTACCAACGCTACCGATAACAGCCGGAAAAAAGGGAAGAAGAGAGAGAAAGAGAGAGAAACAGACATTATGTTCGTTGCCAACTTTGACGAACAAATCTAACGCTGAGAGAAAATAAAATCGCGAAATATTACATTATGATGGTTGCTATGGCGGATATTTTTATTTATTATTGATTTATCGAGAAAGTAAAAATATCTTTAGAAAGCTCATAGTCAACTTATATAATGTAACTAAGGACGGATTTCGCGAAAAATTCTCGTTTTACGAGAAAAAAAATAAAAACCATTCGGGGAGTAGTTGTGTCGTGTATATTATACGCAACAGCATCGGCCTATGACGTCACACCGGTAAAACGTCAACTTGGCCGATACGCTGTCGCGTATCTTGATTGAACTACATTTCGCTCTACGATTACATTTCATATAGTAAAATTTGTCCTGATTTTCTAGATAATTTTTCTCCACCTTTTTTCTTCTTGTGCGGGACTAAATATAATGATGCTGTGAATTATTAACTCATCTCGAAGTTGAATAATTTTCGGCGAACTGGAAAATGTGTCTAGTAAGCTATTCATAACAGTGTTCATATCTTCATTTTAACGTTACATTGCTATCACTTGCTAGAAAATTAATCTATTCGTGAAGTAAAGATAAAGCATATTTTCTATTGTTATGGTCGATCAACATACATTTTTGTTTCACATTTCGTAGTGGTACCCATTCAGAACAATTAGAAACTCTTTTTATTTTATAGATTCCAACCTCTTGGGAAGGACAGGGCGTTTTGAAAGCATCGTTTTTTTTTCTACTCTGAAACCCACTAAATAAATGTCATCAACATTTCTAACATTCGTTAAACACTGTGGTTTCATGTGCAATCTGTCAATCATAAAAACATCACTATTGGAAAGGTGTACAATATTATCAGGACGCTGAGAAGAGATAATTTTATCATTATATGTAACCGAATTTAATGCGAGGAATTTTTGGCAATTGACATGAGTGAGGTCAACATTTTTACTTTCAATAATGTCTCGAACAATCTCACGTGTTTTTATTTTTACATCTTCAGATGAATCTAGAGCATGTAGTCGACTTACCAGTTGTGAGAGCACTCTAACATTTGAAATAATAAGGTCTTTCAATTTCCCGTTATAATTTTCCCCCCAAAAAGCTGAATAATAAGTTAAGCTCCTCTGAAAGTAATTGACGTCATCACCTACATGTCCGAGATGATGAAAGACCATGGTCTGTGAATCTGATCCGTAATATGTTGGCATTAATTTGACAAAATCTTTCAAAAATTTAATTGCCATTCCTGTATATTTGAGTACCCATTCAGTATAGCATAAAATCCGAGAAGCCACATGTAACAGGAGGAAATCTCGATATTTTTGCGTATCGCGAACGTCCTTGAGAACGATAGCTCCAACGTAAATAGTAGAAATGAATACTGAGTAGCTTTCCAATTTGAAAAATCATCCACATCGAATTTCTTTTTTTGGAATTCCTTCGGCACGAATGGTGTCATCGCCTTCATCGATACTTTTAATAATTGCAGTTGTTCATTTGATATTTTGTACTCAATTTCTTCTCTTTTGATGCACTTTTCATCGAGATTTTTCATTACATTCAAATACAAAAGGTGCATTATTTGCAGAGATACTTTTTTTATCGGATCAAAATTCGGAATATGTATCAATGGAGAGATGAGAGGTTGCTTGGTAACGGGATCGTTAAGATGGGGCTCCGGTTGAGTCTGATCACAGAATGTCTCCTTTGTTCTCAAGGGGTAATTCAATTTGACATAGACTCTTTTTTTATTGAAAGTTTTTCCCTTAATAGTGCATCATTCACATACAAAAAATGCTGTTGGGCTTTTGGTACATTTGAAAAACGCTCGAGCTAGACTATCTCCAACTATCGCCTCTAAATCGAATGCATATTTTCGTCCATGAAATGTTACACTTTGATTAACCAAAGTTTTCAATTCTTCGACAAAATCTCCCAGATACTGTGACACTTTATTCGGTTTTCCTCTGCCATGATATGCACCAACAACAAATGGGCTGACTCCATATTTTGGATGGAAAATCGTCATAGCAATGGGCCACAGTTGTGATTTAGTATTTTTAAAGACCTTCATTCCATCGATGAATACTAGCACACTAATTTTGTCTTCGTCATAGACTTCAGGATCTACGCGACCCTCCAAACCATTTTTTATGCCAAGATATACATAGTCACCAATGGTCCCTTTGGAAGGAATTAATTGTTTCACCTTTATCTTGTGTTTGAACCCGAGTAACTTAGAAGCTGTGGAAGGTATTTCTGTGTCCTTCACTGTTCAAAATTTGTAAAGAATCGGTGAAGGTTTTTAATCTGGTGCCTGCTAAATTATCCATAACCCATTTGTGTATTTTACTGTGTAAATTCATAGGTTCCTCATTAGAGGTGACACTCGTTAGTGGACCTGTTTCATCAGCAAATTCACTCGCGGATGGATTGTCAGTCGAAAGCTGATCTGGAGTAGAGATATAATTTTCGCACTCACAATCGTTCAAATCATACAAGTCATCAGGTGTGTGAACACGAGCACACTCCTCAGTCAATGAAAACTTATCACTCAATGCACTTTTTTTCCGTTACACCTTCAACACTAGCTACAGTCAGATCTTCACAGTAATGTTCATCACAATCCATCCACTCATCCTCATCATCCCCACTGTTTACATTCTCAGAGCTCGGTTGTTGGTTGGCTTTTTAATCATTAGCACTCCCCTCTATAACAGCGTTATCATCCAACACTTTCAGTTTCTTCAAATGACGACATTATCTTACGTGTTCTCGAGAATTGAAGTATTTACGAGCTCCTGAGGGCATTTTTTCAGTACTAAATATTTCGAATTACACCAATATTCATACGGCAACCAACTGGACAGTTTATGGTTTGCTCGTAAGTCCATAGAATCGTGCTGATGGCAGCAGAAGCAACAGAGGGTGCAGCTCTCGAGCGATGATGTGCACGCAAAAGTACATAGTAAGGGCAAGTTTTCGGTTCAAATTAACCACGGTTAACGCGTGGTTAAGTTAAGTTGGGACCACCCACCACCGCTCCGTTCCATCTGTGCTGAAAATGGCGGCGCCTGTGTTTACGCGTGTAATCGATTCAAATGTGAATATGGCATATGTGGTTTTAATTAAATTTTTGTAATGAACAACGTTATCGGTGATTTAATTGGTGGTGCTGGACGTTATCGTCCTATTCGACGTAACGCAGAACCAGTTAACCACTTTGAAATTCTCCCAGAAATACAATTCAGGGAACGATACCGTTTGTCAAAAAGAGCATTCCTCCACGTGCTCCGGAGAATAGAGCATGGTCTGAGAAGACCTCTTCGAAGGTAATTATTATTTTCTATAATTGCTTTGCACTGGAGGTCGAAGAATTACTTTAAGGTATTATCTGTGCCCTGGAGTGAGGTTGATCCAACAAACTGTGTGCAGTAAATGAGCACTGTTTTTTTTTTAGAAATCACAGGATCACTTCGAGTATTCAGTTATTAGTGGCTCTACGTTTTTTTGCTACTGGTTCATATTTGATTACTGTGGGAGACACAATGAGCATAAGTAAATCAGCAACCTGGGAAATTGTCCATCGAGTAGCTCCACTTATAGCAGCCTTGAGCCCTGACTACATCAAATTCCCATCAACTCCAGAAGCACAAAGGCAAGCTCAGGCTGAGCTGTTTGCCAGATCTGCAATCCCCAATGCAGTAGGCTGCGTTGATGGTAGACAAGTTCGACACCAAAGTTATGGTAAGAAATTAATCCCTGTTATCAATATTTTTCAATTTGAGTAACAGCTACATGTAAATTTTCAAAGATATAGATTTGAGTTCAAATTCAGATAGGAGTATTCATTGACTTTATCCCACATGTAATAAATCCAAAGAGATTGAATATTTTATACCTATCGATCATAATTTCAATGTACAGAGACTTCAGTACAGCTGTCCATCTTAAGAAATTCAAGTTGAGACTTACAATCCTAAATTGAGATTTATGGAAGTCTCCAGTTGAGACTTTGAAAACCTTAAGTTGAATTTTCCAAGCCTCAACTTGAAACTGGCAGGTGCCAACCCTGTGGTGGGGACTTTCGAAAAGTCGTTTTAAAAGACTCAACTTGAGATCTTAAAAATCTCAAAATCAGGTTTTTTTTCGGGTGTTGTTGAAATGTCTATAATTTCTCATAATTGACATTCCTGAATGGACTCAACGATCATCTCATTGCTCAATAATAATTTATATGTTATCTGTTATTGAGTAACTTTCAATTGAAATTACCGGAGTGTTTCAATTGAATTTTCGACAGTTCAGAATTCTTTCCATAATTCCCGAATCCCTTTTAGCAAATACAGAAATATTTTTTACAGGTGGCGAAAATGGTGAGCTGTACCGCAACCGACATGGCTGGTTCTCTATAAATGTCCAAGGAATCTGCAATGCAAGATTAGAGTTCACGAATTTTGTGGCTCGTTGGCCCGGTGCCACACACGACACGAGGGTATTTCGTCACTCGAGAATTTGTCATTTGCTTTATCAAGGGGTGTACAGAGATGCTCTTCTCCTCGGGGATTCTGGCTATCCTGATCTCCCTTTCCTGATGACACCCCTAAGGAATCCTCAAACAGCTGCCGAGCATCTGTACAATGAAGCTCAAATTCGCACACGCAACTGTATTGAGCGCTGCTTTGAGGTATGGGCCAGAAGGTTTACGGTGGTGGAGATAGGGTCGCGATTCCATACTCCTGAGAGAACTGTGGCCGTAATTATTGCTACTGCTGCACTACACAACATTTCCCTATGGTTTCGTCCTTTTCGCCGACGAGAAGTCGATGTGGAGGCATACAATGCAATTCATGAAAACATTGCACTAGGTCACGGCAATACCATACGACAACAGCTGGTGACCGGGTATTTTGAACAGTAAGTTTATTTTTCTGATGAGGTATTACATGGCAAATCAATCAATTCCTGCTCATCACCCTATGGAAAGTCAGAGTAATTTCTTTAGGGGTGAAACGAGTTGCAAGAATCCCGGAATTAACTAGCGTTCTGATCAACCAAATATAATTTTGCTTGGATTGAATCCTACAGCTTTTCTCGAACGTTATGAACGTTGAAATTCAAATTTCCTTCATTAGTGTTGGAAAGCATAAAAAGTTCAATTTAAGTAATAAATGTCGAGGAAATGAAACTCTACTACCTGTTGATTGTTCTCCATTTTGTTGGAATCTTTAGCGAAGTATTAACATAAAATAACTTGAAAATTTCACATAGCTTTTTAAATGATCAACTGAAGAATTTGTAGCAGCATAGTTTACTTCACCAAAGGATTGTTAGAAATGATTCTAAAATTTTGCTCAAAGGACAAAAAACAGAAGTTACTTCACCGTTCAATATATAAATTCATTTAGGATAAATTCAATAGGTAAAGGATATCGAGTCGATTTTCCATACCTCATTAAATATTGAATTAGCTCGATACTGAATGATTTTAGGGGAAAATATTGAAAGAGCTTTTTTGTAGATAATAAAATTGTCCACAAAAAAGTTCTTTCATCTTTCCTCCTAAAATCCCTCATTAGTGAATCCTGAATTGTTATTCAGCCTCATTTTAACGTGGAAGTGGACTGAAAAATGGAATTACTAATGGATTAAAATCCGTAGATTGCAACACCAATAATATAAACAGGCATCATAAAACGATCAACAAGATATCCAGAAAATGTAGATGTAGGTTTTCGAAGTTATCACACCCTTCAGAAATCGGTAACTTTGCAGGGCGTGAGGATCAGGAGTCAAGTGATCCAACATGGAATATCTCACTTATCCATATTAATGTAATGAGAATTATGATTCTAGATTCTAAAAGTATTTTTATTTTTTGTAGGCTCATTTGAATACATAGGTCCATGTCTCAAACTAAAGGCGATTGTGGAAGACAATATGGAGAACAAATTGAGAAGAATGAATTAAACTTCGAATGCACCGAAATCATAGAAAAATTCTCCCTTAATTAACGCTGTGATGAATTAGAAAGTATAAGCATATATTTTTTGTAATACTCAGGGCTGTCTCCTAAATTAAAACAATTAAATATGTATTTCAATTGTTATTTATTTATTGAAAACGTCTGCTCATCAACCACGAATTCCAACGGACTCCTTTCAATAGCAGGAGTTCGAAAAAAGAAACAAGATACAAAATGCGAAGGTAAACCGTTTTCATAATGTTAGATGCAGAACACCATCCTCCATTTCGTATTAACTGGACGTATTTAAATATTATATTGAACACTTCATGAACAGCTTAACATTTCAATTAACATTATATTATCACACGTCGTGGAATGAAGGTACTTTTATCTCTTAACTGTAATTAAATAGTAAGTATTTGGCAGTCCATAACGTGCTACTGAGGGAAAAGACAAAATCTTTTCTTCCCTTATTTTTGGCCACAGCTCATGAAAAATTATTCCTCGTAACATACATTAACATCTGCATTTTTATGTCAGGAACGAGATTTTATCACTATCTTACTCTTTACATTGATATTGTAATGTCTACGATAACATATGAGATCTCTTCCGTACAGAATCGCGAATGACTAACGATCCCCTTATAACTAGAATCAAACAATTGAATTTTTATATTACTAATGTTCAACATCAGTAATGCCTTGACTA
This sequence comes from Diachasma alloeum, assembly GCF_001412515.2. Classification (NCBI taxonomy): domain Eukaryota; kingdom Metazoa; phylum Arthropoda; class Insecta; order Hymenoptera; family Braconidae; genus Diachasma; species Diachasma alloeum. The sequence goes on along the minus strand of NW_021680370.1, from coordinate 439,563 downwards.
CAAAATAGTTATATTAAATGTATTGAACTTCCTAGAAAAAAGAATAAGAACTTCCTTCGAAAAGACGTTTAGGAATGGTTTTAGTGGGTTTTCAACGTGCTCTTTGTATATAAATAAAAATAAATAGTAATGCATGGATTGCACATTGTTACTCGTCCATAAAAACTACGTGAACAACATCAAATAATAATAATCACTTCTCCATATCTTTATGACTCATTACTCTGCAGTTATTTGACATGTCAGACAACTCTCATCGGAAGTAATAATCATATAAGTCACAGCTCAAAAGTATTTTGTACTTGACATCTTTCAATCCCTGTAATTTTTCATTCCAAAGAAATTTCGATTATTAATACTTCCATTTTAATAATCATCTAACATCTAACATCTTGATAAATCTATTTTTCTATAACAAGAAAAACCAGAACTTTTCTTCAATACTTAATACGAAAATTTAACCTTTGGCAACTCTTCTTTGGTTTTACTCATTCATTTGTTCATTCCCCCTCTGTTGTTCTTTCCAATTTATTCTTCAGGTCCTCCAATTTCAATCTTTTCTTCTCCAACTGCAGCTGTAGCAAATCATTTTTAAGATCCAATCTCTTGACTTTTAGGCGTTCTTTATGGAGTTTAGTTCTGTTGATTTCAATGTTGATTTTGTTCTCTTCAGAACAGCTCTCGGTTTCCTGTTGGAAGTTGATCCCATCATGAGGTGCATCAAGAATGTTTGGAAAAGAACGAAACTGATTTTGCATGTCGATCCTTTTTTCCTGCTCTGACTGGAGTTCCGATTCATCCTAAACGAAATTTAAAAAATTAGTAATGGTCTCAATGATTGCACGATAGTTAAGAGAAGTAATGTGTGTCACCTTCCAGGGAACAGAGTTTTCCTCCACCTTCTTTAGGTCGACAAATTCATGTGGCTGCACAAAGTCTGTATCCTCATTAATATCCGCAATACCTTTTTTATCATCAACAAAATCCACTTTCTTAATTTCTTGCTTCAGTCCAGTTGTATCATCAGGCTTCAGTATTTTCATCATTTGCTCAGCTAGAGGTGAACTCACAGGTTTTTTCAGGTTCTTCACAGACATTTTTGAGCAGTCTGGAAGTTGCCCGGAGTCTCGAAGATATCTATGAATGTCCTTATTCCCTTCAATTGGATCCTCCAGTTCATCATGATCGTCACCCACAATGAATAGAGCATCTGAATCATAGGGATTTTTGAGGGGCACTATCTGACGCCCAATCACCTTTAATATTTTCTCCGTGAGCGGGTCGGATTAAAAATTTTTGATGCCACCTCCTACAATCGATAATAACTATTAGTAACTCCTCATCATCTATTGAATAGTTCCTCAGATCTAGGGAAGACTATCAAGAGTTTCACTAATCACGGAAAATGTAATTTCGAATTTTTAAGTGCAATATAAGAAATTCTGTACACGTACAGAGTGAAGAAGAGTGTCATGAACAGGGCCATACATTTTCTAAAAAATCTATCCAACTTTAATGGACGTGTCATTAATGGACATAGACGTGTCATTTTTTAATGGACGTGTCATTTTCAGAGGAACTCCATTGAATTCAAGTAAGGGGGGAGGGGAAAATAATCATGAAATTTCGATTTCCCTTATAGTGGAATCGAGCTCAACATTTTCAAGTGATACGAATGTGAGGATTCGTTAAGTCACTTCAACTTGCAGTTAAAACATCGGCATTGAGTAGCAAATTTTGTTGAATTAACATTAAATTGCAAATTCAAGAATAACTTTTCATGATTTCTATTGATTTCTATGAAATAACTGCCCGAAAAATCACAGTTTTCGATTATTTTTTTAACGAAATTCTGAATTTTCAATGAGGGAATTTCAACTGAAATTTGTCATTATCACTTCATCAGATTTTTTGTCCGCAAAATTTACCTGTTTTCACGTTCTCGCTATACTCTGTTGCCACATAACTCTTGCCCTTTTTCTTTAAATTGTTCCAACAATTTTTCAACATGTCAAGAGTACGGGGTCGATCTGCATTGACATTATATTCTTTGTGAAGACTGTTCCAGGCTTTGTCTTTATCTCCTTTTGATACAGAATTGGTTTGTTTGCATTCAATTATTTCACCAAACTTCTGGATGATAGTGACAAGAGACATCTTTTCATCTTGAGTGAAATTTTGGGCTCGAATTTTGGTGGATCTTCTACAAGTATAAAATTATTTTAAAAATTCAGGAAAATAATGTAAGGACACGATGATCCATTGTAAACACTTTGAAATAAAACACTTATTCCATCCTTACGTGTCATTGTTAGCCATCGCAGATAGGATTTCCTTAATGCTCGTCTTAATGGAACACTAATATTCAATGCTTTTCTTTTTTATTAGACACAATTAACTAGAAACTGGGAACTGAGGGAATAAACATCGAGTTTTGTTGTCCTAATCGTCTGCCATTTTCCTCTCAACTCATGCCGGTAGGAGAAATAATTCCCCTCACGTAGGTTGTGTGGTGGGGGGTCCCAACTTAACTTAACCACACGTTAACCGTGGTTAACTTGAACCGAAAACTCGCCCTAAATGCAACTGTTATCTTTATTAGGATAATCTTTTGTATTTTTTGTATTTCTACAAGATTATTTTGAAAATTCTGTTATTACATAAGATTTTCTGCGTTTTTCTTTAGCATCGAGATACGCGGGAGCGTATCGGCCAAGTCCACGAAAGATCACCAAGAGCGACCAAGTATCTATACACGACACAACTTCCCCCTCCACAACCTCCAATCTATTTTTTTTTAATAATCAATTTACGCGATCATTTAGATAAAAACTGGTCTTAGTTACATTATATAAATCGCGTATCAGCTTTCCACTGATGCAATTATCGGTTGAATTAGTTGACTATTAACAAAGATAGGCACATAGCAACGAGCTATTATGCACATTTTTCGGGTTTCGATTATTATCCATCTGTCTAGGGCATACATTTCTCTTATGAAGTTGGTAATTCTCACTAGATCTTACCTCTCACTATATCTCAAACTATCTGTAACTAGATCTCAGGTAGAGAGGTTACCCCCAGGTACTTAGCCGACATAGGGCACTAATTAGAAAAACGACCTTATGTACTCGATTGTAGATCGTTAGTACATGATTGTACAGTGAAAATATTTGTTTGTACATTCACCAATTAATTTTAAAAAATTAATCAAATTTTGACATGATGCTAGCCGACAAAAATTGTAAATTGTTCGATCAACCCCAATTAAGGGTCCAATCGAAAGGAAATCGTTTGTACATTCCAAATTTAATGACCCCATCGTTTGTACAATCATTTATAATTAAAAATTATACTGAAATGTCTAATTACCATTTATCCTTATTTTCATAGTATGCGGACAGCCGCTGCATTACCGACATTAGTATTCAAAAAGTGTTTGTATGTGTGTTTACAATATTTTTATACAAAAGTTTCTCATGTTAAATAACATTGAAGGGAATTATATCAATTCAGATTGGAAGTTAATCATTTCATTTGTGCCCTTCTAGTCATTGGAAATATGTTCAAATATAGTGTTAGGCTGTACGCATACTATGGAAATAAGGATAAATGGTAATTAGACATTTCAGTATAATTTTTAATTATAAATGATTGTACAAACGATGGGGTCATTAAATTTGGAATCTCCAAACGATTTCCTTTCGATTGGACCCTTAATTGGGGTTGATCGAACAATTTACAATTTTTGTCGGCCAGCATCATGTCAAAATTTGATTAATTTTTTAAAATTAATTAGTGAATGTACAAACAAATATTTTCACTGTACAATCATGTACTAACGATCTACAATCGAGTACATAAGGTCGTTTTTCTAATTAGTGCCCTATGTCGCCTAGTACCTGGGGGTCCCTATATCGGCTAAGTACCTGGGTGTGTGTAAACCCAACCTCTACCTGACATCTAGTTACTCCCAGAACTTTTTTTGGCAAGTGTACATCATCTTTATGCGATATCGTGATTGGCCATTGGCTAGTTAAAATGGTGGTGATCTACGGAACTTACGCTGAAGAGGATAGACTAAAGTAAGTTGAAATAAGCCTCTATTTAGTTTATAAGTAAATCCAAATAATCTGTCATATTAACTGGAGTCTTTTTTTGTGACATAAGTCGGGTGTTACGTAACTCGGTCTGGGAGCCTAGATGCTAGAAGTTTCTTTCTTTTGGTTTGGAAAAATGATTGAAATCCCACAAAAATCAAAAAAAAAAATTTTGAAAAAAATGGCCAAGTCCACGTTTTAATGCATTGTATTTTGCACAATTTCTTTAACTCCACTGGTTTCAAAAAATGCTAAAAATGAAAAAGAACGCCAAGCTTGTATAAATAAAATAAAAAAAAAAGTTCAAAAAAAGCGTCGGGACCAACGTACTTGGCGCGGTTTTCCATACTAACGTGGACTTAGCTTAGAAAGTTCTGCATCCTGAATCACACTTCAGGATCAGAAAGTATATTACCGCCGGAGATATTTACAGATTATGAGATGATTATATATTTTATTCCAATCAGTCAGAATTCCTTCATGGATTAGACCCAGAGTTGTCCAGAAGTGCAAGCCTGGGATCAGGGAAATTTAAGTTATACCATTGGATAGTGAGGTTTCCACAGATCAATAAGTCTGCTATAGTGAGGCACCAATGATGTTTTTTTCCGGGAACAGAGGCTCAACCTAATCTTATAATGTAGGACCTATATCTACAGTGATTATCAACTCTCATCTCATGGGGGTTTTTCAGAAACCGCGCCAAGTACGTTGGTCCCGACGCTTTTTTTGAACTTTTTTTTTTATTTTATTTATACAAGCTTGGCGTTCTTTTTCATTTTTAGCATTTTTTGAAACCAGTGGAGTTAAAGAAATTGTGCAAAACACAATGCATTAAAACGTGGACTTGGCCATTTTTTTCAAAAAATTTTTTTTTGATTTTTGTGGATAGAAATGTTTAACATAGAATTGTTTTTGTATAGAAAGAATGAATAGATTCACATATGAAAAAATTTAACAGAAAATCCTAGCAAATTCGCTAGAAAATTCTATTGGATTTCTATTGAATTTTCTATAAGTTTTTGCCTTTTCTATTGACATGTTCGATAGGAAATATTCTATAGAAAAAGTCAATAGAAATCAATTTCCTATAGAATATCTTCGGCTCAAATTTTCGAGGTTTTTTTCTTATTTTCTTGAAGGGACGAAAATAAAAATTGAATGAAAAAAACTTGGAATATTTGAGCCAAGAATATTTTATAGAAAATATCTCAATAGAATAAGTTTTATAGAAAAATGAAATTCTATTGATTTTTTCAATATATTTTCTATTAAACATATCAATAGGAATGGCAAAAAACTTTTTTGTCATTCCGGCCGTAAGGTAGCGTTTTCGCTTCGCTCCGCGTCCGTGAATCTCTGCCTACGGCCGTCATGACAAAAAATATTGTTCGTCATACGGCCAAAAAAAACTTTTCCGACGAATATGATTGCAGCCCTCGCCTTCGGCTGGTACTGCAAACCTCATATTCGCCAGAAAAGTTTTTTTCGGCCGAATGACGAAATATACTAATTGAAAATTCAATAGAAATCCTATAGAATTTTCGAGCGAATTCGGTAGGATTTTTTGTTAAATTTTTTCGTGCGTGTTTCAACTTTTCTAAACAATCTATTCCATTCAGATATTTTAAATAAAAGTAACTTGGCATAATTTTTTTTTAATGTTTCACTAAATTGTTTTGTTTTTCTCATTTGAAAAATCATGCGGAAGACTTGGGAAATCTAGCTGAGAAAATATATGGAAATGATTTCTGTAGAATGAATTGTACCGAGAAAAAACCATTTACATCTTTGAAGCAATGATGTCAATTGAACATTTTTATTCATAAAAGTATTGGATCGAGGTTCGGTCACGCTCTTGCGTTCAAACTTTGAGAACTAAACTTGGACCATCATTGAAACTACCTTTGATACCCAAGCTTCAATTCACGAGATATCAACAAGCTTGGTTTTACCTCGGTATCACCACAGGTTCAAGCTTGGTTCAAGCCTGTGAGTTTAAGCTTGGAGTACCAAGCTTGGACCATGATTAGAACTACCTTGGTACCCAAGCTTTGATTCCCAGGATATCAGCAGGCTTGGTTTTACCTAGGAATTACTACAGGTTCAAGCTTGGTTCAAGCTCCTTAGTTCAAGCTTGGAGTACCAAGCTTGGACCATGACTGGAACTACCTTGGTACCCAAGCTTAGATTCCCAGGATATTACCAACATTGGTTTTACCTAGATATAGCCACAGGTTCAAGCTTGGTCAAAGCTAGGAGTCCCAAGGATTGGTATCCTAGATTGAAACAAGCTTGAACCCATTGTTCAAGCTTGGAATCCCGCACTGGGTTACGGGTGATCTACGGGTGAGGTATGGATGGCGGGTCGTGCGGGTATTCTCCGCTTGTCCGTCGGTTTAGCCTAAACTACGGGGTAAAAATGTCTTCTAAGGATTGTTCTACGGGCGAAAAAGGACTGCTACCGAATTATCTGAACTGAACCAAATCATCTCGTCAAAGTAGCTGTTTTATTATACATGAACCCTTAATTCTTGAAAATTCCCAGTATTTCGGATTGTTCAAGCGCGTAAATTGAAGTATTATTGCCATTTATAGAATTGATAATGTTATGCCCCAAAAGTGGAGCATAATTATCCAACTTATTTCACAATATGCCAATATAAGTGGCACACATTGTGAAATACAAATATAATATTAAGCAATTACTAAACAATTGGGAATATACGTGCAATCATGTATCACGTATATTCGCAATTAAAAGTAAGCCAGTGGAACTCGCATCAGCAGTTTCCACTGGGCTCATTCGCGTGGTGTTATCATTACACCATGCAGATATGAGGTAATGACCACGACATCATGGGCTCTCGATCAAATAAATACTCGAGAGACCATTGTCTCGGGGCCAGTAACTCGATTCCTATTGCGGTTCACCTGATACCTTCCGTATCAGTCTGAACACTTGAATGGTATCTAAAAAGTAAGAAATTAAATAAAGAATATTATTATAGTATTCGTTCGCGAGTGTCTTAATCTTCCAAATTACCGAACCCAACCGCTCGGGACTCTAACACTGATATATGAGGATTCTTTGTCGAGTGAGCATATATTACCTCTATATTTCTACATAATCAAAAATTCTGAAAATGTTGGGAGCGTTTCCTGATGAGAAAATGTTGTTTGTAAACTTCTTCAGATTTTTTGTTTATGTATTTGCCAAGACAAATAAAGGAGTTCATACGGAATCTGAAACAAGTTCCAACCCCTTCAACTCAATAAATTAATTTTAGAAAACGAAATTTCATACCCAAATTTTTCATTTTTTCTATTTTATTTTAATTTTAAAATTTTTTTGTAGCCTTATTTGAATATATCTTAATACATTTCATTGCAATAAAAAAAAAAAATTTCTCTCCGCAATGTGAACAGTTTTAGGGTTCTCAAAAAATGTGAGAATAATCGATATAGGAATGAAATTAATTTATAATTGTTCTGAGGGGAGACTTCAAGTTGCTGGCGGGAAAAAAATCAAAAGTTGTGAATTTTTTTTCTTATGTTTTCCTGACGGAAAACTCGAAATTCACTCTACGCACGCTCTTGGGCTTTATGCAATTGTATACAAAAACAACAACTTTTCCCCCACTATCGTTCCGAACAGTGAACTCATAAAAAATAGAATATGTCACATGTGTGTACGAAAAAATGAAACTTTACGCACTATTGACACAATATATTATTTTTCGTTTGCTGATTCAAGTGTCCACTCCGAAAAAAAATTATAAACTAATTCCATTCAATAGTTCGATCATTCTAACATTTTTTTTCATGAAATGCAACAGTACGAACGTTCGAATTGGATGAAAAACACATTTTCATTTGTTTTCTTAATTAAATGCGTGCAAATGCATTCAAATAAGGTGGGTAAAAATTAAAGAAATGAAAAAAAAGTGGAATGAATTTTGGTTTAACCTTTTTTTCTGACTCTAATTTACTAAATTGAGTGGGTGAGAACCTATCTCGATTTTACTATGGACGTCTCTATTCTTCTTTGAATATATGCACCCAAGGAACACACCAGGAAACATTTCTATTCGTAATTCACCAGATGTAAGTTGGACATGTAATTTAGTTTTACGTTCTCAATAATATAGATTTTCTTCCGACTTTTGAATCCGGGATCAACCACTCTTCATTTGTTTATGTAAAACATAATATTTGTTTTCAACTTGAGAAAAAAATCTGAGTAATTGGCCATTTTTCTGCACATTTTCATTCTTTTCTAAAAACCATTTAATACTTTATAGAACACTCCAGGACCATTTATTAGCTACTTATTATCATACCATTGAGAAAGGACCCTTTCACATTCAAATAGTTTTCGACAATTGACAATGGAGGTACTGACCCCCTGCAGGTATACCTGGGTCCTTTTACAGCCGCGCGCTTGGTCCGTGGGAAGAAAAAAAGGCAATAAACCTTTTTATTATATGAATGAGTTGAGTTTCGAGGTCTGGGGAACTCCCGATGGACATATTCGAGAATTCCCAAACTTTTCGAAGAAAATGGGACACTTTTCTGCATTCCGGTATTCCCCAAATAGCTAAAAAACCAGAGAACCATATGACTTTCCATTTCTAGAACGCACAAATAAGATGAATTATCGGGAACATATATTTCCTTCAGGTTAATCAAATTTCCCTCTCAACTCAATGAGTGGATTTGGAATACGATGGAATACAATTCTAAGATTTGACGTAGACAAAGGGGTTCCCCTCGCTTCGCTCGGTAGAATCGCGGATTCTGGGCCCTATGACATAAAATAGTATACGATACTCGTGCGTAATGGTGTTTTTTGACTCGTGGAAATGTAACTTTGCGCCCGCCGGGACGGAAAACCCATTACGCACTTGTTGCGTAATATACTATTCCACAAAAAATCTACGAAAAATGGAATGGAAAAAACAAATGAAGCCGGACAATCTTAAATGCATGAATAAAATGCGGTGGAAATGACAACTTCAGAGTAGAATCGTTGCTTTCGCTTCGATTGTTAATTGAAAAAATGTTCGATCGTTTGAAAAATGAATGAGTCGAATTGAATTAAAAAAAAAAAACTCACAGGATGAAAAAATTTTTCCTTGCTTGTTTTGGAAAAAATAAGAAATCACCATAAAAAAAACAAAAACGAATTTTGCGCCGAGAAAAAGTTTTGTTATATTTCTTACTGGGAAATAGAAATTTTTTTTTAAATACAAGGAAATGAAAACAAAAGCCTAGTCAGGAAAATAGAATGAATACGCGTAGTGTCTATTCAGATTTCTATAAGAAACAGTGTCAAATCGAATTAGGATTTGTAAAAATTCTTCATGAATAAAATATTAGTAGAAGGAGGACTAACGTTCTTAGCACGGAGCTTTCAACGCACTGTCGTATATTGATTTAATTCTCTATCTTCTGATCCTCGTCAAGGACGTTGGTCTTTCTTCTACTATTTATTCATTTTATAGATAATTTTATTTAATCCTTATTCAACTGGAAATTATTTTTCTTAGAGAAATCCGATTATACACTGTATGCATTCAATCGACGTTCCTGCCTTAGCTTCCTTTACATTTCTTTGTATTTTTCAGAAATTTCTACTTTTCCGTAAAAAAAGAACAAAATTTTTCATTGGCGCCGGTTTTGACGAACACATTTGTTGTTGTTTCTTTAGGGTTTATTAATATAGGCCTCTTGAGGGGCGGAACAAACCTGGCCTTTCAAATATGAAATTTCCAACATCCTCGAGACTCGAAATCGAGGGTCTACACCGAAAACAGCCATTCTTGCCGTTACCCACGAATCTCGTCGTGGACGTGGTGCGCGATGATTCCCTAAGAAGAAGAACTTCATACACCGATGCCCTAACAGTACTAACAGCGAGACAGAGACAGACAGAATTTCCATCGCACCACTTTACCACATATTTGATATATTTAATTCCATATCTAGAAGAAGAAGAATAGAAAAAGTGCGGCTGGTCACTTAAAGCGCCCAGAGTCACCTAAATCATACGATCTTTTGTAACTTCCGCCTTAGCTTCGGTCAGTCACACAGCCCCAGCCCTGTGTTTCTCAGTAGGCTAATAAGACTGGTGACAGCCGCTTGTTGTAAGTCCTCTGGTTTCAGGAAAGCCTGGCCCCAGATTTTATAGCGACGGAGTGCTAATAGGGGGCATTCACATAAAATGTGGATGACGCCCTGCTTATCGCCTCCGCACAGTCTGCAGTCTTCTTGTTCTGCAAGATTCATCTTGAACAGATGAGCTCTGAGAGCTGTATGACCCGTAAGGAGCCCTACTGCTACCCTCAGATCCCCTCTGTGCAACTCCAGAAGCTTTCTGGTCCTAACTCTTAGTTGCCCTCTCATAAGCAGTTTCGCTTGTCTGCAGGTCGCAACTTTCTCCCAACGCCTGACATGATCCCGCTGGAAATGATCTTTAATAAGAGTTTTTCCCACTGCGAAGGGCATGCCAAGCAGGCCGTGTGAGGGCAC